>NC_044579.1:6147500-6465833 GCF_901933205.1 Camarhynchus parvulus | reverse complement strand
TCCCATGTTCCCATCTGAGGAGCACTGGCTGCAGGCTCCCTGCAGAGCCCTTTGGTGCAGTCTGGGTCATTCAGAGAAGGTTGTCAGGAATGATCCTGCACCTCCCTGCTGTGCCAGGACACAGCTTTGCCTTCCAGGGCATGGGAGGCGCTGGGCTGGTCCTGAGTCCTGCTCCTAAACCTGCCTGGCTCAGCCCACTGCAGCCCTGGGGCTCCTGGGGTGACAGCTGAGGTTGGGCAGTGGTGGAGCACCATGCTGGGGACACAGGGGGAATGCCTTGAGGCATCTATCTACCCACTTTTTTTGGGTGGTGAGGACCCAGTGACTGAGGCTGGTGCAGGGCATCCCTGTGATGCAAATTCCCCCTGCCCTGCCCAGGGGCTGCTGGAGAATAAGAAGATTTCTAGCGGGACAGTGAAGGCCTCCTAGGGAAGGACAGGATTTCCTCAGTGGGACTGAGGAGATTATGACAGAGAGCTAATCTGTATGGCTGTTTCATAAGTTTTCCCAGTGCCTGGGCTCCATGCTCAGCAACAGACACTCTGTGTGCTGAGAATATCTGATTGCCCAGAAACACCAGGGAAGAATGTGTGGAGGGCTGGAGCAAGCTCTGCCTCTCAGTCTCTTTGTATTTTAGTGTTATCTAACAAAATCTCTCCTCATTCCCCCACCAGGTTAGTAGGAGGGACCAAATGTGCTGTCAAGCCCCACTGCTTGGTGGAAATCACCCTTCACCTGGCAGTTTACATTCCTCATGAATCCCCACCTCTTTCCTTGACCTTATTCACCACAAACAGGCAAATGTTTGTGGTGACAAACCCAACTCCAAAGCCACTGTTCAGACCCCCGTCCATCTCCTACTCATTTACTGCAGTCAGAATTCACAAGCAAAGGCAGAAAGCAGGTTCTGCTCCAGCCCAGGGATCACACCATCACACCACGAGGGGCTTTGCTACTGCTGGTCCCTGTGCTCAGACCAACTGCACCGTGCAGCAAAAATCACAAGCAAGCAACATCCAAGGCTTTCCAGATTATGTTATTACAAAGTGCAAGTGAAGATCTAAGTTCCCATCTGGACACTTGTTCTATCCATCTTCAAGTTTTTATCCAAATCATTGAAATGTTCACTGCCTTAGTTTTTCTGTTTGTAAATCCCTAACCTGCCTGTTTGCCATTCTTGGATTAAAATCACTGTGTGCAGTACAGCTCCTGTTCCAGCAGCTCCTGCTGTTTGTACACATTTGGACAAAAGAACTCAGAATGCATTCTGAGGAATATGGATATTCCCAATCAGCCCAGGGCTGGAGTGCTGGGGTGTAGCACCATGCTTGGAAGCTGGGGAGAGTGTGGAAGTTTGTGCTCTGTCAGTGGCAAGTTGGTGTGCAGTTACAGCTTCCTCAGTATTTTTCTGTTTTAAATGCAAACATATACATGACTTCAAGTCCATCCTAAAAAAAAGGAAGATCATAACCCCCAATTAGTGCGTTAAAGCTGACAGCCTGTTTTAATTTGTTACTCCTACACCTTCAGCTTGCCTGGCACAGCTGGGGAGCGCTGCCAGTGAATGCTGTATGAACTCCTGTGTGTGAAGTTGGAGGGGATGGACAGTGAGTTCCCCCCTGGCTGGGAGCCACAGCCTGGAATTTCCTGACAGATTTTCGTTGTGGTTCTGAGAGCAGCTTGCTATCAGGGAGTGTTTCTTGTGTCCCTTCCCTACCCCATATGCTGTGTTTAGTCTCTATTGCAGCATTCTGGAGTATTTTGCTTTCCAAATGAGGTCCACAGGGTACGCTAATAAGTTGAAACATCACAATATGCATCAGTTAGACATCACTGTAAGCCTCTAGCTCCAGCCCACAAATGCTACCAACAGCGAATTCATTCCTCAGATGAGCAAGTGTAATTTATAACACAGAGCAGCACTTGAAACTGTTTGACTAATAAAATGCCCTTCACTCGACTCCTGGGTTAAAGCCTGGCTGGTGCCAGCCCCTTGTCAGATGCAATCACTCCAGGAAATCCTTTTCCAGTGCGCACCTAGCAGTCAAACCTGAATGTGCTCTGATACATGCTTTACTCTCCACTCCCCAGCACTGCTCTAAGTTCTTCCACCGACCCCATCCCAAATTGCTTGGCCCATCCAGCAGCTTCCCCCCATAAGGATCAGGTTTACCTGAGCAGCAGTGGAGCAGCAGTGCCTAAAATGGAGATTTCAATGGGATGCGACAGGGAGATTTTCCCTCTCATCTACGAACTTCTGTAGCTGCCACCTTTGGGAAAACAGCCTAGCTACCAGCAGAAGGCTTCCAAATATCTCGTCTCTCAATGTGTCCAAGTATTTCTTGCTGCTTTCACAGTTCCCAGGAAGTTTTAATTACTTTTGGTTTTTAAATAGAGGCAAAGCACCAGAATTCAGCAACTACACAGAAACAAGCTGTCAGTAGGAAGTGGGTGTGAAGACCCTCTGAATAAAGTCAACCCAAAAAAAGCTGAGCTTTCTCTCTCCAAACTTTATTTCACGAAGCTCCTTGTTCTCCCCACATTTATAAAAACTCTTCTTGAAATCCACTCTGCCTGCACATCCTGGGCTGCCGTGACTCCACTGGGGCATGATGGCCATTTCCACGAGGGCAGGACGCTCCGTGTGGAGTCGGTGCCTTCTCTGTCATTTGGCAAAGCTCATCCCTCTCATTTTTCCTTGGAAGAAAGCTGCAGGAGTCGGGCAGGAAAAGGAGATCAGGGCTGGGGCAGTGCCAGTGTTGTGCTGAGCCCTGGCTGGCCGTGCACCCTCTGCCTCCGGAGCGTCAGGGCTGTGCAGGAGCGGGCGCGCGGCTCCGTCTCCAGTGCTCGCTCATCCCTGCGTGCCCTTGCCCGGGCTGGTGGGAAATCAGGGGCTTCCCAGCCCTTCCCTCAGTCACCTCCATCGGACCACTTTGTCCTTGGCTGGTGTTTGCTTTTCTGAGCCCAGAGCGTGCTGGAGAGGCGCTCCCGCTCGTCCCCGGCTGCTCACTGCTTTCCCATGCTGCGCTCTTGCTGTTTGCTTCTGTGGCAAAAGGAAAAGCAGCTCTTGCTGGTCAGGTCCACAGTTAGTTGTGAGAGGATCTTTTTTCCCCCTGTTTAAAATGTAAGGTCTCACAAATTAAGAAGCTACAGCCTGTCTAGGTCTTATATCAGTCAGTCTCTGATTCATCAGAGAATCTCCTTGGTAACTAGCAGTTCCTCTCTGATGATTTGCTACTAAAAAGCTCTCCCAATTTAAAGATAAAACACAGTGAAAGCAGGAAGAGGAGCTACACTATATAGATACCTTATACAGAAACATATGCCTTGTGTGCACGCAGCTATACTGGATATTTTCTGATGTGTGTGGGAAGCAGCCTCTCTGTGAGACAGCATGGTATTACCATGTTGTAATGGCAAATGTGCCCCAATTGCCTCATCTCTGCTAGAAATCCTTTTTGCTGCTCCAGGGTCAGTCACCCTATCTGCAGGGTAAATAATCCCCCAGGAGAAGATGAGGCTGGCATTTAACGAGGGGCTCAGCAGTTCATGCTTTAATAAGCCAGATTTCTCCCTTGTGTGGGACTGATTGCCAAGCACAAGGATTCAGAGACGGGGTGACTTTCTGCAGGAGGTGTGCCTGGTGTGTTTGATGCTGCCCTGCTTGCCCTCTGGCTCTGGTAAGGAGCCCCTGCTGCCTGATCCCCTCCTCACACATAGCAAAGTGCTGCCTGTGCTCTGGTGCTTGCTCAAGCTGCAGGGAAGGTGCTCACTGAAGAATTATTTTTCTAGGAATCAGTATTGCTGGAAAAGTTGGTCCAAGGTGAGGTTAAGAAGATTCTGTGTTTGAAATAGTGAGTAACTGTGCTCAGAAAGTCAGTGTAAGTGAAGGATGCCAGAGGCCAATAAAGCTCTGTGGTGAGATTTGCCTGGAGTTCCTCAGGGATGAGAGAATGGTTTTGGGCTGGAGGTGACTGCTCATGTTGTGGGTGTCTGGTGCACCTGCAGCCAGAAAGCTCCAACTCCCTCAGCATGCTGAGTCTGTGCCAGCAGGACTCCTGCTTTGCGTGGGGCTTCCTGTGGTACTGAGCCCACCAGCATAGTGAGGGGGACATCAAATTCTAAATGAGTGGAACCAAGCTGCTTCCAGTTCTTTTTCCCAGATAAATCAGGAATTAATATCACTCCTAGACTTCTCTTGCTACGCCCTTCCAGCAGCCCTTGGCAGAGGTGAGCAGAGGATGAAGAGCAAGGCAGGTTCACACCGGCAACCCACATCCTCCTCTGTATTCCTCACTTGCCTTGTGTTCCACGGCACTAATTCCTCTGAATCATCACAACAAACAGCAACAAAGCACCAGATCCGTGAGATGTTTTTCCATTCCTGCACGAGCGCTTTGAGCTCATTGGGAAAGCTTGCCCAGCCCTGGGAAACACCAGTAGCTGGAGTGTGGCTCTTCCAGGCAGCTCTGGCAGGAAGGAGACCATACTCCATGGATGTCACCAATTTGGGACCAAATCTGTGCTCCCATTAGGTGGTGTGGCACCTCTAATATCTGAGCAGGAGAGTTCCAGCATCATGTGCTCTGCCTGGGGAGGCTGATCCAGCCCTGCTTAGATTCAGACCTTTCAGGATCTTTAATTTTAGCAGGAAAACACTTGAGTGTAAATGTGCTGCCCATACCAGCAAAGCCAAAAGTGCTCAGACCTACATTTATCAATGAATATGAGTGACAATAAACTGGTTCGCATAAATGAGGGCTGATATATTCAAGCTGATTTTTGATGCAATTGAACATGTCAGGAACATGACCTCATTCTGGTTAAGGGATGAGTTTTTAGATAATCAGATTTCTGATAAGCAAGGCCTGACTTCCACCTCAGTCAGGAAGAAAAGGGGAGATTGATGCTCATCCTTCCCCTTCCTGCTCTCCTGCTGCCACTGTGGGTGCTGAGCCTTGGCATGGGCAGGTGAGACTTGCTGTGTGGGGTTAGGCGCTGCTGTTTCTGGCTTGAAGGGAAATTACCAGGGGAAGCCTCTCCTCCACCTCTCTCCTGCCTTTAAATTTTCTTCCTGAAACTTGGAAGCCTTTGCTGCTATCAGATCTGTGAGCCTGTGCCTCTTGGTGGGAGGGATGTCTGCAGGCATGTCCTGGCTGACTTCATCCCCAGGATCCCCTCATGGAGAGAAGGATGGAGAGGTCAGCTCCAGCAGCACCGCCACTCAGTGCCATTCTGCCATCAGAAGCCACCAGACTGGGAAAATTTGTGCTACCCAGGGGTAGCAGGAGCTCATCTCCCCTGGAGGAGCCTCAGAGCAGAGTCTGGGTACCATGCCCACCCCCCAACTCTTCTGGAGCAGGAGATGCTCCCTCAAAGCCTGTCCTGAAGCAGATCTGACTGTTTACCTTTGCTGAACCTCTGGAATGGCCAGATCTCAATTTTTATGTGATATGTTTTAATCACAGTGTGGTGACTTGGACCATGTCATGGGGAGAAGTGGAAAAGCATCAAAACCTGCTGGTTCCTCACCCCCACCTGGTGCCTGCATCTTCCCTTGGCTTCCCTCACACAGCATCTCCTCAGCTGGGATTTTGCTCACCCTGCAACCTGGGTTTGGTCACAAATTGATATTTATAGATATAAAAACAGAGCTCATGTACAGTGTTTTGCTCTTCCTATCTCCTTTGCAATGTGTCTCTATTTTGGGAAGTGGAACAAAGGTGTCTGCAGCTATTTCTAGCAGGGGAAGGTGCACAATGCCTTCAGCCTGGGTGGGCACTGACCCTGCCATCAGAGATGATGGTGGTTTTTTTCTGCTTTTCTGTGTCTCTTCTCTTTTATTTCAATTGTTGGCCTAATGCTGAATAAGATATGAACTTAAAGGACTGTTAATGGCAGTTTGAAAAAAAGAAAACATGCAAAGCCTTGGCAAGTTTTTTATGAATTGAATCTCTTGAGATGAAAGCTTCATTACTGTGAAACAATGAACCTGCTACACTTTTAGTAGTACAAATGGGTTTCATTTGTATTAGGAAGATACAAGCTTATTATTTTTAGTTTGTTCCTGTAGTACCAGGAATGTTTAATGTGATAATCAATGTAATTGAGGAACTGAAAGTAGAGAAAATTGCAGCACACTCAGAAGTGGTAATGACTGCAACTGCATCATGGCCAAAATGTCTGGGACACGGGTACAGGAGTGCTTAAAACAGACACCTGTCCCAGGTGTGGATGATCCACGATCCCTGGTTGTGCTGGGATCTGTGGGAGGGCAGTGCAGCCCCTGTAACCATGCAGGTGGGATGCTCCCCGTCCCGAGCACCCAGCAGGAAGCTCAGAGCTGTGGGATGCACTTGGGATGGCTCTTCTGGAAGGACAAAGGGAAAAGCAGGTTTTGCTTTTGTCCCCAAACCTGAGGACTTGGGAGAGGAAGTTTCCCCTATTGGGATCTGGTGAGGAGATTTGGGAGCAAGCCTGACTGCAGAATTTGGGCTAAAGTTTGGGCAGGTCTATACTGAGGATTTGCAAAGCTGGATAGATCACAATTTGGCCACTTGGGCTTGTTTTTCTTTCCTTTTTTTCTCCTCTGAAATAGCAAAAGGCACATATTTGACACCAAAAATCTACTGTCAAATTCCCAGATCCTCTTCCTAAGTACAAGGTTGCTAAAGATTTTCAATTGAATGCTTCAGAGCCCTTAACACAGAGAAAACACAGCATCTCCTCTCCAGGCCACTTCTCACAAACTGTGATGCTATTTTGTGAAACTTTCACTCCACAAACCCAGCAGCAGGCACACACCACACAACTTCAGCCTGAATTCTATGAAAAAGCATAGCATAAGCAGCAAACTCATGGGAGGACCCACCAGCAGCAGGTTGGTCACCTATAGCCCAGCACCATGGAGATCCTACCCGAGCTTTGGGCAGCTGCTGATTCCACGTACCAAACCCAGCCTTTCCTGCACCTTCAGGCAATTTCCCTCCTCATTGCATTCCCTCCCTGATGCAGCTGGGGTTTTTTTTGTGATTTACTGTGTATGTTAGTCCGTAGAAGAGGTGGAGGGGAGGAAGGCAGATTCTTGTGTCTGCCCTGGCTGACAGGAGTTTGTGTGGGGCAGCTGGGCTCCATTGAGGGCTGCTGGGCATCAGCCTGGGTGGTGATGGGTGAGGAGAAATCCATACAATCCAGGGCACACTAAATGTATTTTAAATGCAGCCTGTGAAGCTGCTAAATTCAGAGCCAGTCTGAAAGAAACAACAGCTTGCAGAGGTGCAGCCAGGTTTGTTTATACCTTCTCCATTTTAGTTTGTTTCACTCTGAGGAGGGAAATTTTCTATGTTAGAAAAGTTGCCTTGTTCTGGTGGTCTCTAATAAATCACGGCTGTGGACACCTAAAAGTGTTTGGTGCCCTCTGGAAATGCTGCTGGAGCTCTTTTGCCATGCCAGGACAGGCTCTCAGCTGGCAGCATTGGAGCTGGAGCCCAGCCTTGCCCCACAGTGCCATCCTTGAACAGATAACCACAGAGAAGCAAGGTTTGCCCATTGAATGAACTCACTTTAGTGCTTGCCATGAGTCAGATTTAAGCCCATTGCAATCAGAGTGTGTTTTGGGGAAATGACTGAAGGCAGAGCTGAAAGTGGTGATGCACGGGCTGTGGTGTTCATGCTCATAGTGCAATTGCTTACATTACAAAGCAATTATCAGAGTTTTAAATTCCAATAGCATTTAGAAAGGCAGATATGCTCGGGGGTTTTCTATTTGCAGTGATGTTTCTTTTATTGTACCTACTTGCCTAGTAACTTCGCTGTTTTAAACACATCAAAGTGCTTTAAAAATCTATTTGTGATCTTTGTTGAAAAACAAAGGCAATCCTGCCAGGTCCACACAGAACACTTGCTCTGTCACAAGTGGCTCCTAAAGCCCAGTTTAGGTTTGTGTGAGGTTTAATGAGGTAAAACCCCCTGTACAGTGTTTCCTGCTCCCTTTGGTAAATTTCGGCAGCACATCCTTCAGCTGGGGCAGCACGCTTCAGTGCTCTCCCTATCACTGCAGTGCCATCAGCTTTTCCCTGTCTGTCCAACTCCTCCAGGAGCAGCAGTCACTCTTGCAGTAAATTTTCACCTGGATTAGCACATTATTCTTGTGGCCTGCTCCTGGTGCTCTGCAGACAGGCAGAGGGGGTGGGAAGGGCGAACCACCTTCAGCAGCTGCTGAAGTTTCTGGCTGATAATTTGAGGTGGTGCCATTTTGGCTAGCAGGGCTCTGGACAGTCCAGGAGGGCCAGAACTGAACTGGGACCCACTGGAGGAGGTAATTCAGACAATCCTTATCACTTAGCAAGGGACTCTCTGCAGAGAGGAGGATGTTTGAACCTGACAATTCTACACCTCCCAGCAGTGCTGCAGTTCCCTCAAACAGCACCAACAGACTAATTGTTTATCACAATTCATCAGGTGCATGTGAAATTGTAATTTCCATGGTAACCATAACCATCACCTTCCCATGCAGGCATTGGAATGTCAGGATACTTGAGAGTACCCCATGTACCTGTGTCCTTGTGTGAAGCACATCCTCTGCTGGCAGCCAGCCTTTTGTTTTTGGGCTTCCACTGCTTGGCATATAAGCATTTGTAAAGCCTTGATTACTCATCAATACCCCTGCACTAAACACATGCTTCTCTAATGTCTTTAAGGTTATGTGGGATTCTATTTGCAATCTCTTTCATAAAAAAATATTACACAAACCACTTGCTGCTAAATCTGGCTGTCAGCAAGCAAATGCCAGAAACCAAAATGACTATTATTATTACTGCTATTTGCACCATTCCAAAACCCATTAATTTGCTTGTTGCAGTGTTAGGTAATGAACACTTCTGCAGCAAGGTCACACCTCCATTTTACATCAAATAACTATCTTTACTCATGTTTGATATATGAAGCCTATTTCTTGCTTAGGGCATAATGTTTTATTAACATTATTTTCCTTTGTTCTTTCTTACAGATTGTCTATTATGACTCTAAAGATCGCCTGCATGACATCTCTTTTTAAATTCAATGCATAATTACATAAAACAGAAATTCATTTGATGCTACATTAATAAATCTCTCATAATTTTCTTTGAACAGGGGGACTCGCTGCTATTATTTACCAGAAAACATGGATTTAGTTAAGCTTCATGGAATTTTGCTGTCACTGACACAAGTATTGGATATGGGCACAGCAATGAAGGAAACAATGTGAAGGCAAACTGTTCAGTTCGAGCCAAAAAGACTGATGGAAATAGTAAAAATAGAGATATGAAAGCAAGAAGTACTGAAATAAGTGTCTGACATGGGAACTTGCAGGGAGGGCTCACTGCAGCTGCAGCTGTGCCTGGCTGAGTGTCAGCCTGGGTTAATGTGCAGGGTGACAGATGTCCTGGGAACAGGCAAATGCTGAGGAGCAGAGCTGGTGTCCCTGAGCCAGGTCTGTTGGTGGAGCTGAGCTGCTCTCAGGCGTCCTTGGAGCATCAGTGACTTTCTGTGGCTTTGGCACTCCTCTCTGAGGATGATGGTGCAATCCTTCACCTTCACAAGGAAAGTGCCCCCTCTCCTCCTGGCAGCACAGTTTTGATCTACTGACCCTAGTTTTGATCTGCTTCACCCACTTCAGCTGGTCTTGGCTCACCTCTGACTCTTTGAGCCAAATTTCCCCTGATTGGCTGTAACCACCCATTGCTGAACTTCTCAGTGCTGCCAGCCACTGTGCCTGGGTGCTTCTGGTTACCCCAGCTCCTCCTCCAGCAGGGCTGCTCCTAAATACCTCCCAGGTGACCTTGAGCTATAATTTCACTGTCCCCTTGCTGTGGCTGAAGGAGTCTTAAGGGTCTTCACAACCATTATAGAATCCAGTGGGCAAGGACAGAAAAGAAGAGGGCCTTTCACCCTGAACTTGGAATTTGCAGGAGGTGAGAGCTGCTGTTGCTGTTTTGTAGATAGAAAACCTGCTGGTTGGCAGATATTAAGTGCTTGGCTCAAGGTCACAGTGAGTATCTTTGAAGTCATTTGATAAGCACTTTGTACTCAGCAAAGGATGTGCCTTGGGCTGTGATCTTATCCTGTAACAAAAGCTGAGATACGTTCCTCCTCGTTTATTCTAGTCTGGTGGTCGAAGTTGCTCACAGTTAATAATAAGGGGAAGGCCATTAATTGTGCCTTCTGATATATGTTTTTAATTTCTTTATTCATAATGAGCTCATTGCTGCAGCAGCAGGAGTGAAATATGTGATAATACTGGAATTTCTTTGCAATTCAGCATTAATTAATGTCCACTTCTCGCACAGCGTTAATAATAATGTGCCTAATGTTTCAGAGGCTGCTGTGGAAAATTCTTCTCTAGCTGGCAAGAGCTGAGATTTGCATTTTAGCCTTTTGTTTAAAAATTCCTCTGAAGGACTTTGAAGTATTAGAGTGAAGTTGGATGTAGCCCCCCTGTCCAGCCCAGCACAGTGTAATCAGAATTCTGGTCTGTCTGCTCCCCTTGTCTCTTCACATTTACCTGCTGGAGTAGGGAAGGACACCTCATTTCCACAGAGGCCATGATGAACTTTTTGTTAGGAGAGCATGTCTGTCAGCCCTTATTCCTGCTGTTCCAGCAGAGTTTTGGTTAAATGCATAGTGACACTTGCTACCTCTGACATCATTTGTGTCCCCTTGTGTGGGATGGGCTCCTGGGTGTGTGTGGTGATTTTCCTCACCTGTCTTTTGTAATAACAACATACTGCAGGTTTTGCTGGTCTTTGTCCCTCTGGAGGATCAGACATGTCACTTAGCAAGACTGGCCATCCAGGGATAAAGGTATGGCCCCAAAATTAAGTTGCTGTTTGCCTATACTGTGAGATACGTGTTAATACCTTCACAAGGTTAAACCCATTTCTTCACAGGTTAAAGAGAATGGATTTACTGGCCTCAAATGTTGATTTTTCAGCATACCTTGCTGTTGTTTCATGCATGTTCATCTCCTCAGCCCTGTCCAGGGAAAAGGAGGGGCTGGGTGTTGACCTATGGTCTTTGGTAGAGACTGGGGAGCAGTCAGACTGATGGTTCATGGCTTACAAACAGAGTGTATCCCTCTACATTTAATGATATCCTTAGTTTAGCAGCAGGACTGGGCAGATTTTAGGCCCTCAGCACCACAGTGAATGTCTCTGCTGTGAGGATGAAAAGAAGTCAAAGGCTGTTGCATTTCCTATTCCTGACTCTTTAAAGTATGACGTGACCCTTTAGCATATACAGGGAGCTGAGAAATTCATAAATGCACACAGATTTAAACAAGAGATGCTGTTTCCTTTTCTGAGAGCCCTGCCAGGCTGTTGTGGGAATGGGATGATGTTGCATGGCAAACCTGGAAGTTTCTGGTGACCTTGCTGCTAAAAGCTTCATCTTGTGGCACCAGGGGATGACACTGAAACTGCGCATGGACTCTGAATTTTTGCTGTGTTTAGGCTGCTGAATGAGCAGGTGTGGAAACTGCTTCTTCACTCTGCATGCTTGGAATGGCATTCCCAACAGCTCCTGCCATGGCCCAGGTTGGAAACACCCTTGTCTGAGGGCAGCTTGGGCATGGAGCAGCCTGTAGTGTGGAGGGTGTCATTAGAAATGTGTCACTTTGTCCCCATGGTCATCTCTGACACCTTGCTTTGTGCACCCTGTGTGTCTGAGCTGGAGAAGCAGCTTTGCTGACTGGGACAGAGGCAGCTGGGAGGTCCTGTACCCCAGTAAGGGTCAGGTTTTTGCTGCTTCTTTTCCAGCCCTGCTTTGCTGCAGGTTGGAGCTCACCCAGTGCTTGTGCAAAGCAGGAATCACAAGGCCAAGTCCTGGATAGGCTGTGGAATGGGAATGGGGAGGCACTCTGAGGTCTCCATGCACAGGGGATGTACCAGGGACTGTGTTTGGCTGCTTTGCCCCACCAGGGCAGCTGGGGAAAACTGCTCCTTTTGTGCCCCTGCACTGTCACATTGGAAGGAAAATGGGAGGTGACAAATACTGCAGTTCCCCACCCTTGCTCACCAAGTCTTGGCAGGGAGATGTCACTCGTTGTCACAGCCAAGCCTGACATCTCCTGACCCTACGGCTTTGGTGGGAAAGCCCAGAGGGAAGGATGCTGGATCCTGCTCCGTCCTGCTTCGCTGAGCTGCCATCAGGAAAGTTCCTTGCTTTTGTTTTTGTGTCTAATTTGGAATGTGTGCAGATCTTGGTCAGGAAAAGTGAAGAGCACTAATTACTGCATTCTGAGGGTAATGGCCTCAGTGTCCCCATGCTGCATCTGACTTTAGGATTAAGTGAGGGGCTAAATACAAATCCAGGTGGTATCACAGGCTCTTCAGTAATTTACCATTTCACTCACAAATGTGCTTTGCGGAAAAATAACTACTTTAAACCTTTCTCTTTGCTACACCCACTGACAAATATAGCTCTGAATCAGTATGATGCTCTCTGCAAAGCTCCCATTCACATCTGTCTGTGCTGAATTCACACACAGAAGTTTTCACAAAGGGATGAATTGCTAAAATTCCTGATGAATGTGGTTATCAGAGAGGCTGCTCTAATAAAAATAATATACATCAGCATAGCTGGCAGGTTTTTACTGGGGCAGTTCTTCATTGAGTCCCGAGTAGATGCTGTGTGATGAATCTTAGTGCTGCCACTCTTGGTCCTAATGGTGTGAGCAGCCATTGAGCTCACAAACCAGCAGGGCCATTCAGTGGCTGGTGGTTTTTTGGCATCATGCTCAAGTGTTCTCCAGCCTTTCCAGTCTTTTTCCAGTCTCTGACTAATTCACCAACTCTTTTATAATGCACATGTTCATCCTGCAATGTGTCTTTTAACCTCTGATGTTCAGTGTTTTATGATGTGTGCTGCCTGCTCTCAGTGCAGGGTGTGAGCCCCACCTGGCTCCATCTCCAGAGATTCAGGTAACACTTGGTTCTTAGAACACCTGTGGGGTTTGTTTTATAGCTTAAAACTTTTTGAGCTGGTTTCCTCTCAGGCTTTCACAGACAGTTATAGCTCTAGGCTGAACTGGAGACCAAGAGATAAACCAAATTCTGTGGGGCTTTTGTGCAGAGTACAACTGGTTCATTCATTATAGAGGATGCCACTGCTTGTTGAGCCACCCTGAACCAGTTGGGAATTTTTTGAGCATCACAGTTTGTCTCATGGAGGCACCCACAGCCTGAGGCTGTGACTCCACAGCTTCAGTGTTTGCTTGCTGTCATGATGACAATGACCTTGTTTCCTTGGTGGGGTTAAAGGTGTCCCTCTGTCATGCAGGGTGCACACCCTGCAAACAGGGACAAGCAGATCTCAGTCCCACTGTACCAGCTTCACTCTGGAAATTGTGGAAGGTTTTTTTTTTAATATTTCTTCTTTTAAAGTATCTACTGCTGATCTTATGTGTCAACAAACTCAAGTGTTTGCAGCAGAGACAGTCTCTTACTGAGTTGTTTTGCATCAGTGGAGATCTCAGCAAAAACAACAACAAAAAAAAGAATAATTGCTAGAGAGTTTAGTGTGACCTGTACCAGCTTTGTCTAATACTAACCTTGCAAGAAGTCCTTGGATGATGTGAACTGGCTGCTATTGCTAGCAGAGAAAATAAAGTTGCAGCAGTTTATACAGCTGAGTACCTGGTCATTACATCTCACGTTGTGGAAGCACAGGTTAAAATGGTTATTCATCTTTGATCCCTCAGCAATGTGAGAGCCTGTAGTAATCTCTAAGATTAGGGTAATAGAGAGCACAAATTTTATATACAGCCTGCTAAACTGTTTACAAAATGCTTCATTTCAAAGAGGAGAGTGCTGCACGAACAGCGTGGAGTGGATCTCCCCCCTCCCTGTCTCTGCTGGGCTTTCAAACCTCTGTGTGTGTGTGTGGGGTGCCCTGAAAGTCTGACTTGGCAGTGCTGTGGGTGCTCTGAGCTGGAGGCTGGCACTGCTGGCCCCAGCACCTGGGATTTCCAGATTAAAAGTGTAGCTGAGGAGGAGGTACCACATATTTATAGAATTACCCATTCTTTGGGAGCAGACAGGGAGCCAGGCTGCATTTGAGAGATGATGTAAAACCAAGGCAGAGGAATACACTGTCATGCAGGACTGGAGCCAGTGGCTTGGCTGTGTCTCGTGTTTCCAGGTGACTTTAATTACACTCCCATGCAGGGGAGGGTGTAAAACATGATGGCACAAATAAACAAAGCCATCCAGCTAACAGGAGGCACAGCTGCAGGTTCTTAGTTTCTAATCCAACATGCTCCAGCCCATGTTTCTAGATTCCCTGTGTATTAATACAAGTCTTAAGAAAAGCAGTTAATGAGAAGAATTTCAAATACCAAAGCAGCAAGTTACTGAGACCAGGAGCCAGCTAAGTTTTGTCTGTCTTGGGCCAAGCCTGGGATTGCTCACCAGGCTTCAGTGGAGTGATAGTGGGTTTGCCCTGGGAGAAAAACAGTTTGTCTGACCATCAAGGGAAAACATAATTCAGACTGCAAAGCAGAACAGAATGAATTTTTGTGGCTTGCTTGCTGAAATATTTTTCTTTGAAAGTCTGCTCTGGTGTTGTGAAAGAGATAGCAAAAGAATGGATTTGGTAAAGGTGGGGGTGCCTCAGTGATGAATGGAAAATTTTCTTCCCTCTCAGCTTGCAGTAGTAATTCTATGTATCTGCTCATAGGTTTCTCAGAAAACTCTTTTCATCCTTCCAGCAATATTTGATGCCCTGTATATCCTGCAGACTGCAGAAAATGTTTACTCTGTCTTGTTTGCCCTTCTCCCAACGATGCACACACAAAGGACAGTTTTGAAGTGTTGGTGCCTTTTGATTGACAATAAAAATCTTTTGCTATGAATTCTGGCAAAAAGTTCATGCTCCTCAGAATGCTTTACAGTTAATTCTTGTTTCATTTGCATGACTAAACGGTGGTTCTGCATCACTTAGTTACAAAAAATTTGCAGAGCTTCTTTGTTGGAGAAAAATCCAGCAGTAAATCCTGCTTCCATGTATGGTTAAATTGCTTTAAGCTAAAAACCACAATAGGAACAATTATTTTTCATAGAATAATAGTATGTTTTGGGTTGGAAGGAACCTTAAAGATCACTTGTTCTAACCTCTGCCATGGGTAGGGACACTTTCCACTAGCCAAGGTTGCTCAAAGCTACATCCAACCTGGCCTTGGACACTTCCAGGGATGGGGCAGCCTGTGCCAGGGCCTCACCTTCCTCAGGGTCAAGAATTTCTTCCCAATATCCATTCTAAACCTGTTTTCTTTCATTTTAACACCATTCCTCCCAGTTCCATGTCTCCATTCCCTTGTGCACTCCCTTGCAGGCCCCTTTAGGCCCTGGAAGGAGCTCTGAGGTGTCCCCAGAGCCTCCTCTTCTCCAGGCTGAGCAACCCCAGCTGTGTCCATGGCAGAGGTGCTCTGAGCATCTCCCTGCGCTCACTCCACCAGGTCCTTGTCATGCTGAGGAGCCCAGAGCTGGGTGCAGCACTGCAGGTGGGTGTCAGGAGGGCAAAGGAGAGGGGGGCAATCGTTGCCAAGCCCTTCTCCTCAGGGCTGCAGATGCCTTTTATCCCTTGAAATGCAGCCTCAGGTAAGAGGAGGCAGTGAGGCTTCCAGGCCCAGAAGAATCTGGGTGTGGATGATGGAAACAATGAAAGATGTCTTTGTGTGAGAAACGATCCAAGTTTCTCTCAGCACAGGGATGTGAAACGCCGGTGATTCACTGCTGGAGCTTCCTGCCACATCCAAAGTATTGCCATGAATTATTTAGCAAGCCTAATTGAATGTAATTTTGTTGTTGGAGATAAGTAGCCAGTAAGCTTAAAAATCAATTTGCCTACGTCACAGAACTGGTATCCCTCAGAACTGGCCTGGTGCCAGTGCTGCCTCCTTCATGCTGCAGTTTTAGGCCCTTCTTTGGTGTCAGCTTGGCCTGGGATGTCCAACAGCCCACGGCTCTCTGGGATTTTACACACAGCAGGATGTAAATCCCCCTGAATTTTCATAGTGACACACATCTCAGACATTTCCTTGTCCTTTCTGGAGGATTTATGATGTCTTGGGGCGCTGTGGCACACACACCCAGCTCGCTGAGGGGTGCACAAGGGCTGGGCTTTGCCCAGAGCAGCTGGCAGGACTCTCAGTGGATGCGCCATGGAACTTGTGAGCGAGTGAAAGCAAGCCAGGAGATACTTTCAGCTGTGTTATCTCTGCAATGGGAGTTGGAAGCACTGCAAAGGGGTTCTGTAGGCCAAGAAACCTAGATTTGGTCTATTGAGGTCAACATCATCTACTGGGGATTAGGTAGGATCAAGTAATTAATGAAAGGGATAATTCATACCAGTTTTCTAATCCCTGCAGATAGTGTAGGTGACACACTTCTGCTTCTGACCCTTCTAGATATGTTTTCATTGTAAAGATGTGCAGAAAGGGAAAGAATGTGCAACAGGCTGCAGAAGCTGCCACTAATTCTCTCCAAGTGGAATTTTTTCAGTGGAATTTTTTGCTTCAGTGCTGCTCAGACTTTTCACAACAGTGTCCTAAGTCAGAGTGCTGTTTTTAGTTGCAGAATTTTTTTGGTTCAGACCTTCCAAAACTGTTTCTCTCTCTGATTTAAAGCTCAGAAGATGCTGTTTCAATAATTTCAGTTAAACTTCTTGGACTCTGTTTTGAAATAGTTTTCTAATTTTAAAATGTCCCTTAGTTAAAAAAAAAAAAAAACAAACAAAACAAAACTGCATTTTAAAATATATTTAAAGCAGACTTGAAATGAAATGTGGATTTTATTAATTACATGGAAAACATCCTTTTTGGATCAACTGCAACTAAATTTTTCCTCTCTGACCTATGTTGTTCATCAGACTGGAAACTCCATTATCTGTCATTTCTACAAGTGATGTTGGATGCTCAGCAAATGCTGATCTCCAGAAATGGGTGCTGCTTCTGCCAGCGCCCAGCCTGGACCCAGAGCTGGAGAGGGCACCGCTGGGCTGGCCACAGGAGGGGTTTGCTCTGGGAAATCCCTGCTGGAAGGTGCAGCAGAGGTGGGATGTTCCAGGGCACAGCTGCATTGCCTCCCCTGCCAAAGCAGCTCTGATGCCAAGGGAGCAGAGCCCGGGTGCTCTGGTGCTGCAGTCTCAGTGTGGCTCTCTGAGGCTCTTTCCCACCTTGTTCTCACTTTTCCTGCTGAAACGATCCTAGAAATGACTCCCCTGAAGGGTCTGGAGCCATTTAGAGAGAGATTTCTGGGTGCACATTGCAGGGTTGTCCCTGTCACTGTCCTGGTGCCCTCCAGGATAGAGGGGGAGCAGGGAGGGCTGTTCTGGGTTTTTCAGGAGCAGGTGCCCAAGCAGCCAGAGTCTGGCAGGAAGTAAAAAGAAGAAGAATTGGCAAAGGTGGGAGAGGAAGCTGTAATAGCCTCAATCCTGTATTCATAGATCCATGGCTGATTAGGATTGTCCTGAAGAGCTAATGTGGGGTTGAAGCTCCAGGAAATCAATCCGCAGGCATTTGTGCATTGATCTGTTTGGAAACATTAACCTGAGGAATTTCTCCATCTACACTTGTTTTTGTTTGGGTGCATGTTCACAGGGATTGATTTTCCTAAGATCTGAGCATTGAATCAGATGTTTTTCTGGATGCACTACTTCAACCTCAGCTTTTGTAAGGAGGCAACAACTGGGATTTCACCTAATGTGGCTTTGTTTTTGAGATTCACCAACAGTAAGCAGTAGGTTTGTGACTGCATTTTCCTCAGCAGCCCTTGAAAGGGCAGAGGGCCGTTTTATCTGTAAGGCTGAACTGTGTTTTTACTCAAATGCTGTGGGAAGGGGGGGCCAAACCCAGCTGTGAGACAGGGACATGTGGCAGGGCACAAGGGTGGGTTCCTACCCCAATGAAACACAGTGGCCTCTTGGCAGGTAAAGGAGACTAAAGTGTCATCTTTTCTTAGGAAAACTACTCTGTCTAGGTATATAAATTGTGCATGTAAATGTATCTGTGTTCATGTATTTCCTTATCAAACTGCTTTGTTGTCCTCTGGCTGTAGAGGAATGAGAGTGAAGCCTTAGGAAAGGCGAAAGCCAGGTGCCCCAGTGCTCTGCAATTCTGGTGAAAACATTTTTGGAGAGAGAAGGAGGTCCCAAACTGCACCAGAGGACTCCAGCAGAGGCTCCCCATTACATCTGTAGGGTGGTGGTGTTGCCTGTCCTCCAGCTCATCTCATATGGGTGCAAGCACACCTGCCCTTTGCTGTGACTGCCTGCCAGTGCCAAGGCCCTCTAATGAAAACAGTGGATATCTGTACCCAAATTGCTGAAACAGGCAATACTATGGGCTTGTTTCCTCTGTCCTCACCCTCCCCATGGGATCTGTGCACTGTTTGTCACTTAGCCCAGGATGGACTGCCCTGAATCACAGGGAGACAGCTCCAGAGCCAGCTGTAAGTGGAGCCACTGCAAAGTCACAGAAAGAAAAGTGGCTTTGTCCCCTGCAGGCTTGGAACCTCTTTACCTTGAACCTGTGCAGAACTTGACTTGCAGGGGTCAGAGTGAGATAAAGCACAACTCATTACAGTGTTATTTTGTATGCAGGGACTGAGCTCAGGCGCTCTGTGTTACCAAAAGCTGATAACAAATAGATATGAAACACCTTTGAAATGTTAACTTATCCTAAAAAGCCTATTTCTTCAACACTTCTAAGAAGCATAAAGCTTCATCCTAGACAATCTGCTCCCTTCTCTCTATTTTAATAAGCAAGAAGCATAGCATCTGTCTGGAAAGAATGCAACAAATACTTTCACATTCACACAGCTCAGGAAGGAAGAGATGGCAAAACTTGAAGAAATCCCAGTTTCAAAGTACAGGGATGAACAGACAGAAGAAAAAGCTGGGAACAGAGAGTTTTCAGGCAGGACTGTGCTTCCTCCCAGCTGTGCTGTCCCATCTTTTCTCTGTGGGCTGGAAGGGGCTGCCTAGGCTGTGTCCTTCCAGGGGATGTTTTACCTCTGACCTGCATGCAGAAGCAGCCAGAAGCTCAGGTTTCTGCCATAGCAGGCTCTGTTTAGCACAATATGCACTTTCTCTCCCCAGCTGCATTTTCCCTGGGCTCCCTCTGAAGTCAGGTTTGCTGCTGAACTCCTTGTGTGGGTACACTGTGACCCATTTCAGTTCAAATGAACTAGGTTAGCTAAAGCAGTGGAAAATGTAGGTTTTTGCTATTTTGCCTGGCTTTGAGTGAGATCCATTGGCTGTGGCAGAGCAGTCCCTTGGCTGATGTAAGTCAGTGCACCTCCTTTGACTTTGATGGAGCCCCATCTCTTTGTTCCAGCTGCTGATCTCCCCTGGCATCTGGTACAATCTATCCTGTGTGGTGTTTATTTTAATAGCCTGATAAAACTATTATTCTCAAGGGGAGCTAGAGGCTGCTGGCTGTGTGTTTAGACAAATCTGCACCCATGCAGATTCCATAAGTGTTTGCTTCAAAGATGTAAACACCACGTTACCCAATTAAAGGAGTGTCCTTAATAATTTATCAGGCAATTAAAACATTCATTGCCCTTTATCCCAGAGTGCTCCACCAGTGATATATAATCTGAACCTAAGTTAAAATGCCATAACAAATGAACAGTGATGCAATGTATCAAACATAATGGGAACATTAAGGCAATGGAGGGTGGTTTGTCAAGAGTGAAAGGTATAATGCAGTTAGTGGAGCTAACTTAATTTCTGGAAGTACCACTGCTCCTGAGGAGTGGGGCATGGCAGGGGGATGTCTGGCAAAAAAAATTTCAGTAATATGTTCCAGGGAAAACTTACCCGTTACAAAGTTAGAGACAGAAAAGATCTCTGTCCTCAGTTATTATCAATAATCCTCTTGAGGATGCCATGAGAAAAGGAAATGAGCAACTAAAAGAGAGGGATTATAGCAGGAGAGGTGTTTCAGCTTAGCTCTGGCTGCTTGTTAAAATACAGTATTGCTTCCTACTTGTGTAATGGAAAATGCAGAAGTAAAGGGGGGATAAAAAAAGGCAAATGCTTTTGTTGCTAATTCTGATCTGGATGTTTTAAAAAAAATGACCCCGGAGGTTGGGAGTCCAACTCACACTGAGCTAGAATCAGCTTTGGACAGTTCATTTCCCCTTTGAAAATCTCAGTCCTTATTGTAAAAATGCCAGAGCCTTGGTGCTGCCCAATCCCCTGCCTGTGCTGTTCCCTCTGCTCCTGGGAGTGTTTTGTGGTGCACCTAAAGGTGAGTCCTGCAAACATGCAGCTGGTACGTGTTGCCCTGGGCATGAAGGAAGGATGAGAGTTTCATCTTTCCTGTTTTTAATAGTATCTTAAGGTAGGAGGATGATTAAAGGCCACTATTACTGTTTTTGAAGAATTCCTCTTGAGCCCTTAAATTGTGGATATGAAAAAGGATGGGATGGAAGTGAATGGCAACATAACAATTATGGTCCTGCAGTTCCCCTTTCCATGCTCTGAGGCTCAAACAGGTCAAGTGATTTTCTTCAGTGGGGGAAACCAAAATATGATTTATTCTGTGGGCAGAGTTTTGAGGCTTCACAAATGCCCACAGCTGCTTTGAGTGAAAGTGGCACCCTTTGGGTGCTGCCTCTCTGACCTGTCCTTGGGCACACACATCCTCTGCCATCTCAGGGAAGAAATGTGCTGCCCAAGACTCTATTCCATGCTTGCTGGTTTATTTGCCAGCCTGTACAGACCTGCATGATGCCTGTGGGAGCTGTGGTTATTAGTCTTAATATTAGCCCTCTGATAACTGTGGTTATTAGTACTGGAGTCCCAGCACAGCATCTTGCATCAAGTGGGACTATGCAGCCAAAGGGCAGGTGTGGAGCCCCCTGCACACAGCAAGGACAGGAAGGACCTGGGATGGGCTTTATTCCTGCTTCAGTTACTGACTTGGTGCCTAATTCTGAGCACTTTGTGCTGTTATCATTTCCCTTTGCCTATCTGGTCCCTTGTGGATGCTTTGGAGAGGGAGCAGCTGCAGGACTGAGGGTGCTCAGTGCTGTCACTCTACAGCAACGCCTAACAATAGCAGGGAGGGCTGTTGGATACTGAGCTTTATATTGAGCCATTTGGAGTGGATTTTATGGACTAGAACAGTGTAATGGAATGCAGGGCTCATCCTTTCCCCACCACTTGCAGCATGCATTGAATCCATTTATTTATACTGCCACTCTTTCTCCTTCCTGTGATGCAGAGGAGAGTCAGCCCCCTGTTACGAACTCCCCAAAGATTTCTGGGGCTAGGATCTGCTCTTTACTATGCCTAGGAAACTTTTACAGAGTTTTGGAAAACTGCAGCTCTGCCATCCCAGCCTGCAGAGCAGCATCCCTGCACTCCCTGCCTCCCTTGGAGTAATAGCCTGGGGAGCTGAACACTTCTTGGCAACCCCTGTCCTAGTTTAAAGAACAACCACATCTGTCAGGATAAAATATTTTGCTTTGTCACATCTCTTCAGACTAATTTTTTGGTGAATAGAATTTAAGGACAAAAGTATACAATTAAACAGAAGCACAAGCCACAAAAACACAACAGCAAAATGAGCTTTTATAGTGATACTTTACTCAAATAGCTTTTTATTAGTTTAACTCTGCCAGCTTTTAATTCTTTGTGGTAAGTTAAAGCAGGCATCTCCCTCTCTTAGCCTCAGAAAGGCACACAGAGAAGTTGATATCCCCATTTCTGTCATCCTGCATGTCCTTGTGCTTTCACCCTTTCCTTTTGTGCTTGGTTCCGTTCTTTTTGCAAAGGAGCATTTGGATGCTGTTCAGCCCAATGGGGGTCTACAGCTGTTCTTTCTCTCCTCTTCATCCTGGTTACTTGGCTGACACTTCCAGCACCTGAACTTTCCCATTCCTGGGCTCTCTGTGCTTTTCCTTGCGCACTTCTGGAGGCAGAACAGCAAGACCTGTGTATTGTTATGAGATTTTAAAAAAACAACCCAGTCTTTTTAGGACACTCATAACTATTTTCTCTTGGCTTTAGATGCTTAAATGAAAAGTGGCTTGTGTGGTTTACTGATGCTCCACCTCACTGTAGAGTTATAGGGACTGCTGAAGGTCCCTCTGCAGTCAGATTCTGCCAGTGCTTCCTTTGTACAAGTGCTAGTCCTTGGCATAAAACTTAGAACACCTGAAACAAAGCCAGAGATCTAATATCCCATCCTCAGAAAATCAGGAAAATGTCAGCTCTAAATTTGCTGTGAAAACATTTGATTTGTGATGAATTTCTAGAGGAAAATAAAAATAAAAACTGCTGCCTTGCAGAAACCACAAGAATTTCAGTAGATTACAAGGGAACTGTTCTTTTTGATGACTGCCTGAATTCTCCTAATGTCATATAATTTATGTTAATTAAATGCTGATGGAATCTGAATAAGCATATTGATGGAAGATGTATTTGAGATACTGTTATTAATTCATCATTCAGTAGCTAGTGTGTGAAATAATGCATTCCTAGGCTCTGATTTAGGACATTTCATTTTCGGTATTACCAAGATGTCTGTTTCCAACAGAAATAACCCTTTAATCTACTGAAAAAACCCAACCAAAGCACAGCACATCAACAATTAAACAACAACAAAAACTCACCAAAAACCTTATTGGAGGCAGCTGGATTAAACAACTCTGAAGCAGTAATTATTTATGCCTTTCAGAGCTATAGCATGTACTGACCCCAGTTCTCCAGGCAATGGACATAAAACAGTTATTTAAAAATAGTTATAGCATTCAAGTATGAACATAGAGCACCTCTGAACCCAGCAGCATGGGCTTTATTGCACCCCAAGTTTATGTTCTACCAAGTGTAAGGACATGGCAGCCTTTCTGGAACTGAGCTTTGCACCTAAATCCTCACTTTGGTGTAGTGAGGTGTGGCCAGGACTCAGCATCCTCCATCCAGGTGGGTGAGCTGGGGCTGGCTGGAAACTCCACCTGATGGCAAAGTGTTCCCCACCATGCCATGACTTTCCTGGTGCTGGAGATGGTCTCATAGGTCATCTCTAAATGTTCAGTAAGCCTCCTATAAATTAATTTTGGGACTTAGCAGTGCCTGGGGACATCACTGCTCCCATTACTCTGAGCTTTGCTGGAGGAAGGGGGGCAGTGTCACCTGCAGCAGTGACTTTCCTTTGCTGAAGGTGGATCTGTCACCTGTGCCACCAGCTGTGCTCAGTGACCCTGGGAGGAAGGAGTGACCCCTGCACACTGAGGCTCCTTCAGCTCAGGGACAGGGGAGCTCTAACCCCAAATCCAGGCAGGGACTGGGACATACAATTCCCACCAGCGCCACGTCTCTGAATGAACATGGCTGGTTTTGTGGGATCAGGTGGAACCTGGGTCCTGGGTTTTCTGCAGAGGTTTTCAGGTGTTCACCCGAGGCTTTCAGCTCTGTCCCCTGTATAAAAGAGTCATTGCCTGGCAGGTGGGGGAGCACTGATGTTGGCAAGAGCTCTGTTAATTCCTGAGGCTGTTCACACTTTCCCCATTGCTGCATGGAGCCCTGGGGAGGAGTTCAGGAACGATGGAGAAACGTAATGATGAGCTTCACTGAGAGAATTACAAATGTAATAGGGAATGGAATGAGGTAAACAATGAAAACCAAGGTGAAATTTCCCGACTAACTGAAGCTGAACTAACTGTGGGCATTGCTGAAGGAAGCTGCATCATCTGCTAGCTCTGCAGGCTTTGCCACTTTCTTCACCAACACCATCACACGGGGCAGGCTGAGCTCTCTTGAGACCCGTGGGGCTGTTTTTCAGGTGGATCACTGAGTGTAAATCAGTGGGGGATTTCTGCTCACACCTAAGATGAAGTGCAGTGGCAGCCTTGCCCAGCTGCTGTACAATTGGGAGTGTAATGTGCAAAGGGGTAATGCTGCAGGTTGGATATATGGGCACACATGGCAATTATGCTCTTGCTCTGCGCTGGGGAAATACTGGGTTCACAATGCTCACAAATAACTGAAAGTATTTCATATCAGGTTTTAAATTCCAGTGACCTTTCTGCTGCACCATCAAGAGAGAAATAAAAATCTGGGAAGAGATTTCTTTGAGCATCTGCACAGACAGGACAGAGGTGCTCCAGATTGCAAACAGCCACTTTTCCCTTCTGCTCCCCAAGACTTTGCAATGCCAGGCTCATTCCACGTTTTCCTCATAACCATTCAAGTCAGTGAATTATTTAAATATTATGCTTGTGGCTCCTCAAATGGTAGCTGGAAACCTTTCTTTGGGTCATTTTTAAAAAAGGTGCTTTTAGGACTGCTGTGTTTTCTAAGGAGATCCTGCTATTTAAATGGGTGTGAAGGGGGTTTGAAAACAGCCTGTGTGTTTGTGTACAGCAGGGAGCAGTGGCTGCTCACTTGAATTCCCAATTCAGACTGTGCTGGGGGTGGCTCTGACTACCCCAAAGATCAAAAATACCTGTGTATATAACCTGCTGCTGGGCTGCTTTCTGCTAATGATGGTGTCTGGCCCAGCACTTATAATTCATGCACTGGTCTGTGTAGGAGGAACAAAGCTGGAAATGCTCAGGAATTGCTCTTTGCCCCCACCAAACCATTTGAATTCCTGGAGGATTGGCTGAAAAATGCCCTCACAGGAGACATGGCCAGGAGCTGCCTGCATCTCACACTGTTTGCACTCATGGATTCAGGCACCTCTGAAACCTGGAAACCTGTGCTTTCCTTCCTGGCTATCATTCTTTCATTTTTAGATGGGTTTGAGTGTAAGGCTTGTGACTATTTCTTGCTAGGGCTGGTATTTGCCTGTGGTTTTGGTTTCTCCTTGTGCCAGGGCAGGGCACAGTGCACCACCAGGGGCTGTGAGCTCTGCAGAGCAAAGCACAAGAACCTGTGAGCTCCTGCCCTCACATCCTCTCTGTTTTCTCATTGCTGTGGGTTTATGTACATCCACTTGCCTGGGGACTTGTCATCTTATTTGTAATCTATTGTTTTAATTATTTTCTGTGAAGGTGCCCAAAGACCTTGGGGTATTGAGACACAAATACATTATTTATTCATTAATTATTCATTACTGCTAACTACTCCCTACAATGTCTGCAGTAACGAGCCTGGGGTGAACCCTCTCCCCTGGATAAGGGGGTTTATAGCTGCTTTATTTGCCAGGATTATTCCTTGGTCAGGAGTAACATTTTTAAAAAATTGGAGGGAGAAATATTTACACTCGCACAATGAAACATTTCCTTATGTGAATCTCTAAGAGTTGACCTGAAAATCATCAGATGGAATGCAGGCTTCCTAATACACTTCTGGGGTTTATAACCTATTGCTAATTTGTCCCAGAACTGTTTGGAAGGGGATTTACCAGGTGGGTAAAAGTGATTTAGTTTCCTTGGTTTTTCCCACTTTAGAAATGTCTCCTCCTGCAGCTTCACCTGCATCTGAAACCACCCCAGTTACCTCTGCAGTTCAGTGCACAGGTAGTTGTCTGCAGTGCATTTTGTTTGGAAGGCAGAAATAAGCACAGAAATGTTAAAAATAGAAATAACCCTGAGCTGAAATGATTTCCCCTTCCTGGCTGCCTGCCTTGCACGCCAGGCTTCAGTCATAGATCATCTGAGATTGCTGGGGCTGGAGCTGCCCACTGCTAATCTCTGCACTGGTTTCCTCAGAGAGATACCTGCTCCCAGCTTTCCATGGGCTCCACTCATTCCTTGTCCCCTAGTGATCTGTTTTCCATGATTTCCCTGCACTGACTGCAGCCAGGGAGGGGATGCAGCAAACCTCCAGGTGCAGGAGGTGCTGTTGGACAGAAGTCAGAGGCTCCAGCCTGCCTCCCTCCCCTCGGTGCTGCAGTCACTGCAGCCCCTGGCGCCAGAGGTGGTGGTGTTCATGGGGGTGCCAGGATGAGGGAAGAGATGAGGATCTGACTCCGTGTTTCAGAAAGCTTGATTTATTATTTTATGATATATATTATATTAAAACTATACTAAAAGGAAGGATTTCATCAGGAGGCTAGCAAGCAAGAAGAATGGAATGATAAAATCTTGTGACTGACCAAGACAGTCTGGACAGCTGGGCTGTGATTGGCCATTAATTAGAAACAACCACATGAGACCAATCACAGATCCACCTGTTGCATTCCACAGCAGCAGATAACCATTGTTTTCATTTTGTTCCTGAGGCCCCTCAGCTTCTCAGGAGAAAAAATCCTAAGGAAAGGATTTTTCATGAAAGATGTCTGTGACAGCACAGGGTAGCTGTGTGCTCTGAGCTCAAATCTTGGTGTGAGATCCTCTCCCAGCCCAAGCACTGCTCATGTGGCTGTGGCTCAGCTGGGTGACACCTGCTGAGCTGCTTTGGAGATGCCTGAATGAACTCTGATGAGTGACAGCTTTAAAAAAACTCCAGGGGAACTTCAACAGGATTTTGGTGTTTTGTTTAAAATAACTTCTAGTTGATCAACTTTTGATTTTCAGCTTGAGGGGAAGCTAGTCATCTAAGAGCTGGGTGATGCTTGGGGGTCCCTTCCAACTCAGGATGCTCTGATTTAGTGAATTGACTGGTATCAGGTCAGAGAAGTCGAAATACCTCAGATGGATTGATCAGAGCAGATTTTCTGAGGATGGGAATGCAGCCTGGAGAGGTCTGAGCTGGAGGGGATTTGTGTGTGGTATGTAGTGACAGTGTTTTGCCCTCCTGAAAGACCATCTCCTCAGGGACTACTGCAGCAACCTGGCTTTGTGTGAGCACTTCTGGAAATAAAGTTCACCCACTCAGGAAAATCAATGCAGCCTGCCAGGCACTCTGTGACTAGCAGGTCTGTAGAATTTTTTTAATGTCTTAAGATCATTTCTGGGAGCTCTAAAACTATGTAAAAAACCTATTTGGCTTCATAGTCATATCAGAAATCCCCCTGGGACACTGGTCATTGTGACTGAGTGCTCAAGAAATTTTTGCATCTGCTTGATGATTGTGTTGCTATACACTAATGTTGTGGATTTCTACAGTAATCAAGGAAAAAAAGGTGGTATGGAAAGATATTCTAACAGTCCTGGAGAGGAGAGAGGAGGTTTGGGTAAAAAATCCTGATATTGGAAGGGTAAATCAAACACCCAGCATTGCTGTCAGCCTTTTAATGGAAAGCAGCTCAATCACTGGCAGGATCAATCTCTATAGACTGAGCCCATGGCTATTATCAACTTTTCCCTTGTCCTTGCTGCTTGTAAATTTAACTCCACCTCTCAAAAATTTTAAATGACAGGCACAGCAGCACTGCAGAGAAAGGAAACAAAATGCTTCCCTAACACATTGCTCTCTGAATACACCTCTTCCCTGTATGAAACTTTGGTTTTGCCTGCTGCTTGCACTTGAATTTGTACCCCTCTTTGCTCTCTGCTGTGGTTGAGAGCAGTCCCAGTGTGATGCACTGGGAGTACCAGTCTGCCCTCCCAAAAGGGCAGAAAATCCAAAGTCACAAAATCCATTTTAAAGTGTTCTTGGGAGAGCAAAGCCCGTTGCACGCAGTTCTGAGTGTCTCTAGCAGAGTAGCATCTATTAAATGGTAATTATCTTAGGTGTGTAGCAGGGTAATTCTCCCTCTGCTGCTCTCTCCAATGCTCCTACCCTCTTGGGGTTGTGTGGAAGTGGGACTTGAGTGCTCCCACTCTGCATCTGGTCTGCCTGGGGAGATCTGGAAAGCAAGGTGGGAAAGTGCCTCAGCCTCTTGCTTGCTCTGCCCAAGGGGTTTGGAGCTGTGCTGCTCGTCTGCCAGCTCCCTTTGAAGAACCACAAGAAGGAGCATCAGTGACCCTTGCATCTGAGGGTGTCTCAGCATTTATGGGAACAAATGCACACCCATTATTTCTGGACATTATAATATAAATTATCGCCTTCTCTATACTCCCCAGTTGTGCTATAATCCTTCATAGTGCTGCTCCTGACTGTGCAAGGAGCAAAGAGGGAGCTGGTGCCTCACTGCTGCTCACAGAATAAAAGTGCAGCATTGTTGTGACAGCATTTGTCCCTGTGCCTGGAGCACACCCAGCGCCATCCACCCCACACCTGGGGATGAGCAGAGCTCATCTGACACTGAATCTGCCTCCTCTGCTCCTCAAAAACACAGAAACAGCTCACACCAGCATCGGTGGGAGCTGGCTCTTACAAGCCTTGCTGCCACATATATTTAAATCTTGAAGGAGAGAGAAGCAGAAGTTTGGAGGCTTCTCTCTCTAGAGACAGAGGAAAGATCCTACCTTTGATGTGTGGTTGCCATAGTAAAACCAAACTCGTCTTGTGCAAAGGGTGTGAAAAGGTAAAAGTTTAAACTTAGACCAAGTGGGTTCATTACAGGAAAGAAAATAATAGAGGTAAGAGCTGCAAGGAAGGAAAATAACCCTTCATAGAGTCTCACTTGGTCCGTGATGAAATAAGGAGCCATTGAAAAAGGTTTTAATGCGTTTCAATTATCTTTCAACAGAGCTTGCCAAAGTCTGAAACCACAAGGTTTCAGTAGGAATGTGATAATGGTGGAGATGGGGCTCAGAAACATAAACAAGGGAATCTGAATCTGATATGGGCAGTTTGCTTGAGGTTGTTTTTAAAAAGCAGAATTTCTCTCCAAATCCTGCCTGTCTTAGTCTGTCAAGAAGATATATCTGTGTGTACAGGATGTGCTCAACAGCAGCATGATATATCACTGATGAATAAAGGACTTTGTAGACGGATACCTGCAGATTTAACACATAAACAAACCCTCTTCCCACAGTCCCCTGCTACCTGTTGCAACCTAATGAGCAGAAATATGTCAGGGAATGCCAACAGCTTTTTTTTCCAGTGGGTTGTCTTCAAATGCATAATTGGTACCAAGTTTTGACACTACAGAAGCTTGCAAAAATTGTAACTGGTGATCAGAAAGCAAAGTTTGCCAAAAAGAAAGAGATTTCTCCCTGGCTTTGTAGCTCCCGTTAATTTAGCTGGCCATGTAGGGTGGGTGAGGGCTGCAGCACCCTATGGCTCCCCAGGTGCCTACAGAAGCTCTCTGTGTTATTCTATTGACTGTTTCTCATGGCTACTTTGATCCCAGCAATATTTTGCAAGCCCTTGAAGAAGCTGGCAAAGTGACATTGCCCCATGCCCAGGCAGGAGAGATGCTTGCCTTCCCCCCATGGGAACACAGGGTGCAGGAATGGCGCTCTGAGGACACTCCATGGAGAGGTCTGGGGAGTTTTCCATCAGAAAAGCAAAATAGGACTCATCCTCAGGTCTTTTTCCTGTATGAAGGCAATTTTTATCCAGTTTTTCTGTCACAGCACACAAATGAACCATCCTCCCTTGGCACCACCTGTGCCAACCAGTCGCTGAAGGCCCTGTACCACTCACAGTGGTGACAAGGCCCCTTGATCCACACGGGGCAGATCCTGAGGTTTTCACTCAGATTTTTCTCTTTTTCTTATTTCATGGCAAATACCTCCCCTAGACAAGCCATCAGCGTTTATAGCTGAGCTAGTGTTTGCACCATTCCCCCAGAAACTCTCTGTTTCCACAGCCCCTGGTTTTGCCTTGCAGAGCCTGGCTCAAAACCTCATTTTGCCTTGGAGGAGCTCGAAGGGGCCAAGGTGAGATGCTGTGATTTGACCTGGCTCCAGCTGAAGTCAATGCAACTTTTCTTCCTATCATCCTATTCATGTAACCTGCATCAGGGTAGGGTTTTCCATGTGGGGATGATGTTTGCAGCAGAGCTGTGGTGTGGGGAATGAACCTAAGCCCACCTTGACTATGGAAAATAAATTTATCACAGTGAACTTGCTGTGCAGGGCTGAGGTTGCTGTGTTGTAAAAAGGGACCAAATACAAGGACCTGGAGGTAAGAATAATAACCAAGAAACTCTGCTCTGCTTGTATATTGGGGGTTTCTGATCAAAAGCAACACATATTTTAGATTATGGAAATTATTTATGAACAGTGTCTGGGGAATTCTAACTGGTACAAATGAAAGGAGCTTGTCCTCCCCTCCCCACAATTTGTCAATCTCTAACTTCTCATCTCCTGGCTGCACAACTGAAAACTGGGCTTTTATCTGAGGAAATGAATTCAGTAAAAAATGTTTTTTAAGGAGTGATCTGATCCCTGAGATTGGGGAAAAAACATTACAGCTGCAGTATTTAATATAATTTAAAAGCTGATTACTCTGCATGTGGAATCAGTACTTTTCATAAGGCCTTCGACTACATCTGGTATGCACCCTAATTTGTATTAATGGCTCCTAAGGAGCCATCATAGTTTATCAAGAAAGTAATATGCATTTTAAAAGCATTCAAATAAAGATTTACATGATAAACCTTAATAACTCTGGAATGCATTATTAGCTAACATATACTCCCAGAAGCAGTCACTCACTTCAGGCAAATTAGATAATTCAAGAAGCCATGAAAACCTTCAGGTCAGAGCTCAGCTGTTCCTTGGTCACCCTCTAGGATTTATTCAATGCATTAAGGAGCACTTTCCATCTCAGCCTTTGTATGGTAAGTGGCTATTTTGTGCATAGGAGAACTGCTATGATTTCTTCTGGAGAAAACAACCTGTTAAGCTTTAAAGCTCATTATTTATCACAAAATGGCCTTATATCTCTGGCAGTATTTCCCTGCAATTGTCCTGTCAGCCAGATGCTAAGTAAGATATCAGTATAAACCACTTTCCCAATATCTGTGAAATATGGCTGGTAGATAACAATGTTACTGAGATGATGCTTTTAAATCATGAGAAAAGGCAGGCAGTAAATTGATGGCTTCCATAAAGCCAATGGAAAAATTAATGCTGTGGGGGAGAGGGGCTGAAAACTGCGTTTACTTCAGCAAGATGAGAACAAAGCAGCAGTGCAAATGAAAATTCAATAACTTTTAATTGTGTTGAAGACTGGGACCCCTCTGATACAAAAACTTGCATGGAACAAGAAAAAAATACATCCTAGGGAATAGCCATGTGCTCCAAGTAAAAGGATTAACTGACCTTTCTCTGCTGTAGTCGAGATAATTTAACTTTAAATGTACTTCTTAGTGACACTAGTCATGTCCTTAAAAATGAGCGATTTACACTTTTTTTTCCCCCACTGAGTTCTGAACTGACATTTTCATGCCTCCAACTCCATTTTCTGGCTGTTCTGTATTTGCAATTATTCTTGTATGTGCTAGCCTCAGCACTGGGGACTCATTTTCTGCTCCTTGCTGGTCAGCTTCATGGTGCTGGCTGGGCAGGAAAGGCCACTGCCCAAAAAAGAGGAAATATTTGACTGCCCAGCCCCATCCTCTGCATCTGTGTTCTATGTATTGACATGGTACTGCCTAAAAGTGGGCTTTAGGATTTTTTGGTCCTTAGACTTGGCTTTCCCTGTGGGCTTGTGCTCTATGCTTTATCACCATCTCTGAAACTTTGGAGGGACTGCAAATATTTGTATATTCCACAGCTAGCTGGGATCAATGAAAGCAAAAGAACAGGTCTGAAGTGCACTGCATTTTTTAGACATTTAGATGCTGGAGAATCTTAGCTGGAGCAAACTCTGATAGTGAACAGCTGGTGAGACAAATTGTCCTGAAAGATTAAAGGCCTTAACTTACCTTGAGTGGCACTATAAATGTCCAGCCACCCTCATGGGGCATGCGCTGCTAAAGATCAGGGGAAGGACACAAGGAGGGAAAAGGGGTGGAAGGAGAGAGGGGTAGTTCTACCCAAGGGATCTGCTTTTACCCTTGTTTCTGAAAGTGAGAGCTGAGCAGGAGCTGGCAGTGCTTGGCTGGCTGGGGCAGTGACCAGGGCTGCCCTGGCAGCAGGGGCATGGATTGCACTACCCAGAGCCATTATCTGCTGGAGTGCAGAGCAATGGCTGTGACAAAATTGGGGTGTGACAAGTGGCCAGGGCCCCTCTGGCTGCCCAGCTGGGCTCCATCCCAGCCAGAGCAGGGCTGGTGGCAGGGCAGAGCTCAGCTCAGAGTTGCGCTGCTCACGTGTCTAACAGTGAAGGAGAAGCTGGAAAAGGCTTTTCTGGGGATTTGCTTGGATGGTTTGTTGTTTTTAAAAGGCTGTATAGCACGGTCCAATTACTCCCTGAGAGGAAGAAAATTGTACAATCTTTGTTCTCTTGAACAAAAAAGCACAACTTTTGGGGAGTTCTGTGTATCTTGTAGGGCAGAGATAAGTGAGTTTCTGCCTGTGGAGCCCCTCTGCCAAGGCTGCTTTCAGGCCAGGAGTGAGTTCACTGCAAGGAGAGTTTTACTGAGGAAAGAAAGCTGCTCTGGCCTGACCTGAACTTGTTACCTGTTTACAGAACAGTTAAATGTCCATGAGTGAAACTGCAAATCTGAAAAACTGGGCTGTCCCCAAATAAGCTTCAGCTGCCATTGGGGTAAATGACACACAGCTTTGTTTCAGGCTGGTGAAATGGAAGGGGAAAGGTTTGGGAAGTGCTGCACTCTCTGAGATATGTGGAGCATGGCTGGGAACCATCCCTGCCTCTCCTTGGGCAGGATATCCCTGAACCACCACAATTCTGCCTCAATCCTTGCCTCATTTTTACTTTTATTTTACATCTGTATGTCTCTAATGAGGCACCTAAGAGAAAACATGTTCATGGCCTTGGCCATACCTTTCTTCTTGTCCAGTGAATGCCCCCCATAGCCTGGGCTTGGGGGCAGGAAAGCTCCTGGTGAGACCATGGGAGGCAGCAGAGGAGGGCAAAGGATCTCCTGGGATTTTTGGAGGTAGCTGGAGAGGGAGTGGTAATGACCACTCATTAATAATGATAATCATCACTCAGAGGTGAGGGCAATGGGGTGGGTGACTCCCACTCTGGGGGGTTTTTCCTTAGCACAGGAAAGGGCAATGATGCTCCCACTGATATTTCTGTCAAGTCACTCAAGATGGAGAAACACAGAGTCTGGACTCATGGTCCCCTTCCTTCCCCTTCCTGTCTCACTAATGGAATGGGCTTCCAGCTGGGTTAATTAGCTCTAATTGCCTGCAGCTTTCTGCCAGCCTCACCTGGCCCCAGGAGGGGATGGCCCCAGTGGGAGCAGCTGTGGTGTGATGCTCCAGGAACTGCTCCTGCTGCCTGTGGCCACCTGCACACCTCCCCTGCTCAGCACCCAATTGCTTTGGGCATCCTTGCAAGTTCAGTTACTTGGGGGAAAACAAATGTTTTGGTTCCCACCAGTTTGATAAAAACTTTATAAATGTGCATATAAAAATAGTGGGTTTTCCACACAGGTTTGTTGTCACAGATCTCCTTCAGCTGCCTGATGCAGTTCATATCCACTGCAGCATTATGTATTTTCTGGGAGCAGTAATGGGGAAAAATGACCCTTGAAAAGAGAGTTCAAATATTCCTGTGAGGACACAACAAAGTTTTCCTTTTCTTCCTACCCCAAAGCTAGGTTTTGTTCTGTGTGCTTGGGGAAAAAAAAAGGCAGCTGATTAAGAGGTTTAGGTGCATTTGGTATCTGTTTACGCAAAATCCAGGGATTAGTTGTGATGAGATAAAAGCAAATCTGGCTTTATTGTTTCTCTTTCACATTTAAGTGATCACAGAAAGAGCAGCCATAGCCCAACTGCTCAGACACGCTATTTTCACGTTTGGCTGTTGCTTGTATTAGTGTTAAGTCAGACTTTGAAAGGAATTTTCTGCAAATTTGTTTGTATGAAGTTGGGCACAAAGCAATTCAAAGCTTGGCATGGAAAATGCAAAGGGGAAGCAATTCAGAAATCCAGGGAAACGAGGCTGGCAGCATTTCAGTGTTATTTACCTTCCTCTATAATCTCACTTGTGAATACTGGGACCAGTCAAAAATCTGTGTGCTCCTCTCCGTTCTCCTCCTTCATTAACCTGTGGTACTAATTAACCAACAGACCTCTGGGTTTCACGTGATCCTCCAACGTCCATCAGAGAGGTAATTGTGCTAATTAAAGAGGTGACAGAATGGTTCAGCATGGGAGTGCAGTTCTGAGATGGAATGGACACATCTGTGAGCTGTGAGAGAGCTTTGGGTAATAATATTTAGCACTAACAAATTAAATTTTGGAACTCCATAGAAATTCATGCTTCAAGGCTTAAAGTTAATCTCTGTCAGGGTAAGAGCACTGTTGGCATAGATTATCCTGTGTTTACCAATTAAGGAATTTCTTGTAGCTTCCTCAGAAGGCTGCTGCTGCTGGCTTTGAAGGCAGGATTTCATTTAGAAGAGCATTTGTTTTACTTGGGTGGCAGCTCTCACACCAGGTGCACTGGCCCAGGAGAATAAAGCAAAAAGGGTCACAATTCCATGAATATAGGAGACATCAGCTGGGCTTTGTCATTGTGCTGGGGTTTGGGAGACTGACTGCTAACTTTGTTTTAGGCTTCCTATGTGTTTTGGTACAATACAGGTAAATTTTTTTGTGCCTTTGCTCCTCTGCTTTCAAATAAGAAAATACAATCCCTCTTCTGACACCTTTTCAGCTGAAACACACACTCTTCACTGAGGAGGGGTCAGTTCTTCCTGTGGGCTGGTGCAGTCAGCACCTGGCTTTGTGGAACATTGAGTTTGAGGATTTTCAGTTTTAGCTGTGATGCTGCTGCCATTCTTGATTATAAGGCTGACAGCTGTAGTTTTGCTTTTTCTGAAGTTTATTGGTTTCAGCATTTATATTTATGTTTCATTTTCTTACAGTAAAAACAACTTTTCACATATAACAGCCTGTTAGTTTGATTTTTCAATTGTGAGGCTAGATAGTAAATACAAGCAGGAGTTAGCAGAAGGTGAAGTAATTTGACAGAGTCTCCAGAATGTGAATGAAGAAATGAGGGTTAATTTATGATAAAATGCTTCTTTTACAACATATTCTGTCTTATTCACACAGATTTAGTGAAAGAGATACCACAAGCACAAGGCACATCTGAAATCTCAGGAGCTGGGGAGATGCTGTCATATAACTTGTAGCTGTTTTTTCATGTCTGGCAATAAAATAAGTTATAGATGAAAAAAATGAGTTAGAGAGGAAAAGGAACTCCATTTGGATAAGCAATGTTTCCTCATCATGTGCACACGAAAGTCAGAAATATAACATATGAAAAAACACAGAAATAGGGGGAAAGTGCTATCCTGAAATGAGAGCTTGAGAATCTGAAAGGCAGTCACTGCTTCAGAGAGGGAAGGTTTGTTTCTGCAGTTACTATGAAACCTCATGAATGAAAATGTCATTCTGCTGTATTTGTGCTATTATACAGTGCAATTCACTGGCAGGTAACCAGCTCTTTGAAAGAAAAGCTGATGGTCCTGTTACTGTGATGCTGTAAACACACAACCCAGAAAAAATTGCCAGAGAGAAAGAGCTAGAAAATGGTCTGGTCTCTAATTAATTATCCCCCTGCCTTTCACTTTCCTGGCCCATCTTTGCTCTCCCTCTCTCCACCCCAGGGCATCACTTATCACCCATCCAGCCTCTGAGAGCTGCAAAATCATCATTCAGTACCTGTGATAGGGCAATTCATTTGCGCTGCTACTGTCCCAATCTTTCATTCCTCTCTGCTGCTCACACCAGAGCTCGGAATTCTGCCTGCAGGAGCCCGAGGCAGGCAGAGAGGCTGTGTGTGTGTGATGTTGGGGTGCTGGGCTCTGTGCACCCCCCCCTGCTCACGCACCACCCTGCTCCTGGCCCAGCACCTCCTTGGGCTGCATGTTGCACTCATGTGCAACCTCCTAAATGCATTTCATTGATCTTTATGGCTCCATGTTTGTCTCCCACCTGGCTCAACACGAGGCTTTAATTGGCTGCCGTGTCACACGCATTAATAATGAATATGGCAATTAGCTAAAATCGTGCTTGCTGTTTGGTAGCTCCTCTGTGCTCTGGATCATGCATGAAGGCAAGCCAGGGCTGCTGCACAGCCTCTCCAGCTGAGCACTCTCAGCCTGGGGATGGGCTCCTGTGCCTGCAGCAGTGAGCGATGCCAGCGCTTCAGCCCGAAAAACAGAGACGTGGGATATGAGGTGACACCTACAGAACAGGTTGGTGTCACACCATTTGCAACTGTGAAATCCCTGAACGTAAAATCCCCTGCCCACATCTCAGCCTGCAGGGAAGGTGTGAAGGCTGTTAGTTGCTTTGTAGGCTGGGGATGAAAGACCAGTGCCCCTGCTCTCAGCTGTTTCCCAGGCAGGTCTGAAGGCACTCGTGATGATGAGCTGCTTTGAAAAATGTTGCCCTTAATTTTGGCAACCTTTTGAAGATAAAATGTTTTTATTGTTGGTGTTTCCAGCTTCCAAAAGGTCCCAAATTTGTGATATTGTATTTGTCTCTCCCACCAGTCAGAATAAGGCAGGGCCACAACCACCTTGTAATAAATAGAAGAAAGGCAAGTGGCTTTGTCAGGCCTCTGATGAAATACTTGTGTTGGATTTTGTATCAACTTTGAGATGGGAATTGGGCTGGTTTTTGTTCATCTTTAGCTGACAAACAAGATTAAAATCCCATTTGTGCTCAGTCTCTGGCTATTGTTGACACTGTCCTGTGTAATCCCTTCTGCTGGGTTATCAAACTCCATCACAAAAATAGTCAGGGTTTATTCCCCCATCATTGAGAGGTGCTTTTCTATTCTAATCCTTTTAGGGTAAGGTGATTTGACACCTAATATTTCAAGACAGAATCTATTATGAAAGCAAAACTAAGCAACAACATTTATTCTCTGATTCCCTTTATAAACTCCAACATATCTTGGCACACTTCTCTTTTGTATCTCTGAGTTATGCATAAGAGATGAAAGTTATCGCTGTAAAAAATGTTAAAATCATTGAAGATGCTGTCACAGGTGACTATGATATTTATTCATGCTCATCTGGGGGACTTCTAAGGCTGATGGCGTGGTTCAATAGAAATTACAGAGTGGGAGTTTTTTTTAGCATTAACAGTTGTTAAGTGTGTCAAAGCTGGTGAAGTCAGAGGAGCTTTACAAAGACAAATGCACAAGAAGCCTGACAGCTGGTGAAATTCATTGATGAATCTGAGTAAGATTGATTGCAGAGAATCACCTCAACTTCTTATGTGTTGGCAGATTTTAAATTAATTATATTTTAAATGCTTTGGAAACAGACCTGAGAACAAATTTGTGGAGCCCAACATAAGCGGTGGTTCAATAAATGAAAGATGTATAGAAAAGTAATCATCATTTTAGCTGTGTACAGAATGAAAAAGAAATCAAACACTGAAAATATTATTACAGTGCCATTAACATAAATCAATTGCATGCTTTATCCTCAGAATCTTTTTTCATTTCTGGTCATCCTATCTCATAGAGTCTTAAATGGTTATAAAAAGAGTGCAGAGATTGACAGTAAAAATGATTAGAGACGTGTAAAGATTTTTGTAAGAGGGGACTGCTTAGAAAAAAGCTTTAGCTGCCCTAGGAGATTTGAGCAGCTCAGCAGGACCAAGGCAGGTTGAAGATGCTGGACATGGTCCTCCTGCTCACCTGCACCCCAACCCTCAGGGCCCCTGCACTCCATAAACCATGGGGATTTTAATTCAGGGCCCCAGAGCTGGGTGGCAGCTCCTGCTGCAGCTGTGGGTCACACTCTGCACTGGGGACAGGCCAAAAATTACAGCCCAGCCTGGGCTCTTCCTGAGACTGGGGGATGGAAACAGCCAAAATGTCCATTTTAAAAGGCACAGTTTCAAACACAGGCTGAAGATCTCGCCCTCAAAAGCTGGTTCTGTCCCACATACCTCTTGGTGGAAATGGGATTTTAAGTCTTTCCAGTCAGGTCCTCTCCCAGCTCCCTTGGTTTGGGAATCTCCAGCACAGGGTACCAGCTGGCTCTGGGGATTTTCACTCCCTCCAGCACAAACTGCTAAAATGAACCTGCTGGAACTTCTGTATTATGCTAAAATATTTGCCACAGGATGCACACCAATTGCTTAATAGGATTTTAGATAACCCCTAGAAATTTCTGCAGGTAAAGAGAGCATCTACCCATTTTATAGGGCAAGCTAAATATTTTCAAGGATATGCTATCTCATGCTTTAAGGTGTAAGTCAGACATGCAGCTGCAGCAGATTCAGGCAATGATGGTTCCCTTCCTGGCAGCTTGCTCTGCAGTGTTGTGCCTTTCCTGGGAGGAATGTTGGGATTCCCAGACATGAAACTGGAAGCTCCCCTGGGCACATTTCTCATGGCATCTCAGCAAAGGGGAAGGAAACCTGTCTCCCCTGTCACTGCATTTGGGGTGAGCTCAGCTCCCCACCACTTCCACAGGTGCTTCTGGCACCTTTCTGCCTTTCTCCTGATAAAATGGAAGAGAGAACCAGTGTTTCTGAGGTGTAAATAATGTTTAACAAGTGGGCCTTGGAGTTGTAAAGGAACTCCTGCACTTATGCTATAATCATTTTGGTGGTTGATTTGGAGCCAGGTCCTGCTGGCCTGACTGAAGCAATTAGCCTGATTACTGCCAGAGGGATGCTCATGCAATTAAGGTGAGCAGTGTTTGCTCTTTATTCTGGAAAGCAGTTGTCTGTATAGAAGTAGTTGACACAGCGCAGCGGTGCTGAGGGTGATGGGCTCTGAGACAAACCTTGAAGGCCTGACAGAACCTGGTGTCTCTCACAGAAGAAGGATGGACAGATGGACATTGTCTGACACTGCTCTGAGGGGAAAGCTAAAACCTGACAGTGAGAGACGTGTCCTGGTGTGTTTGCTCTGTGGGACTGCAACTGCTGTTGCTTCCCCAGCTTCTCAAAAGGATGGAACTGGCTAATTAGATCTACAATTGCCATTTATCAAAAAGAGCATCTGAAGTCTTCAGTGATGTTTTTTCCCCCTCTCTCCCTGCTATTTCTAAGGCACCTATCAATGTGGTGCAGAAATACCATCTGGATACCTGGCTAGTGACCAGCAGGCTGTGGTGTGTGAGGGTTTTAAATAGAGACAAGAGAATGGAGGGTGGAAAAGGCAGACAAACATGTTTTCATGGAGGCTGAATAGGGGATAAATGAACTGAAAAGCAAAGAAAGGCAGACAATACCTTTTCTTCAAATTTTCCCGATGAAAGAAGCAGGTTTTGTTAAATCTTCTAGGAGCCTCCCTAGGAATATTTAAACTGCTTGGGAAGTGTTCCTGCAGATGAGCAGGGCTGCTGCATTGCCTCTGTGGATGAGCACTCACCAGAGAGCAGGAGCACCTCTGCAGAGGAATCTTCTCCCTGCCCTGCCAGGAGCACCTCTGCACTGGCTCTGGATGCCAGCACCTCTCTGCACTCACTGCTCTGATGTTTCACTAAGGCAGGCACAGCTTTGGGGTCAAGGGCTCTGACTTATCCCTCCCCCTGAATTCAGGGAAATGTAGAGGTTTTATTTGATTCCACGGAAATCAAATACACTTTGCAACGTGGGAATTTGCCTTTTTGATGGATCTGAAGGGTTTGTGAATAGCCTAGTCCAAGGTTTTAGTGTGAAGCCACTTGTGTCATCTCAGTGATGATGAATTCACTCATGTCAGTGGAGTTTACTCTTTGTGTTAGCACTGTCCCCCAGGTGTGTGCGCAAATAATGGCTCGGGCTGGCAGAACATCTCTGCTAAAAAAACCTCACTTGTCAATTACTGGGGATTTTCCCTGAACTCTGGTGGTTCTGGAGCAGAGTTTGGGCTTCTGGTGTTATGACAGAATTTTGCAGGTTCAGTGATGGCTTTTGACAGCTCAGGTCCCAGCAGAGAAAGACTCCTCACTTGAAATCAACCAACTTTATCACACAGGAAAAAAGAAAATTAAAACCCACCTGAAACTCAAACCTGCTTTAACAGGGGCTCCTCTCTGACTGAGCTGTTACTGCAGATATCTCTACACAATGAGCATATTTATGTGGGGAAATATCATAAGGTAGGTGCACCTAAAAAAGACTTCCTGATCATGCGTAATGCACCAGATAAATAGTTTTAAAATGCAGAGGGTTTTTTTTTTGAGTTTTTAGTGAAAAAGCACATCCACATATGCATCTCTGAAGAGTTTTCTAATTAATTGCTTTCAGTCATTTCCTTTCATAAAATTAGAACAATGATGGAATAGACTGGCTGTGGAGTTTGGCCGAGGGAAGATTATACTAATCCACTTGAAATATGACTAAAACAGAAAGCAAGGAGAGATAAAAGCAATTTTTTTCCCCCAAGCTTGTTCACCTGTGACAAAATCCTTCCAAATCACCTGCACACAAAATACTGGATCATCTTAATTAAACTCGACCAAAAGAAATCTTTCTTTGGACTTCTTGGGATATTTCATATCCTGAGAGTTTGTCCTGTGAAGCTTTTAGCAAGATGGGGGGATATGTGTTTCATGCAATTAATAATTAGGAGAGCAGCAAAGCATTTAAAGAGCAGAGCGACACCCGGATCAACTTGCTATATGGAATCAAACACAAAGGGGGAATTTATCTGAAATTTTTTATATACCCTGAGGCATCACTGAGAGTGGTTTTCAAGAGTCAAGGGACCTTTCATTTGCATATTCTCCAGTTAATAAAAGGCTATGGTTACAAATGAACTTCCTTTGTTCCCTCCATGGGTTATTGCTCCCTAAGCCTTGAACTATATATTCTTTGTTGAAGGAATAAAAAGATGTCCTAGTTAATGTGATGCTTTCCACTCAGACTTTCCTTCCAAAACTCTTATTTTCCAGAGCAGTAAACTTTGCCAAACCACAACAGCATCTCCACAAAGACTGGCTTTCACAGCTGAATCAATTCTTTCCCTACCACCACAACAGCAGCTCTGGAATTCCACATTTAAGCTTACAAATGGCTCATCAATGACCAGATGGGCCCTGAGGATCAAAGAGCAGTGAGTGCAGACACACTGCTGTCCTTCTCTGCCCTTCAGCCAGCCAGCCCTGGGCTCTGAACACATTGCTGTGGTCAGCCTGTGGCTGGCTGGAGCCTCTTTGTGCAGATCATTGAGGCAGAGCAATTCAGGGGTGCTCAGCTGTGCCAGGACTGTGCCTGCTCCTGACTCTGCTCTTCTCCTGCTTCTCCTGCTTCTCCTGCTTCTCCTGCTTCTCCTGCTTCTCCTGCTTCTCCTGCACCAGCTCTGCAGTTTGTTGTGGACTCCCTCATGAGTCAAGACCAAAGCACAATTTTCAGGAGGTTCCATGAGCTTGGAGGGCCAGGAGAGCCTGGAAGGTGCAGGAGGGGTGGCTAGATGGGAAAGGGAAGGCAACAAGAGAACAAGGGGCAATGCCTGCCCTGGGGCTGATGGGCTCCCTGAGCTGTCCCCCCAAAAAAGCCAATACACTCCTGACTGAGGTCAAGCAGCCGATGTGTTTGGCAGCTGCACTGAGGAGCACCTGGACACAGTTCTCCAGGAGGGTTTAATATTCCTTTATTCCCTCTGACTTTGATTTAACCATGGGCTGTGATGCTTTAAGTACCAGATATTAATTAGAAGTGGAAGTAGGTCCCAAAGGGACCATACTCCAGATCTTCTCATCCTTCCTAGTTTGACTTATTTCAGGTTACTACTCTGAAACATTATTTATGCACCCAGGAGCCTGACATTTATAATGCCTAACTAAATTTGCAAATAACTAATGGCTGTCAGTGAGGAGTGCCACTCTGCTGAGGTGGAAAATAGCTTGCCCACTAATAAAACCTAGCCAAGTATATGGGATGTTTTCTGCAGCACTTCTTCAAGGCAGGCAATTGTCTTGTCCCTCCTTTGGTGTCACACCTAAACAGGCACAAAGGGACAAGGCTACAGGGAGGGGTCCCACCAAGGTGGCAAGCTTGGAGAGATAAATCACTTTGGGCTGAAGCAGAAACTTCACTGTGAGCGCTGAGCCTCTGGAAGGGAAGTGGGGAAGGGGGACAAATGCTCTTTTGGCTCCTCTGGTCTTCAAAATCCTTCTGGCAGTGGCACAATGCAGTGGCACAGAGTGGGAGGAACACTGAATTCAGGCACAATTGCTGGGTACCTGTGAGTGGCTGGGGCATCCCATTGGGCACAAGCAGAGATGGAAATTATTTATGGGTAGCAGGATAGCTTTGTATTAAGAAAGAAAAAGTATCTGAAGACATAATAGGAGTTTTAACAGTATCTAGGGGGAATTTCAAGTTGGGATTGAATTCCAGACTACATTGAGTCAATTTTTGTCCTAGCAAAGATTCTCTGTATTTGCTCAGATTTTAGTTCCTCTAATTCTTCTCATTCTCTTGCTCTCCCCAGGCAGTATCAGTCTGGTGTTATGTGTGCCCTGACAGAATATGAATACACATGTGTTGCCTGTAGTGACTCTACAGTGTGACTCACAGCACTGCAATTTAGGCCCACTTCTATTTTTAGAATAAAAAGGGATATCTAGGATCATTGGACTTTAAAATCACTGAAAAGGTAAAAAGGGGCCATCTGATGGGGGTGTAACTGCTGCTTGCCTCTATGAAGTCTTAGCAGCCCGGCTGATTTAGCTCACACCAGACTTTCTATATAAAGTACATGGACAATAGAGCTCACTCAGTGGGAGACGTGAGGTTTCCTCCTATATGACATAAGAATAGTGCAAAAATATCTCAAAAGGCAAATATATTCATGTTTTATAACCTTCTCCCCTTGATTTGTTTCTGAGTAAAAGAGCTTGGTGTTTTGACAGCTGAAATTTTTTTTTGTCTGTGAGGAAATACGTTTGACAGAAATTCTTCACCCAGCTGGTTTTGACTGTTTTTAAACCATATATCAGTCGTTAGTTTTCTTCTCATCTGCCATTTTCGCAACTCTTCCATATCTCCATGGCATGTTAACAGTCCCCGGCATGACAAAAAGTAAACTCTGTCACCCCCTTGCTTGGTGGCAATTTTGGTGAGCACAGAGAGGGATTGGGAGCAACAAATCCAGGGCTTGCCATGGGCTGAGTCTGGTAAGACCACAGACCTTGAGGTTAATGACTCAAATTCACTAGAGTCACTGTTAAAAATTGTATTTGTACAATAGGTGTTCCTGCTGTTCCCATTCCTACCTCTGTATCTGCTCCATGTGCCACTGATCCCTCCTTCTGCCAGTCACCCTTATTTTTCCCTTTTTCAGTGTTTTCTCCTGCTCTCACTGCCTCACTGTTGACTGTCTTCATGTCACAGAATGTGCAAGACAGGCACAACAGGAGAGGTTATAATGTGGAAAATTTAGAAATTTCCATTATGGCGTATTTCCTTCTAAATTGGCTGCACAAACAGTTTCCACTGGCACTGTGGGCTTACTCTGGAGAGTTGGGGAGCCCATGGGGACATGGCAAGAGAACAGCCCATGCAGTGCACGATGGATGATGCCCACTATTCATTTTAGCAGAGCTGCAGGAATCCAAACACTTTTCATGAATATTCATATGAAATTGAAAACTGTTTAACCTGGCTCTCACATCTGTCTGGTGGGAGCACTTCAGTGCTTATGTGTTGCTGGTATGAATACTTGCAAGACATGAATTTTAAACCTGACTGAGTGTGATGGAAATCCAGTATGAAACAGAACACTTGGTTGTGAAATTTGCAATTCCTTTTCTGCCAGTTAGCTGCACAAGTCAGCTAATCAAGGAACACCACAGGACTGAACCAAGCAACACAGTCTGAATTTGCAAACATTTGCCATTCCCAAATGATCTGTAAGCCAAGAAGTTGTTTGCTGAAGAAAGCCCTAAATAATATCAAATAAATAAATTAGAAAATTGCATGACCTCCACAGGAAATTCATAACAGAAAGGGCAAGTGAGATTCATGGCAAAAAGTGCTCATTGAGCTTCTGAAGAAAGCAGGGAAATCCTCCCTCAGCACAGTGGATCAATCTGATGTACTTTGCTCCACTGTCTGCCGCCCATTGATGGAATGATGGGAGATTAGGAGTCACATCTGACTCAGATGAATGGGTATTTGGTCCTGGCAGAAGTTTTTCTAAGTGGCCAATTGGTCTGGGATAGTTTTGAGAGTAGATTGAGTTTCGGATGATGGGATTTGCCTTGTATCATATTTTACACTTGAAAATGCCTGAAACATTGATCTCCTTCTGCTACACAATTTGGGTTTGTATTTTGCCCTATCTGGAGCCCTGTGCTCAGCCTCATTCCCTGAGCACCACTGCATGTGTTTCCATTGCATCACCACCACCTTAGCCTTGATGCACTGCCCATTTCCCAGAGATGCTGAGGGATTTGCCCAAGTCCCCCAGAGAAGTCTGGGCACAGGTTGGACACAGTCTCCCACCTCCTCATGGTTTTACCCCTTCACACCCTTCTCTCAGAGAGGCACTGCAGTAAAAAAAAAAAAGGTAAAATTGTCTAAGCTTCTGGACAAAAGTGAGATGGAGAAGAAAAGCCATATACCTGATTTCCGCATGCATTGCTCATTTCTGGCACAGATTTCATATCTCTGTGTAATAACTCTTTGATCCACATTGCAAACTGCTACAACAATGTCTTTGGAAGAAAGTTTTCACTGTTATCTTTATGTACTCAGTAGAGTACATAACATGGATTGAAATTATTTCCCCCCAGATTTGCAATGCAAAGTAATGCAGTTAACTGAAAAGTTCTTGCTTGGATCAAATGGGGAATATTTATGTTTCTTAAAAGGAATTCTTACGAATTTCTGATCCAATATTGCTTCTTTTTGGCACAACCAGTATTCACTTAGACTGAAAGCACTTTTGTTGTTAAATTGTCATTGGCGTTTTGTTTTAAAAAGAATTATATCACAACCTATTTACAATGCAATATAACACACTGAAGTTCTCCTTAAAGAGAACATTAGTTAGGATGAGTAAATTGAAATTAGTTGGTAAGTCCCTGCTATGTAGGAATTCTTTTTCTGATGAAAATTTAATGAAAACAACCAGTCTAACAGAATTCTTGAAGCTGTGAGTTTTTGGCAACAGTATTGTAAAGTATCCTTAGTGACATCCACATTAAAGTAGATTTAAAATGGTATCATAACCTTAATTTGAAAATTTAGCACAGCAAGTGACTCCATACCTCTTGCTGCAAGATATGACTGAGCTTCTTTACGTGCATTTTTAATGGGTCCTGTGAGAAGCATTTCCACAAGCAGAACATTTTATTGTTACTAAATACCACTCACTCTGAAGTCCCTGTGTTGTTTGGAAATGAAACTTTAATGAACAAGCTGAAACAATTTGTCAACCCAGGGAACATCACACTCAGCTCAAGCACACCGAATGATAAGGGCTCTGCATATGCATGGAAATATGATTTTCATTCATTATGTTCCTGCTGCTCATCCTGGTGAGGGTCACACACACACAAAAACAGGAACTCAGCCCTGCCCAGGACCCCATGCAGACCCCACTGCCCTGACAGGCCACGCAGACCTGACTCTGATTTTTGGACATTTTCTTGTCTAGTGATGCTCAACTGGCACATCATAAAAAAGTACATGAAGCTTCCAACTTTGCCTATCACCTCTTGGACTTCTGGCTGGGAAGAAACAAGGTTTTTTCCAGGGGAAGTCTCCCTGTTATCCCAGTGAGTGATCATTCTCCCCCTCAGCCCTTGCTCGCAGCCCTTTCAGCATCCAGCTGAACGCTGTGTACATCCTTCCCCACGCTGGTGTGTCAGGGGGAGGAGGGTGTCAGGGGGCTGGCAGTGACACGGGAGGAAATCGTGCCTTTTTCTGCCTGAAACTACATTGCTCGTCCAGCAAAACAATGCCAACAGTGCAGAGAAAGCTTTGATTATGCAAAATGGATGGGCACATCACGCCTTCTTTTGCAATAGGTTATAACCCAAGGAGTCCCTCACCCGGAAAATTCCTCCAACCGCCTTCCCCCGCGAATGCTTTCCCCCTTTCAAATGACATCGGCGGCACTCCAGACACATTTTACACGTTAATAGCACGTCTCCCTCATCTTACAGGCTCCACAGCTTTCCTCTTCCCCTTTCATTTTAGGGCGGCTTCCCCATCTCAGAATCAGCCGGGCTGGCTGGCTGGAAAAGGAGTAAAGTGTTTTCTTGCATGACCTCTATGCATTTTACTCCGCGGGAAGAACAACGTGGAATGCACACTCAGCAGGCAGCGAGGCTTGAGCCAGTTTGTCCTCGGGGCATTTCTGCCATAAAACACAGGGCTTTCCGCAGCATTTCCATCCCCGGTTCTCCCCCCATGGCACTGACCCGTCCCCGGCGCTGCCGCCGCACCTGCCGGGGAGCCGAGCCCCGACCGCGGGCACCGAGCAGCAACAGCTCCCTTTGTTCCCCGAGCAAATCCTACCTCCGAGAGCTGTCACATCTTCCTCCCCGGCGAAGCCCAGTTATTGACAAACAGAGATCCAGCGGAATCCTCCGAACTGCCACCGGTTGTGAAGCGCTGTCATCGCTCCCTCCCGGTGCTTGAACCTTTCTGGACCATTAATGTCACAACCCCTGCTAACTCATCGCTTAGGACTCGCTGCTCAAAATGTCTGAAATAGTTTGGAGGGATAATAGGAATGACAGGAACGCTAGACAGCCATGCTTGAAATTAGTTTTCTCCAGCTGACTTAAGGCTGTTTCGTAGTGCTTTTAGGCATGCCCTCGGTAGGGTTTATTAACCTAGGCTAGACATGCCATTCCTGCTGTTGTTCAGGGCTGTAATAGGATGGCTGCTAGGAGCGCAGTAGCTCTAACTCCATTCATCCCTCCGTGGTTCTTAAACCTCCCTGGGAGAGCAAACGGCTTCAGTCATCCTTAAACTTACTGAGGCTGCTGTTTCTGCAGAGCAGGCTTTCACACATTGTTTTGGAACTAGAGAGAGAATCCCTGCCGGGGACGGAAGGTGCCGTAGCTGTGGCGGCCGCTGCGAGCAGCGAGAGGAGCCGGCAGCATCCGCCCCCGCCGCAGGCTGGGGCTGGCGCAGGACTCAGTGCAAGTAGCGATTGGAAGCTGAAAGTTCTTGAAACTCTCTCTGGCAGCTGTGGCATAAAGAGAGCGAGGGGGATGCAGGGACAGTGCTGCGCTTTGTGTGCACAGAGTCACAGATGTACACTGAGCTTCTCAAAAGGCAAAATAACGTTTGTAGATGGTGGGGACTCAGAATCTAAATTTCTAAGTAAGCAGCACCTGGGATAATGGTGGGCAGGAGAAATGACACCAAAGCACAGCGTTGGAAGAGAGGTGGTGAGAGATGCTACAGGACACTGCTGTTTTCAGTAAAGCTGTGCTAATCACCAAATCCCAGCTCAGAGGTATTTTTGTCCTGCAGAGATCTTGGAGCCTCTTTCTTCTTGGTGGTCAGTTAATGACCAGCCCAGGTCAAGATGCAAAAAGGCTTGTTAACATCTGCTACCACTGGTCTTGCTGATCCCAGTATGGTCCCTGGTGGACAAAAGTAAGAGCCACCAGCACAGAGGTGTCTCTGCCAGCAGCAATGGCACACATGGGCTGAAGGACTGGAGAGGCACAGGCACCCTGGAGCCAAGGCTGGGACAGAGCAAACGAGGAGTTAGTTCTTTCATTGCTTGTTCCACTCCTGCCTGTTTTTCTAGTACCACCTGGTTCACAGCCCTTTGCTCTAAGTGAAAACACCATTCAGGAGACACCTCAGAAATGAATGGTGTTGGGAGAGATTAAGGGGAAAGCAGATCACAGTGAAACCCCAGCTATGGCTGCCTCAGACCCTGGGAAGGAAAGGGTTAGGACAGCACTAATGGCAGCTTTGCTTTGCCAAACAGCGAATCAGTGTTTGTGCATAGCATGGGCCACTGGTCTCTCCTCCTTGTGCATTGGCCTTCACTGAAACAATGAGTGACAGCAAGCTTGCTGCTGGTGCAAGCCAGCCATGGATGGGGACATCTGGAGGGACCAAGACCCTGATGTTTGCTTCTGAATCAATGCTGCCCCTAACAGAGCTGCCTTTGCTCTCTGTGCGTCCCCATGCCTGCACTTGCTGTTGCTCTTGGACATCCTCCCTTTCCCTCTTTCCCCCGGCTCCTTACACAGGTTGGAGAGGGGGGCTCATGGCTCCAGTTTTGTCTCTCAGTTTACCCTCAGTGGGGTATTATTGGCACATCAAGCTTCTCCTAGACCTGGTGGCAGCAAAGGGGACATTAAATTTTGTAGGCAGGAATCTCAAGGTGGGCAACTACATGCTGACTGATGGCAGGGCTGACTGAACAATATCTGCTTTCTGAATAATTTAAGGAAATTTTTTTGTGTCGCCTATCTTGCATCTTTCATGTGCCCTTCATTCACCTTAAGGCAGAAAAAGAAATGGAAAATAAAAAGTTCTCATTGTCACAAGAAATATATTTCTGTTCCAATAAGGGTCTTACTGTGCCATTGATTTGTAGGTGGGATGGCACAGCCGTTCAAGAGACATAAGAGTCTGGTTGGAGATACCCAGGTCTGGGAGTCCTGACCTTGCTGATGATCTTGTGAGAGATTTCTGTGCTGAACTGGACACAAGAATGTTCAATGCCAGGTTAAAGCAGGTGGTGGCTGCCACCCATGTTCACAGTGAAATATGAGAAGATTCATAAAAAGCACCTTCAGCTCCCCCTCCTTCATGGACCTCTCTGCCAGGGAGATCCCAAAGGCCTCAGTCCTTCCCAGTAAGTTAAAGCCACTCAGACTTGGGGGTCAGGGGGTGACACTGCCTGTGAGAGTTGTGTGACTGAATGGAGAGGAGAGGTTCTTACCTTGGGTGGGATTTGAAGGGGGAATAAACAGTTCAAGGTGTGCAGTGTAGGCAGGGAATGACCAGAAACAACTTCTGGGGCTGATCTGTTAACACAGTCAGTTTTAGGGAGGGATTCCATGGTACTCCCCCTTTCCTCAGGCTTTTTCTAATCCCTGAGCAGCAACAGTAGCTCCATCAGTGATGGGACTGCGGTGCTCCCTGTCCTTACCATGGCTCCTCTGCTGCTGTGTTTTTCTGGCACACCAATCTGCTCCCTGCTGGAAAGAGGGTACAGGGAGCAGTGGGGTGGGGATCTGATCAGATGTGCCAATTTTCTGTCTTCCTGCCCTGCATGAATGTTGTAAAGTAGGATTGTCCAGGGAAGCAGAGGGCTCACATGTGCTTTCACTCTGCCTTCCATCAGGAAAATCCTACTCTGTAGGAGAGGAAATTGCTGCTCAGCTGTACAGCAGTGGGCCCTATTTGAGAAAACTCTTTGCTTCCAAAGGAGTCCAACAATTTAGAATGCCTTCGTCAGTTTCTGACCAGTACCTAGGAAATGGGCAAGGAGGATGAAGGACAGGAGGAATTTAGGAGGTTTGCAGTTTGCATGTTGAAGTATGCCAAATAATATAATGAACTGAGCAACTAATGCATCATTTCATTGTGAGTCATCCCCATTATAACAGGAATTTTATAGGTATGTAATTAGAAAGTGTAACTATCAGTTACAAGTGCACATTTCTACTTGCAAAAGAAAAGATGTGATACAATTAAAGCTTCAGGTTGCACACACAACAACCTTTTCTCCTCCTGTGGTTACAAATTCTCCAGGAACAGCATGAGTATATTTTGAAGTTGCATACCTATCAGACAGCATTCCTTCTACCCACTTGCTGAGTCTTTTTGAAACAGCAGCAGGCAGCCTCACTAATCCATAGACTCTTGGTGTGAGTTGTGTATTAAAGGAATTGCAGGATGATCTGCTGATGACTCTTCCACGCTGGGTGTCTCTGCAGAGGGTCAGTGTTCAGAGCAGCATTAGCCTGGCAGGGCTGCAGGTGTGGTGTGCACGACAGGTAACAGGCTGTGCTCAGGATGTGCAATCACCGTGTCACTGAAATTAGTCTAGCAGGAAAAAGGATCCTCCAGAAAGGGCCAAATTCTGCCATGCACATCCAGATACTCTTGGGTGTTGTGGAGCCCTAACTCAGACCTGAGTTTTCCAGAGGGCAGCTATTCCCTAAAAATGAAGGGGCCAATGTGGGGGAAGATAAATTCCTAACAATTATCTCAACAACAAGCATTAATCTCACCTCTGTTGTTTAATTGAAAAAAATATCAAGAAACCTTGTTGATGTCACTCCCCAGATTTACAGCTCTGCCTGGTTTCCCCTCTTTTCCCTGTGGCAGAACAGGCAGCACCTGTGTGAATGCAACCCCGTGTTTGACCAGAGTATTGCAGTGTGGTGCTGAGAACCCCAGGACACCCAAGTGTTCATTTAACTGAGTTACCTCACAGTGACTGGCTAATGCTTCCACATGCTGCTTGATTGTCCCCCTTTATATCCAGCTCTGCCTTTTTCTTGCACAGCTCTTTTTGAGCTGCTTGCCTAAGAGAAAATAACTACATCTGGAGTGTGGTTAAATGACCCAGAAGCTGCTGTTTTGCAGACTGACAGTGTTTGATGCAAATAGATGGCTTCTTGCTGTGAAAATCTCCTTGGCTGACAATCCATCGGGTGCTTTCAACGATAGTTGTCTGAATTAAAACACGGGCTCCTCTTTGTATAGTCACACTATCATTCTTACAGAACTGCTGGTGTTAAATTCTTCCTGTGCAGTCCCAGTGCAGGCCTCTCTACTCCCCATTTGTGCACCAGCTGCTGGTGAACAACTCTGCCTCTCTTTGCCTTCAGCTTTTGCCATCTGCCACCATTAAGTTGCCCAGGTGTTGGAAATCTTCTTGCTCTTCTCTGGCAAACATTACTCTGCCTCCTTCTTCACTAATTCAACCTTCATTTATATGGAGGCTGATAGATCAGGATCAAACATCTGCTGCATTTCCTCCTTCAGGGGGGCACACGGGGAGCAGAGCATGTATAGTTGGAGGCAAGAAGAAAGGCTGGTTAACCCTTCCTTCCCTAACTTTCCCCTCCATCTTTCAGAGCTTACCATTTTCCTGCACTTCCAATTATTTAATTCTTGCCAGTTGGGATGTTACCTAGAGCAAATATGTCCTAAAGCAGAGCTAATTTTCAGAAACATCAAAGCTTTCACATGCTGCAACAGTGTCTAGTCCTGAGGTATTGAGGAGCAGCAGAGTTGGAACATATCTCAGACAGTTATCAGCAAAGACACCAGAATAAACCTTTTTTCCTCTTTAGACTGCTTCTGCTGATGCAAACAGGGGCCACACCACTGACTTTGTTATGCTTTCCACAGAGATGCAGGTCAGGCACCCTTTGTGATTGCCTGCAGGGGAAATCCAGGCTCACTGATCATCTTTCACAACGATGGGTGGTGTAAACTATTGAATTCTTTTGGCAGAGATGAAGAAATTAAATGATTTCCAGTGTGCCCAATCCTCTTCAGCAAATCACTGAAGATTGACTGTAAGTTTGAACAGCAACAAACCAGAATCCAACAAAACAGGCTGCTCACACAATGCTGCTTGCTGGGCCCAGGGAATGTTTCCTGCTTAAAGGCTGGTAAAATATGTATCTGAGGATGCACACCCAGCTGCTGGGGCCAGTCTCCAGTGTGATTGTTGAGTAATTCCAACAGGATTTCACACTTCAGCAATTTCATTCTCCTCAGCCTGGTTCTCAGTAGCAGAGCTTTCTCAGCCTGATATTGTGTGAGACTCCTGGGCAGGGATGGTTCCCTGCTCTGAGCAGTTCTGCTGAGCAGCAATTGCTGCCTGCTGCTTTCCCATTTGTTAAGCAATGGATTAGTGCTCAGACATTTGCAGGCCACGTTGGCCTAAGCCCTGAGTGCAATTCTGTGGATTTACTCCTCTCCTGGAATGCCATGATCAGAGCTTGTTTCTGTCTTGTTCAATAATTTCCTGAAGCACTGCTCCAATCGACACTGCTGTGATTTCCCTGCTTTGTGGCAGATAAAGCATTGTGCCATTCACCTTCCACAGAAACACCAAATTGGCCACTTAGATGCTCTCTGATTTTACACACAGTGCCTGGCTGTTTCTCCAGCTCTTGATTGCTTTTTCTGTCCACGCTTTCCTATTCCTGGGTTAATGTTACTTCTCCAGCAATTTTAGCAATATATTGCTAGATAATTCCTTTGCCTTTTTTGCCATCCCCTGCAAATCATCTGCTATGCAGAACTCTCCTTTCTTCAGGATTCAAGTATCTCCTTTAATCTGCTCTTCCTTTTATTCTTCACTCAGCTGCCTCTGCCTTGCTTTGGTGGAATAGTCACTTGTCTGATGAAGCTCAGGCTTCTGTTTCTGTGCTCTCCCTTTTGAAAGGTCCTTTGCATCAGTGAGAGGCCTCTTTGGGTCTCTTTGATGACTTGGGGCTGTGCACTGAGCTCTGCACTCCAGGACTGGAAGATCAAGTGGGAAGGATCCCGTTGGGCAGAGAGTGTGCAAAGGGGGAGGGAAGGGGGTTTTGCCATGCCCCAGTGAGGGAGGTCTCAGGGAAGCAATAAAAGAGGCAGGCAGGTAAAAGGCCAGGCCAGGAGCAGGACTGTGGAGAGGCTTTTTGCAGCACCGTGACTCAGTTTCCCCACTTGTAAACCAAAAATAAACCTCTGCCTTTGTAAATTCCTTTGTGAGCCTGTGAACTGAGACAGGATGACTGAAACTCAGTGTTGCTAAGTTTTTATTGTTGCTCTCTTGCTGATGAACTTTAAATTCAGAAGAGCAAGGGCCTAAAACTGCCTGAGAAGCCTCCACATGGTGCAGGGTGTTTGGTGCTGTGATCACACACAGCCACCCACCAAGGCACAGTGCCTGATGTCCTTGGGCTCTCCTGTCTGAGGACACCACAGACTCTCATGGGGGATGCTGTGGGAGTGCAAGAGGGAGAAGGAGGGGTTTGGTGGCAGCTTCACAGCAGCCAGGGAGCAGGAGGGACATTGTCTGGGCTGGATTCAAAGCCCAGCCTGTTTGGAGAAAATGCCTGCTGGTAGGGACAGCAGAAACCTCACACAAGATGCCACTTTTTAATTTTCCTGATCTATATTCTGCAGCAGGTGCCTAGAGTGGCACATAAATCTACCAGCACGGGATTTATGGTTGCGAACACCAGATATTCACCAAAGCTCAAAATCTCTTCTCAGTTTTCCTGCAGAGTGACCAGAGGGATTTGATTATACTTACTGAAGCAGAGGTGTTTGGGATTTATACCACTGAGGACAACATTTGGTCCTAAACATACATCTCCACATATGTATAGGTTTTGTACAAAGTTATTTCTCCCCCATAAAGAAAATTTTACAGTGCCTGTACAAACCTGCCACTTCTACCCCATCACCACAGCAGCTGAGGACACAGGATGTGCTTATGAATAAATTGGTTGGGGAAAAATGGTATTTGGAAACCAAGCAGCTGATTTCCAAGAGGAAATAGGCAAAATGATAAATTTTTGCTTTCAAGACAGGGATGCTTCTCTGGCATAAACACACATTTTTTCATTGATAAAACTGATCTCTTTTTTCCACCCTCCCTGATGAATTTTTCAATTCTGCATATGCAAAAATATCAATGTATCATCAAAAGCTGAAGTGGACTCCAGAGGAATTTAGCCAGTCAGTTATTTCTGGTTTTAATTGCCTAATGGTATTTGTTTACATCTGCTTGAAATTATTTTACACTCATTATGAATATTGAAGTAATGTTTCATTATTTTTCCACTTCTGTGAGTTTTAAAAACAACAACAACAACAACAAAAAAGAAGGAACAAGTTTTCCACAGACACACCTGTAATCTGACCTTTTCTCTGTTCTGAGAAGTTTTAAGAAGATTATTTAAGTTTCTGTGTCTGTACCTGCTCTATTTTCGGAGTCTTAGAAGTAACCTTGACTCAAGTGTGGCCTCTGAGAGAGACACAGAAGATGCATTACAAGCTGTGGAGTTCATCCCTACTGGGATGAGGGGCCATATCCTCACTGCATGAGAATTTCTCCAACAATACCCAAACCCCCATTGCAGCAGCTCGCAGCTGGAGCCTCACACCCCAGAAACCAGAGATGTTTTAATGGTGGGAACAGAAGAGACCTGGAAAAGCAGTCCCAGGAAGTTTGTACTTCTAATTAATGTCCCAGCTGCACTGTGACCAGGAGGTTGCAGGATCAGGCTCTGGGATGTGTTTGCTGCCTGTGTTTGAGGATAAAGGCACTCTGATGTGCCTCACACACACACAGGCACACCCAGCATCTCTAACCCTTGGCTCACTCCTCTAATCCCCTCTCTCCCACCCACAGCCACTGCAGGGAGGATGCTTTTCTTCACTTGGTTTCCCTGCTCAGATTTCAAATGCCTCTTGGTGCAGTAAATGAGTAAAAAACCCCAGTCCCTGAGAATGCAATACCCTTTGGGGGAGGCATGATGGATCTGCTCGTGCAGGAACAAACATCCCCAGGCTCTCCTTTATCTCACACACCATGTCTATTTACCTGGATTTTTTCCCCTCAGAGTCACTATTATTTTTGTACAGATGACTAAAACAGCTCCCCCACTTCTTGCTTTGATGCTCACTGGCTCTTGCTTGCTCTCCTGGCAGTCCCAGCTGGATCTTGTGCCATCATCACTGCTGCCTTCTTGTCTCTGTTAGAAAACTCAGGGCAGAACCAAAATGGGAGTTGCATTTGTATTTGAGGTCAGAGACACTTCAGTGCTTGTCAAGATAGGATTTCAAGACAGAAGGAATCCAAATTATACCTATCAAAGGGGTAGAGAAATGGTGACATGATTAATCTCTCAGCTCCACCTGTGTAAACACAGAGCAGCTCCTGGGCAGAGGATGGAGAGGCTCCCACCTGTGCCAGTGTCAGGCAGGGTTTGGCATGGCTGAATGCAGGATGGCATGAAGGAGCATTGGAGTGGGGCCAAGCAGGAACCCAGTGGTGCTGGATTGATTGCAGGTGATGCCTGTCCCACACACACAGTGAGGAATGCACATACACAAAAAGCAGATGTGCTTTTTCTGTCCTCTCCTTTGCAGAGAAAACAACCGTGTGTGTTAATTACTTTGGCCAGCTCAGTCCTTTCAGGGTTCTTTTCCAGGGACTGCTCTATTGTGTCAAAGCAGTGCAGCCACTGAACAAAAAGACATTGTGTGCCTGATGCTATTTATGTGCTTTATTTCAGTAACTCTCAATATTTTAGTCACTAGAATATTCCTTGGAATATTGACATGAAGGAATTTCCTGCCATTAATTTTAATAAACCTATCTCTAATGACATAGAGGATCAAGATTCTACATTTATGTACTTGGTATGATATCTATGTTATATCTTCTGCTGTTTAAGTAGTACTGTCTGCTCTAATTTCTATCTCCAGATATACAAATGCATTTTGTTTTGAAAAACTTCAATCCTGATACCGGATTTTTCTCCAGAGATCTTTTGTCCATTAAATAATAACAGTCAATAATATTTGAGTATGATGGGAGAACCATCTAAATGTGTGAGCCCTGTTACTGTCAAGCAATATAGCTTTACAAAGGAAGTCTTAAATCTTCCTGAAGCTCTTCTGATTTCAGTGGTTTGACAAGAATATAAATGAGAAGGAAATTTTTTCCTTTGCTGGCATCTGATTTCTGAGTTTGATTATTTATAACAAGACTTTTTTCCTTGCACAATCAGATTTGCTAAAATTTCTTTATTAGGTTTATAAAACTGTTTTGTGAAACAGAAAATTAAGTGGGGATCTTTTTGCCACTAAGTTCAAATTTTTCTGAACTTTCAACTGGGCTCTGGTATCCTATTAGAGCCTCTCTTTGATAATAATCGTGTTTGAATTTCATTACTTTCTTTTCTAATTCCAGTCACTGGCCATTTTACTTTTTTCTAATAGCACTACAAGGTAAATTACCCATGCAAGGCTGTTTAAGACGGTCCTGGAACAGCTCAAGTGAAATGTCCTCATTTTTCTTAATTTTTATTAACTCACCATCTTTATTGTGTGTGTGTAGTACAAACAGTCAGGATAAATACCTTACTGCAGAGCTGCACATGGCTTGGAGAGCTCCCAGTGGATGCTGAAACTGGGGAGGAGGGAATGCAGAGCCCTGGCCGAGGGCTGTGCTGAGCAAAGGAGCAGTGGAGGAGCAAGCAATGAATGATAGACTCTTTCTCAGGCATCAGGACATGAAAAAGGATCATAAAGATGTGATATGACCTGCAGAACCCACGGCATTTCTGGCTCTGAAACCCCTCCAGCTCATGGCCTTCGACCTCCTCTGCCCCCATCTGTGATGGTGTTCACAGGGGTCCCAGGATGAGGGAAGGGATGAGGATCTGACTCCATGTTTCAGAAGGCTTGATTTATTATTTTATGATGTATATTACATTAAAACTATACTAAAAGAATAGAAGAAAGGATTTCACCAGAAGGCTAGCTAAGAATAGAATAATAAGGAATGATAACAAAGGTTTGTGGCTTGGGGCTCTCTGTCCGAGCCAGTTCACTGTGATTGGCCATTGATTAGAAACAACCAACATGGGCCAATCAAAGATGCCCCTGTTGCATTCCACAGCAGCAGATAATCATTGTTTACATTTTGTTCCTGGGGCCTCTCAGCTTCTCAGGAGGAAAAATCCTAAGAAAGGATTTTTCATAGAAGATGTCTGCAACACCCATCTTCACACAAATTGCACATCTGGGGGTCAATGATCTCTTTAGGGCTTCCTCACAGCGCAGAGCTATGAAAGGCTGGCACTGCAATCACATCTGGTCATCCTGAGGGGGAGGAGCAGCACAAAAATCAGGTTTCAGGGAGAAAAGTGAGAAAGCTGCCCTGGCTGAGGCAAGAACAAGGAGATCCTCAGTGGGTAGGATGAAGGGAGGAGGGGAAACAGGGAGAGAAAATATAAATAACTTGGTGACATAAATTTAGCACATAGGAGTCCACTAGGTCCCCATACCCAGGTCCTTTTTCATGAGTGACCAAAGGATACAGAAATGCTTAAAAATTAGATCTCCAGCCAGAAGGCTGTTAACATCTAATAGCCCATTACCTGCACCATCCAGAAGCCTTTGGATCAAACCCAAACAAAACACATGGAATATTCACATTTTTATTTTCATTTCTAATCACCTGCTTCCGTGCGCTTTCATATTCTCTGGCCTCTTTTAGGGAAGAGATTTTTCTCACTGCCATAGGAAAAGATTCAGCATTTTGTTTCCATAGGTCTTGTGAAAATCCAGGTCTTACATTATTTTCCTGGAACTTGGTCTGCTTGACTCCTAAACCCATGAGTCTGTACTTTAACACTGTAAAAGCATGATTTCAAACCTCTTTTGAATTAAAGAATGTAAAAAAGCCCAAACATTTTTAAAAGAAGGTAAAAGGCCTGTAATAGGGGTTAGGTGCTGTTCTACTGTGGCTTTGCCAGAGCCAATTTGTATGGAATCTGGCTCCAGATGGGGCACTGTTCCTGTCACCCTTTTGTCACTGTTCCTGTCACCCCTTTGTGTAGTCCTCACTTCGTAAATTTTTTGAAGGAAAAATATGATCTCTGTGGTTAAAGGCTGGTTTGTCTGACCTCAAAGTTATACAAAGCTTCAGGAGGTAAAAGGATTTCTTTTTGTAGGAAAAAATGCAGCAAAGCTTTACCAAAGCAATGTTGTGTCAGATGCATTTGATGATTTTATTTGATAGGATAATTGATTTTCCTAACAAAGCAGCGCAGTAGATCTAATCTCTCTGGACTTCTACAGTGTATTTGACATGGTGACAAGATTAGTCAAACTGCAGAAAACAGGGATTAGTGGAATTGTGCAGGAAATGTCTGGAGAACTACAGAGAGTATATTTTGGGAAAGTTTGTGGTGTAGTGGTGACCCTGGTGTCCCTTTGGGGTTCGTGGGGGAGATTGATTGCATTTATAATTCTAATTTTCCTGGCACAAAAGGAGATGCTTCAAAATTTGTGGCTGAGATGAAATTAGGGTGGATAAGCACAATAGTGGAGGCTCAGAAAACTATTCCAAAAAATGGGATAGACTTGAAGGCTGCAGCAGGAGAGATGGAAGTGTGAAGAAGGATGTGATCGTCTGAAGGGCAAGGCTGGGCGCTGAGAGAATCCTGACATGCACTATTTCTGTGAAATGGGGCTTATCCCTTTGAAATGATAGAGAAAAAAGTGAAGTGAGATGTTCTGGCATGCCCCAAGAGACTTTGTGAGTCTATGCTGATGCATCAGACATCCAGTGCGAACACCCCTGCTCCAGGGCTTGATGAGATCTCACCTGGAGCACCAGGCAGTCAGTCCTGGCACAGGAACTCAGGAAAGGTCTATTAAAACAAGAAACAGCTGCAGAGAAGTGCAGCAAATGCAGCCTTTCCTTTCTGTGGCTTTGAGAGATGTCATTGCTCTCTACAGATGCAGCTGGGAGGAGGGCTAACACTGGAGGGTGGGAAGAGCTATTTCTACTCAAGAACAGCATTGACCCAAGAACAAATAGGTAGAAGGCTGGAAATTTGGGTAAGATTTCCAACCATCAGAAAAATGAGGCATTAAATTAGTCCTCTTGACAAAGAGGTGGAGGTAAAGAAAGTAAACTGCAAACTAGGTAAAAGCAGCTTTATGATAACAGCTTCCCTGCTGGATGAAGGGGATCCTGTGGAATGATGGCCTGTGACTGCAGGCAATTGGGCTCAGTGATGCAGAACCTCCTCCCAGCCCTCTGTTTCTCTGCTCCTGCCAGGAGATCTCCAGTTTTGCAGCGATTCTGTGAAATCCTGTGCCTTGCAAGGCAGTGTCTGAGGAGGGCACAGGGAGGAGACTCTGCACCAGCCAGGAGCACAGACAATATGAACTGAAGGCCAGCTCTGGGGACCATGCATGAATATCCCTGGTGTGCACGTTTGTGGGTGTCAGCATCTTTATGGCCTCTGGATGAAGGAAGCAGCTTTCCCTGAGCTGGGCACTCCAGCCAGGCAGGACAGAGCTTGGCAGGCACAGCAGAGCAGCTGCTCTCTTGTTCCCACCCTGCAGGAAAAATGGTCAGAATCCCTTGTAACTGAGGGAGTCATGACCTGTGACTGAAACTTTTATCTAAATCCTGAAAATAGAACTGCTCTGATCCTCAGCTCCCAGGAAACAGCAGCAGCAGCAGCAGGAGGAGCAGGCAGGCATCAGCTCAGCATGGGCAGTTCTCCTCCCTGTTCCCTCCCCAGTCCCTCAGGAGGTGACTCCAGCTCTTGCTGCCTTGCTGGGGGAGCAGCACTGAACCCAGCACGTCCCTGGGGAGCTGTGGCATGCCCAGGTGCAGAGGGGATTGCTGCAGGCAGGGCAGGGCTGCTGCTCTGCTGCAGTGCTGCTCCCAGCCCGGCGCTCACAGGGCTCAGGCAGGGCTCCTGCAGAGCCAGCAGCTCCTTTAGCCCACCCTGCAGGGCTGTGCTAGCCCAGGCCTGGCCTCCTGCTGATCAAACCAGGCACAGGGAGGGGTGGGAGGGCCAGGTCATGAGGCTGCCCTGGTGTTTTAGCTGGGCTTGCTCCTTTCTGCTGGAAAATGCCATAGCTCCGTGCCACGGTGATGCTTCTCAGCAGAATGACCCCATTCTCATGGGGAAGTGTTCTCCTTCTGCTGGCACAAAGTAGATGTCTCTTTAGCTCATGTAAAGCATGGCTAAGATGTCAGGCTGCCCACTAAAGTACCTCTTGGCACATTTTCAGAGGAGTGATGGAAGCAGCAAAGCAGCAACATTGCCAGTCAAGGAATTGTTCTTGTCTGAGCAAACATCTCCTCAGTTTCCCCTTCCTGAGGGAAGAGGAGGGGCAGGCACTGATTCCTTCTCTGTAGGACCCAAGGGAATGGCTGGAACTGTGTCAGGGGAGGCTCAGGTTGAGCATCAGGAATACATTCTTCACCCAAAGGGTGGTCAGGCAATGAACAGGCTCCAAACTGGTCACAGCCCTGAGGCTTCCAGACCTCCAAGAGCATTTGGACAAGGCTCTCAAGCACAGGGTGTGGTTCTTGGGGTGTCCTGTGCAGGGCCAGGACTTGGACTCAATGATCCTTGTGGGTCCCCTCCAACTTAAGACATTCTGTGATTTGGTATTAAAACTCCTCCTGCAACAGAGCCTGCCTTCTGAGCATGAAGGTACTTGCAAACTCCATACATTCACTATCATATTCAAGTCAGGAAGCAAAAGGGACTCTGTTCCTGCAAATGTCTGAGCATTTTCTTTTATAAAGGCCATGAAGAGTAAGTGCACTGTGCCCAGGCGGTATTGTCTCAAATGGAAACAAGTGTGAGTGTCCAGATCCTGGATGTGTTTGGGAAATCCTGGTACCTCAGGAGAGAAGGGTGAACATTTACTTCTGGGAAGGTTCTTAATGTCACAGGGTTAGAAATGGGAAAATAAGCCTGCCCAAAGGTAAAGAGGTTGGACCAAACCTCCCTTCCTTTGGTGCTGTGTGACACCTAACAGAGTTTCTCCAGCAGAGAAATCTTCCCTGTAGTCCTTTGTAGGCTGGCACTGATATATCCACAGCTTCTCCTTTTTTTTCCTTTTTTTTTTTTTTTTCCCAGAGGAACTGAAAAGAATGTGTCAAATAAAAAAGCACAAATCTCGTCTTTGACAAAAATAGCAGAGAGAAGAATTAAAAAGACCCAGAGGACAGAAAATTAGTGTTTAAAAGAAGGAAAAAAAATAGATACAGGCCCATTTTTCAGCTTGACTGAGTTGAGTTTTGGCTCCCATTTTCTGTATTGTTTATAGGAAAGCCAGCATTTCAGAGTCAGAGGTTCACTGCTGGGTCTGCTACCACCATAAAGGATGCAGAGACCTTGGGGCAGCTCCTGCACCCCCAGGGTTGTGGAAGGAAGAGACTTGCCTACCTGAGATTTTCTTCCAGTGAGGAACTTCTCTAGAGGAACTTCAGAAATGCCCATTAAGGAAATTGCTGTGGGGATTGTGAATACCATTTGGAGTTGCTCTGATGGATTCACTGCCCTCTTTTGTCAGTGACATACTGATACTTTCCCCCAGCTTACTCCCAAGGAGAATGCAGCTGCACAGACAGACTGGCAACCAACCACAGTCTGTCACTGCTGGATATGCTGTTGGATTCTGGGGCATTTCCTTGTATTCAGGTTTGCTCCTTTGTAAAGCAAGTATTTTTCCTGATTCTGAAGGTATTTGTAAAACCAGGTGGTGTCCATGGAATGCTCTGCATTACCTGACTCCCCTGGAGAGGATGGAGTGCTGCTACTCAAACCCAAGGTCATGCTGACCTTGATTGCTGCACATGACTAAGCCACCCCTTTTATTTTTTTTTCTTACTGCTAAAATAAATGCACTGAGAACAGTTCAGTCACTCCTGCCATTTCTGCAGATCCCCTTTTACTCTGAGAGCTTTCTTCAAGTCAGATGGTCAAACTGTAAAAGGTTTCTGTGCATCCAGTGGGTGCCTCAGAGTGAGAGGAAGCCAGCAAAGGTATCACCACAGCAGACAGAACTGCCCCAACTCAGCTATTACAGAAGACTTTTCTCCATCACCTCCTCTGAGCACTAAACAGCTGAGAAGCAATTATGCCTAATGTTCCCTGATCTCTTCCCTCTCTGCACATGGCAGGATATTCTGTTTCTGAAACACTTGCCTCATGTCCATGGCATTTGGCCTGTAGCAGGGAGGTTGAGTCCAGCCCCAGAATGTCTAAAACATTTTCTTCTAATAGATGGCTCACCATAAGCTGGAAATGCGTCACACACCAGCCAGTTATTTCCACATCATAAACTCCTAATGCTTCTTTAGGCTGATGGGGTTTTGTATTTGCTAAGAGCTGGAAACGTGCCAAATATTCCTCCATGCATGACGCTTCTTTTATTTCAGTCACTGCTGAGTTAATCGTTGGGTATTTCTGGTGCTTGAAAGCCCCTCCATTTGCTCCTGGCTATGAGCTTAAAGCTGCTCCACAGCCCCAGCACTCTGCCCAGCAGGGACAGAAAACATTTGTGCTGAGATGTGACCTCCCACCCTGGCCATGGGGTTTGCATTGATGGCATTCCCAAGGACTTCAGGGAATTCCTGAGGCTGGGACCTGAGCTGTCCTCACATTCAGGTTTCTGCTCAATGAACTCCTGAAATATTTTCTTCAAGCTCTGCATGCCACCAATCCTATTCCCTCAATTCTCTGGGTTTTTCCTCTTCCAAGAACCTTGCCCACTAAAATCCCAGTGGATCTGGGAAGTTCAGCTTATCAGTGATTGCTGGAAGGGCTATTTGGGAGGGCAATGAGAATAAATGCAGATTTTCAGTGATGGCTTGACTTCTGTGCCCAGATCTGTGGTGATCCCGTTGGGATGCAATTGTCTGTTCATCGCAAGAACCAAAAGGCAATTCTGCTCCATTAATCACTCTGCTAGTTGGCTTTTAATGGTCTTATCAACACGCTTTCTTGTCTGCAGACTTCCCATCTTTGAAGTGCTCTGCCTGCTCACCTCTCCCCTTAATTTGTTCCTTTTATAGAAAGATTCTGAAAACTGCAGAATTTCCTCTTTTCCCCACAGACTCTAAGTCTGATGTGCTTTCCAGATTCTCCAGCTGCTCAACACTAGTTAAGGCTGTGCCAACCCGTCAGATAACTCGTTTATTTGCACCCCCCACCCCCAGAAATTTGTGTGTACAAAGCTTCATGCATAAAAATTGCATCGGTCCTGAAGCTTGGCAGACACACCTCAGGACAGTAGCAAATACCTTTGCTAGGTTAAAACCTTTTTTTTTTTCAGTACTGAGAGTGAAAACTAATAGTTTGTATGATGGAGGAGTGGATGAGCTTATTTAACTGAAGGGGGTTTGATTTAGCACGAGGATTTTGCAAGGGATTCAGCCTCAACACAGCCTTTTGCAGCGCTTTAAATCCCTCCTCTTTCCTCTTCTGAGGTTAATGTAGTTATGCTTACACAAGGAGGAGGGTGTATTCTGCAACTTGACACTTTTGTTTTCCAAATGCACCCAGGAACCAGGAGTTAATTACACCCACGGACCTATTTGCATATGCACATGCATGCAAATGCACACAGGCAGTGCATGCATGGTTTGTTTTCTCTCTGCCCTTTCTAAAGGCTCTGACCTTGTACCAGCTCTTCTCCTGCAGCTACAGAGCTGCTCCTTCCAGAGCTCTGCTCCCCACAAACAAGAGCTTTAGCTCCTCACAAAGTACCTGTGAGGCTGTTCATGGGTCCTGGCTTCCCTGGCTGACCCCAGACCTCACCACATGCAGGAATCCTCCAAATGTCAGCTCCCACAGGGGCTCCTTTGCAAGGACTGCAAAAATAGTGATGCTTTTCTCTTAAAGCATTTCCTCAGCACTGGGTCCTGACTACAGAGGGGCATGCTGCTATCCTCTACCCTAAAAGCACAAAAAATTCTTGGCTTGAGTGCAGCCCTCAACAGAAATGCCCGCTGTGGTTGTGGCCACTTTGCACTGAGCTGTGGAGTACAGATCTGGAGGTGGCTGCAGGCAGCAGGATGTCATCCATGGAGGGGAGGAAGGAAGAAAGGGCAAAGCAGTTAGAGCAGTGAAATCCTGCCTTTACTGCATGCAGGGTGCATGAATTAACGAGATTCAGCCCAAAGTATTTTCAAATCACAACAAACGGACATAAAGATTAGTAAACATAAATATCTACAAGATCACCTCTGCATTATCAGCATACCCCCCTGATCTAGAATCTTACACAGTTGTGTAGAGGTGGTCAGAATCTCACACTTCAACATAGACAAAAAGTCTAAACATTTTGTGATGCCTAGAAAATAGTTTAAACAATGCAGTAAGTTTGCTCTGAGTCATAATGGACAACAATTAATGACAAGGGCACGGTTCCTGCCCAAATCCCCAAAAGCAGAAAACAAAACCCTTCCTGGTATAAACACAGAATCATACCATATTTCTTAATTCCACCCCAAAACCCTTCAGATCCCCAGTCCCACTGGAGAGCTTTATATTTATCAAAAATCCAATAGATGAAACAATAAGGCATGGCAAAACCCAGCCTGTCCCAATTAAAGCCTCTGAGAGTCTCTGTAAATCCATCACAGGGCATAAAAACCATTAATTTATCTCCTGGTTTCACATTCTCCTGACAACTTAGTATCCAGATGCATTATTAGTGGCCATTTCTTTGCAGTTGGTAGGTAGAAGAGAATTGGGAGGGAAAGGGCTTGTGCTTCCCAGCACAGACCAGGGCACCCCAGGAGCTGCACTTGGCCACAGGTTGCTCTTTCCTCTTGGTCAAGTTCCTTAACCTTTTTATGCCCCATCTCCCTCTCTGTCCTGGATAACAGCTGCTGATTTACTTCACAAGACTTTTGTGAAGCTCCATTTTTCAGTGCCTGTGATGTATTATTTATTGTCAAAGACATAAACAATCACATCCTGAGGTTGCTGAGCGCATCACCTGCATTTTGATTTCTGCCAAAGCCTGTCTTCCACTCAGACAAACTCTTTCTCCTACACTAGCATAGCAATATTTTATTATACTATTAAGTAATTTAAACAAGTCAATATGCATGTTTGGGGCCATGAAGTCAGTTCCCCATTACTGACTTTCTGGATCAGGGGAGGCTCAAGGGAAAGCCACTGGATTTGTGATGCACTGGTGACAAAAATTTACTGTTTGTTTGGAGGACTCTCTGCAAGATGCTTAAAATTGGTGGTCCTGTCAGTATCTTCAACAAGGTGTTACTCACGTCTGAAGAACAGGTTTTAGGGTGAGGAAATGCCCTGCACAGGGACTTAAAGAGCAGCAGGATAAACATATGTGGAGAAAAGCTGAACAGAGCCCAGATAAAGCACTTCTATCTCTGTTAAAGCTGCATGGGGTAAATGCATCTGAGAAAAGGCATATAAAAAGAAGTACATTTTCTATAAATCTTGGTTAAAATATTGACTTGGTTTTCATATTTTTTCTTCTGGGGATTCTGGTCTATCAGGCTTCCTTGTTCCTGTTACAAAATGTGATGACAAACTAGGCAGTGGCTAGATTTAACATCCTGACTGACCTTATCTAACTGACCTTGCACCAAAACAGCACAGTGTGCTGCCAAATTTCCCAATTCTCTTCAGTATCTCAAGTCTCAGGAGGTCCATTTCCTAAATAATTCTGCATCTGCTGACCTTATCTCACTGCCCAAAAGCAAAAGTCCCAGTCAGGCAGTGGGGGCCTGCTCAGGAATGCCCAGAAATTTCAGCCTGCTCAGAAATGGGTGAGCTCTGGGTACAAAGCTCTTCTCTGGAAATACAGAAGCACTCAGCTTGTGGGTGCTGGGGCTGTTGTAAATCACAGCAAACAACAAAGTCTGCGTCACTGAAGTACCTTTAGCTTCCAAATTCAACCCAGAGCAAGTGTTTAACTAAAATCCTGCCAAACCCTGGAAGACTGAGCATCATTTGGATGATACAAAGCGTTGCAATTTTAAAGATGCATGGCTTCAGTTTGGGGAGAACTCTTCGCAACACTTAAAAATAAAACAGAGAAAGTTAGAAATGTATCTTGTGACTCTCCAGAACTTTTATGTTGTTTCACTAGTTATGCAAGCCAAAAATGGGTTTAACACAAAATAGCATTGAATTTTCAATCATTAATGGCACAATCAACTAAAATACATAATCTGTTGCAGTGTTTGTAAACACGTGCAATTAAAATGGAATAAGATTCAATTATAATGGATTATGTGTGCATAATAATGCAGATCATGCAATTCTTATTAGTTGGGCTGTACCCTGAGCTCAGTTCAGGAGGAAATTATATTGAAATGCTCTCTAATGAAGAGGAAATTTTAATGGGAAGACAAGGTTGAAAAAATATTACTCAAAGCAAGAGGAATGAAAGCATCCGGAGGCAGAATACAAATGACAGCAATACAAAGTCATTTGACTCCATCTCTGGCTTTATGCAAAGATCAGGAATTCACACTTGACAGCTGCTGGGAGCCAGGCAGGCACAGTTCACCCCACTGGTTGCCACCATTCCCAGAGCAGGTCTGGTGCTTCCTTTCCAGATAAGCTCTCCACAATCTTTGCTCATTTTTGGAGTTTCACCTGGTGCAAGAGACAGAAGAATTCAGCTCTCTGTTTTAAATTTTCTCCTTTTAGACTGCTAGTTTTTGGGTGGGGGCAAACAATACTCCCAAAGATGCCTTAATTTAATTGATTACCACTTTTTTCCTCTGATCTGTCAGCTTATATCCAAGGCTGATATGCAGCCATCCAACCTTTCTCTTTGCTCAATCATTCATGGAATGTGGTTTACTTCACATGAGTTGGTTTAATTAACTATCATTAGGAGTGGGGGAGGGCCAAACTGCATTTTCTAATGTGCATAAAATTACTCCTGAAGAGAGTGTAGGTGATACAGAGCACATAAGCGCTGATCTCAGCTAAAACATGCAGCCCTTGTCTCACTCTGGAAACAGATAGCTCACGTGCTGCTTTACACAGCCAGCTACACAGGGCTCACGTGTACAACAATGCAAACTGTGCTGCACTGATCAGTACAAGGCTTTGCCTTGGCTCAATCAATATTTGAGAGGGGAAAGCAATACCACATATGATGGAAAACAAAATAGATGAGAAAGCCAAGCTGCTGTGCTGCATCAGCCACACAGTCCTGAGGTGGCTGAAATCCTGCAGAAGGGTCTGTATTGGCTTGGAAAAGGCATGAAGGATATCTGCTGTTGGCACAGAGCATAAAGGTGCACTACTGTAGAGTGATGACAAGTGACTGTAGCTATGGGAGATTAAACTGAAATTTTACACAGAGAAGAACACCTCTAGGTGTGTCTGGCCCCATGGTACCACCAAGCACTAAATCTCTCAGATAATCAAGGAGAAAATTGCCCAGAGACCAGAATCCAAATTTTCCATCCTGAATGAATGCTCACTGGAGGAAATTAGAAATATATGAAGGAAATGGTACTGTCACCTCAGCTCACAACAGTAGTCTCATACATATTCATACACTCATTGCTCTCATGTCACCCCAGAGGGGGATTTGTGCCCATCCCAGGGAGAGCAGCACGGCGATCTCCTGCCTCTCTGGGGGACTGGGTGATCACCCTCCATTGCACATCTTCTGCCTTTTTCTTCACTTGAACTTCCAGTGTTGCAGCACATGAGATTTCTTTTGGCAGGAATTCTTTCTGGATATTTAATCTGTTTCCCTTTCTCATTTCTAATTATCATACTTCCTTTTACCCCCCACCACTTAATTTTCCCTGTCTTTGGCATTTGTACCTTTCAGCACTGGATTGTAACATCTCTCTGTAGCCATTTTTCTCTGAGTGTATTACAGATTCAGTTCTTCCAGTACTGATTTAGTTCCTTTAATCTTCCTTTATAAATGAATCTCTCTATCCCCTTGATAATTTTTGTTACTCTTCTCTAAACTCACCACAATTTTTCAATATCTCCTTGCTAATGAGCTTCCCAGAACTGAACACAATGTTCCAGGTGTAGAAAGAGCAGAAGAGCACAAAGGTGATCTGAACCTGTCGTGCCCCAAACTGCACTGCCCCTCTGCTGCCATAGCTCATTTCTAGCCTGGTTCTAACTTGTGCCCACAAGTTTGAAGAGAGTAGATGGAATTCACCTACTGTTCTGTTTCAGATGTTTAGCAGGCAAATTCTAATTTTTTTTTTTTGGCAACTATTATTGAGTATGCATATCTGTCCTGAAGACTGCAGTCTGAAAATGTCACCCATGAGGAAGTCAAATCCTGCCTTATGTCACTAACTCAGAAAATATACAAATTGTACAACATGCTGGGGTGGAAATGGGTTTTCATGAGCTTTCAGGCTCACAAGACTCACATCCACAGAAGCAGACACACAAAATTATGAACCCAAACCTCCTTTCCTCCTACCAATGAAAACTAATGATCTGTTTGTTCCAGTAAATGGGAAAACTGGTCACAGTCTCCTGTTCTGTAACTAATCCTGAATGCATCTTATACTGTCCTGACCCAGCTGCTTCTCTCTCTGGATCTGTTTGCATCTTTTGTGGAGGATTTAATTCCTCCTAGTTTCATCTCATCTGCATATCTTATTAAAATGTTGTTTCCTTCACCATTTCTAGATGAACAGTGACAATATTAAATATAAATTAAGAGTAAGCTTTGTGGTTCTTCTACACTTTCCTCATCTCCAGCTCCATGCTTTGCCTCTCCCTGTCAGCCTCTCTTTATGGCTTTCCAGCCTGTTTTCAATTAAGACAGTGTTGATCTTCAAGCTGATTTAAATTAATTTTTCTAGAAAGATTTCATGAGGCACAGTATCAAATGCACTGCTCAGATGCAAATATATTACAGCTCCAGCATTCCCTTCATCCGTTCATTTTCTGTTTCTATCAGAAAAGCAATCAAGTTTGTCTGGTGAGATTTATTCTTGCTAGAGTGGCACTGCTGGAGGCTCTGTGCTGCTGGGCCCAGCTCTCAGGTGCCAAACCCCTATGGCCAGAGTTGTGTCTGAGGCAGCTGGATGTGTCAACCCCTCTAAACATGGGTGTTTGGGGGGGCACTGCTATGCTCACTGTGGGCACAGCTAACTGGCAGTTCTGTCATTATTGTACCAATGCAAGCCCAGGTGAAAATACTGACTTGTGACTTCTGTCCCAAAATGTTGGGATCCTGTACAACAACCTGGGGTGCAGCTTCCCTCCTGGAGGGCTGCAGCCAGGGCTTGTGGTCCCTCCAGCTGCTGGAAGCAAAAACCCTTTTTGTTGTAGCAAGGCCACCCGAGAGACCCCAGAGAGAGCTGTATGCTGGCGTTTCTGCCTCAGCAGCACCTGCAGAGCATCCTGCTCCCTGTCCTCTTCCTATCCTGCTCCCTGTCCTGTTCCATCTCCTGCTCCCTGTCCTTTTCCCTGTCCTGTTCCCTGTCCTCTTCCCTGTCCTGTTCCCTATCCTGTTCCCTGTCCTTTTCCCTATCCTGTTCCCTATTCTGTTCCCTGTCCTGTTCCATCTCCTGCTCCCTGTCCCGCTCCCTGTCCTGTTCCTATCCTGTTCCCTGTCCCACTCCCTATCCTGTTCCCTGTCCTTTTCCCTGTCCTGCTCCCTATCCTGCTCACTATCCTGTTCCTATCCTGTTCCCTGTCCTTCTGAGCTGCTGGCAGCAGTGGCCATTGCCACTCCTGGCCATTGCCACCCAAGGACCCCTGCAAGGAGCATTTGATGGCCCCAGCTGTGCCACCTGCCTTTGCATTCCTCACCCTCAGCACCTTCCAGAGCAATGGTGATTAGTTTAGAAAGGGTATTAGGTAGATATTCAGAAAATAGTGTTTGGGATAATTTATTTCTCATTTTAATTGTCTATATAGCCTTTTCATTAGTCTGATTCTTAGTCTTCTGGTGGCTAATTAGGAGGAATAATCACATGCAGCATGACATTTTCATCACTTCCCCCAATAACATAGCCTGATCTGTTTCAGCTGATTTAGGTACCAGCTCATTTTCCTTGAAGTATTTCCTCATATGCTACTAAGAAAAGGTGTTTTATTGGCTTTTCCTCATTTCTGAATTGTTCACATTTCTTTTATCAGTCTCATTAAAGATAGGTTCTAGTCATCATTATTTTCAGTTTACTAATTAATGGACATATCATCTGTCTAGGATTTGTGCTTGTCTTCCCCTGATACTCATATAATAAGAATCTTTCATATTCCCTTTAAACCCTTTGACAGCGTTCGTTCACTCTGATTTTTTTTCCTATCCTTATCATTCCCTGATGAGCTTTAAATGAATCTGTATTCTTGTTTGATTCCCCTCCCACCATTTCCTATTCCAGCACAGGGTTTTAACCTCACATCTTTGAGCAGTCCCTCGTGAAGTGACTGTAACTGTGGCAGATAAAAAACTTTTCCTGCACACTTACTAATCATGCAGATGGCGCATCCTGCCTGCCAGAGACATTGGAGGGGTTGTTTCTGGAAATGGTCCCTTGTGAATTATGGGTGCAGGGCCTGGGTCAGGACAGGGACCACTGCCACTGGGTCCTCCTAAGCTGAGCATCCTCCCATGGGACAGACAAATATCAGCCATATACCCCCCTAGAGCAAGCTGCAGTCCCACAAATTCATCAGGGTCCTTCAAAGAATCCCTGGCATACACCTGATGCTCACAAAAACCAGTAAATCTCTTGCTGTCAGTAATTAGTTACTTAAATAATTATTTCCTTAAATAATTAGTTAATATTTGTATAGTATTTTGAAGGTGTTAAGTGCTCTATGAGTGCACACATTATTGTTGGCATTTAAGAGCCCTTTCAGTGTCTGCTGGCAGTGCCTGGTTCTCAGCATTAATGAATTATGTGACATTGCTTAGAGGTAGATGTGTTCAGCAGAAAGGATCAGTTGATACCTCTCCCCACAATCTATGAAAATAAAACAAAACGAAACAAACCCCAAACCCAAACAAACTTACTGTTTGCCAGGGAAGGGAATATCCACCTTTACCACTCCCTTAGGGCAGCAGAGAGCCCCATGCTGGGCCCCTGGTCCAAACTGGGCATTGTTGGGTCCTGGAGGTGGGAAGCAGAGCTGGGACAGTCTGCCCCACTCTGTGTTCCAGCTGCAAACCCTCCCCTCACTCCATCATGGCTTGGTGGGATAAGGGAAAAGGCAAATTCTCTTCTTCAGGCCATGTAAGTAATTACATTTTTTGCTGTCATCTCTAGAGTGAGAATTCTGAATATGAATGATTTTGTTTTTTAGAGTCAGTACATTTCCAGCAGGGACACTGGTGAAGTTATTCTCAAAGTCAGGCTATCAACATATTAAGCAGCCTCTTGATGTGGTCTGTCTAAATCAGGTGGAAGTGGTGTTTGTGTTGGTTCTGTTTATGTTGTTCCTACAAACTTACTTAAAGTTCCTGGCTAATTCATTATTCTGGGAGCCTAATGCAAGGCAGCAGGTACTACAGTTCCCCTGCAGAGTCTATTTTCAATATTAATTATCTTGCTGTGCATTAAGTAGTTTTTGTCTTTGCGCTAAAAGGTTTATGAAAATTAGATTATTAAAATGATAAAAACTAATTTTCTCAAGTGTAGCCACTCCGCAACAGTCAACTAAAAAAGAGAAAAATATGTGCACTTAGTTGTTTTGGAAAAATGGCATCATAACTAAATTATCATATGTGGAGGAAGGGAGCAGTGGGAAATGCTGCTTAATCACAAATGTTGTTGCTGTCCTGCTGGCCACATACTTGTGCTTGTGTTGATGGGTCTGCTGCTCATTTTCATTCCCAATAAAGCAGATTTTTGTCTGAGAAATTAATTTCAGGATATGACAGGACTGGCTGTCACTTGCAGAGGCACCACATCTGCTGTGAAGCTGAGCCCAAGGTGGCAGCAGGGTGTGCTCTGACTGCCCTCTCAGGAGTGGCCTGATGAATCCTGCCTGGGGCTGCCTCTGGTTTCAGGGGGTTAAGCTGTCCTGCCCTCTTGCAGGGGCAGCTGTTCCTGCAGGATGAGCTTATGGTCAGAGGAATCTCTTTTACCAACAGCACTGCTGTGCCTCGGTTCCCTTGCTGCAAAATGATGAGGAAGCTCTGAAGGAGAGGGATAAGTCCCAGCCCTGCCTTCTGTGAGACATTGTTATTAGTCTGCTAATGCTGACTGATATCTGGTTTCACTCCTTTGCTCTTTATCCCTGGTGACATCCAGAGGGACTCTGCAGAGCTGGCACAGCTTATTACAATATATTGCTAAATTTGGGGCTGTTGGACCTCAGCAGATTTGTTGGTTTAATTTTGGCCAAACGGCAAACTCTGAGGCGAGGACTGGATGGTTAAGAAAGATATATCCATCCTCTTCCTCCCTGAGCCAGGGGGCTGGAAGTGTGATCTGAGTGCTGCTGCAGCTCCCAGAGCCCTGCAAGGCTGCCAGCCCAAGCTGCATTTGCTGTCCTGTCACCTCTGCTGCTTCCATCACTTCTGGGCTGAGGGAGAACCAAGTGGGCAAAGCAGCAGCAATGCCATCCCCATTCCCTGTGCTCCACATCCTCCCCTGTGATGCTTCCACAGAAGATCCTGTCCTTTCCCCATCATTATAAACACGGACCTTCAAGGGGCATAACACATTTTGTTATAACAAAGTTTCCTGCCTGTCAGGCAGAGGGATCTGCAGAGTTTGCTAATGCCAAAGCCATGGGAATTAATGTCACTCTTATCTTTAGCAGTTGTCACCCCCATTGCACGTGTGTAGAGGATGAAACCAAAAGAGCAAAAGGTGCTTTGTGAGATACCAGAGTAAGCCAAGAAGCTGAGGAATAGCAAGAGAATTGCTCTGATTATTTTTCATGATGCAAATATCCATTTTATGTGGTCCTGTAGTGGTTTCTGCATTTTGGAACACTTTCCTTCAATGACTAGCATTCTAAATATCATTTTTTTCTGTGAGGTTGTTATTGTTAGTGTTATGAACTGTTTATTTGTTGATATCATGCTGTTTTCCAATGTCCTAGAATTTATTATGGGTATTAGAGATGCCAATGTTTATCCATTTTACACCTTCATTATCTGATCTAGCCCCATCATTACTCCAGATACATACAATGGCATTATCACTGTTGTCTTGTTTCATTATAATTCCCTTTTTGTTAGTGCCTTATTTCTAAGAAATAATTTGTTAGAAAACATGCTGAAGCATAACCAGACCCCATATTACATATGTTTGGATCTCAGGCGTTTGACAGGAAATATCTGTGACTGAGAGGTGGCACAGCATCTGTTTTACATCAGTGTTCACAGACTGGGCCAACAGCACAGTTAATGCCAGACCCTAACAGCCTCTGAGAGCCTGGAATATCTGTGGTGGATACCCCAGCCTCTTGCATGTCCACAGGGAAGGTTTCCCAGCATGTTGAATATAGTCTCTGTTCTCAGAAAATGAGTGATTTTTCATATGAATATATGCCTCACCTACAGTAGAAATGACTGATGTGCATTTGATTTTTTTGCCTTAGTTCTTCTGAGCTGAACTTCTGTTGTGTGAGCCTACACTCAGTGGTAGAGAGGGGAAAAGAGGAGAGAGTGGGGTAGGAGGAAATTAAAGCAGGGTTCAGCTGCCCCTGACTGAGATGGACGCAGATGTCACCCTGTCATGGTGGCAACTGTTAGGTTTTTATGCTGAGAAGGATTTTAAGGATCAACTCAATAAAAAGTAAAGTCGATATACGAGAATGCAGAACACAGAGGGGGCAGAAGGACAGCTGTGACATGTGTGACATGAGGGGACTCCTGATAAAGGAAACTGCCTGTCCACCCTGGGCAGAGAAAGTGTGCTCCCAGCCTAGGACAAATCACTGAATGTCCTGCCTGAGAGAAAGCAGCAAAAAATCTGACCTGAATCCATTTTTAGCAGTGATTGTTCCTCTGACTGGAAATGTTTTCCAGCTACAGGGAAGCTGCACTTGGCTATGAGCAGGTTCTGCCTTGCTGGATCCCCAGCAGGTCATCAGTGTGAGGTGGTGGGATGCCACCAACACCCGAGGAGGACAGGCTGGGTTTGTTCAGCAGCCTGGGCTTGTTCAACAGCCCTTCCTCTGATTGCACCATGTAGCTCATGGCAATCATTGGCCACAAGTAACACAGAGTCACAGGAGGTCTTGTAAGAGCATCTGCTGCAATAAAAGCAGATTATTGTATCTGTATTTTGGGGAAGTTGGCAGTGAGTCTCAGTAACCCCAAACACAGCCCTTCATTCCTCTTAAAGGCTGGAAGGGAAAAGTCCCAGTTTCTCAGCTTGCAAGGTGTCATTAATAAACAACCCTTGGAGAAAATAGCAGAAACAGTGTTTTGGAACAAATGACATGATTAAAAAAGTATATTTCATCCAGCAAGTAATTATCACACCCGCTGACATTTGCTGATATAATTCAGTGAAAAATAGAACCTGTGTTTCTGCTATAAATTCTGGCTCAGTTCCCACAGATACCAATCCTCAATCTTTAGCCAAAATTTGCTGAGGCATTGTCTGACACAGAAAATGGACTCTGAGTTCTAATGTAAAAGCTAATTACAGGAGGTACTGCAAGACAGGGCAAGAGATGATGTCTGTAGTGCTTAAGAATACAGGGTTTGGTACCCATTCTTTTCCAGAAAAAGACATCCCAGATATCAGTAACACTGCTTAGATGCAGAACATGCCCACAGGCACATCCTACTCCAGTGTTGAAAAGCATAAATTGCCTTCTCTCCTCTTCACTCAGCCCCCAAACACCTGCAGCAGTACCAACAAATACCATAAAAATTAGAAATAACATTCCAGTTCTGAATGCAAATAGGCTGGGGTATGTCTGTTCACACAGGGGGAGGTGTGAGTATTTGGCTGATAGATGAGAAGTCAAGGTTGATTCTATACAACATAATATTTGGCAAGCCTGTCTATCTATGCATCAGGAGTGGCTTCATGCCTGGGCAGAGATGGCAGCTGGGTCAGTCAGGGCAGCAATGCCCATCTTGGGACAGCAGAATATTGTGGGGGCAATAATGTCTCTGCAGGCATTGAGACCTTTGGCATCAGGTCTGGATTCCCCAGGTGCCTTTTCCCTGCTTAGCTCCAGGAAGCTGCACTTTGCTTTGACAGTTTTGCCTGCAGGCTGTGTGAAACTGCCCAGGAATGAGGGGGCTGCCAAAGGCAGTGTAACAGCAGGGCTCTGGATTGCAGGGAAAGTGCTGCAAAATGCACTTTTGTGGGGGAGCTGTTCTGCACTGAAGGCTCAGCTGGCCGTGGCAGTCCTGGGAGCCAGCAGGGGCTGGGAGCAGCAGTGCCAGCTCCCCAACATCCAGAGAGGCACCAGGAGAGAGCTCAGGGACCCCCAGCCAAGGCTCAGCTTCCATCACAGCCCCCTGAGTGACTCGGAGCAAACATTATAATTCATTACAGGAAAAGGAGAAATAGAGACCTCAGCTCTCCAGCAGGTGCAGGGAAGCTCTCCAGAGCTTTGTCAGGGAGGTGGCACAGCCTGTGGTGTACGGGGCTCTAAGGTTCCTCTTGCTCCCTGCTGTTTCTCAAGCACCATTTCTCATCTGGGACATGGTTTGACATGGCAGAGCAGTGGGTAGGGGCCATTCTTTAGCAGGTTTCTCTCCATGCAGAGCTGTTGTGTGCTTCTGCCCAGTTCCTGCTGGATTGCCTGGACACTGCTGCAGCTGGAGCTGCAGTTCCTGCCAGGCACTGTTTTCTGTATGCTGCGGTGGCAAGAGCTAAACATCCCAAGGTTAACAAGGCCTTTCCTCCCCTGGGGTTTTTCCTGCTGTCTCTCAGGATCACCTGTGTTGGACTATGCTCTACACGAGCACCTTCTGGTTGCTCCCGTCACTGCACCCTAGCACAGCTCTCTGCCACCCAAATAATTCTCATGGTGTGCCTGAGACCTTCCCATCCTAAGATCAGCATCACACAACTCTCACATTTCAGCATGCAAAGACCACCAGAGATCACATATAGGCATTAAAAGCACTTGTTGAAAGGAGAGTTCCCAGATTGAAAAATTAAAGAGCTGTTCTCCAAGGTCTGTGCCTGATCACACACCATCCTTGCCCTAAGCTGAGATTAATGTTTCAAAGGAAACACAGTGTCCTGTGGGCACTTTCATAAAGGTCCTGCAGAGCAGCTGAACCAGGGTAAACTTATTAAAGGCACAGTCTTCTTGCTTCTTTCTCTGCAGTACATATGGGAATAAACCCCTTATGTAAGTGTACATGCACTATCAGGGATGCAATGTGAACTTTGATGGTTCTCATTACCCAGGGACAGGGAGGTCTGCCACCCACTGTTACAATGCCAGCACATATTTGTGTGATGGTGTTGAGGGCTCATCTGGTCACAAAGAACTCATGCTAAGTCCTGCCCAGCATGGGATTCACACAGGAAAAGATTTAATACAGAATATATGGAAGGTGGGGAGACAAAATCCACTTCATCGATTGTCACAGCTGGCATGGGTGTGGAGCACCTTAAATTTGTGTCCCTTGGGGCATCAGGAAAGGAGCAGCAGCACCTCACCTTAATGCAAGGTGAAAATCATTGTGTGGCAGTAAAGAGGAAAACTGAGGCTGCCCTTGGGAAACAAGGGAATATTTGTCACTCATTTAGGAAACAGCAGGGTAGGACTTGCAGGTGGGCTAAATGTCTGAGTAAGGTTCCTGGAGGAGAAGGGATTAATGTGTTTTCTGGTTCTAATTTTCCATCACACTGTGGCAAGCTTACGGTGGTCATGACATGCTTTGTGATAGTGATCAATACCTAATTAGGCAAAATGCTAATTTGCTAGTGCCTGAAGCCTTAAACCTCCCTCTCCAGTGTCAGCCCCAGGTGCATTTCTGCTGTCTGTGGCAAATCACTTGTGTCCTCGCCCTTGACCTGGCAGGGTTAACTCCTATCCTGACAATGCCACTAGTTCAGTTTAACCTCTTTTCCCTTTGTGTGAAAAGCTAAACCACAGCTCTCCTTCAGCCAAGACATGAAGCAGAAAATGATGCTCGGTCTTATCCCTGCAGGAGATGTGGAGGGGTAGCTGTGCCCGGTGTGCTGTTTATGCAAGAATTAACACCACACTTTTAAAAAAGGCACATTTTGGTGATCCAGAGCTGCTGCAGTTTCCTCCTGCATCGTGAAGAAGTTGCTGCCATCCCTGTCCCGTTTTTCCTGCCGGGAAATCCATAGCTGGTAGTATAGCAGCACCTAGAGGTGGATTCCAGGGACAGCCCTGCCCAGGGGGCTCTGCACAGAGGGGCATAGGGGGCTGAGGAGAAGGGCAGCCGGTCCCAGGGAGCACCCACACAACTGCAGGGCTGTGGCAAAGAGTGTCCCAGAGTTTTCCCAGCGTCCCAGAGGATTGGGGTTAAAGCAGAATGGCCCCAACCTTCCTGGATGTCAGGACCATTCCTACCTTCTATGCCAGACCTGCCAGATCTGTGAGACCAAAGAGACCACCAGAAATGATTTCTGGGGGATCCTTCTGATCACCCACCTTCCCAGCAGGAAGGGAAGGGGAAAGGGCAGCCAATTTTTACTCAGTGACTCCTCCTTCTCTCCTTGAACCAGAGGCTCCTTGTTCCCCTTGCTGCACACTGGGATACAGCTGCCTTCTACATGGCTGTTTCTTCCAGCTTTTTCAGAAAGATGAAACAGTTCTTTATACCTGGTATTTTCTTCTTTTCCTCACAAAACTAGTTTTGTATTCCAATTAAGTCACTTCTCTGACGCTAGCTGTTCCATAAGCCAAGAAACCAACTCATCCTTTGCAGCCTTTTGCCTATGCTGTGGATCTGCACTTGCTTTGGTATTTAAGCATTCTGGAGAAAATAGGGATGCTAGAAATAGTACAAAGGGAAAATGAACAAAAGCTTCATTTCCTACATGTGCCAGCATAACACTGTAAGTGTCACTGGCCACCAGCAAACAAGGAAAGCCAGGAGGATGTGGCACAGGACTGAGGCCCTGCCTCAAGGGATATTCCTGACCTTGGTGCTGTTCTGGCTGTGCTAGGGTTATATCTTAGTTTAAACAAGATCAACAGTAGGGTTGGAAAAGCTGGTCTGCTCTGAGAGGAGACTGCAGCATTAAATCTCCCAAACCCTCACAGCAAACTGGAAGGCAGTGCCTTTGATGCCAGGGATTGTAATGGTCGTTGTGTTTTCACTTGCTGGTTCCTAATGTGCTGGTCACCAGCCTGAAAGAAACAGGGGCCCTTTCTCACTCCTGTAGCCACTGCTGAGTTACTAACCAGCATTCCTGGGTGCTTTAGGCCATTGAGAGCCCTAGGACAGAGTGAAGGTTGTTCTGTAGTCACTGAAGGGGAAGGTGAAATGCACCTCACTCTCATGTGATGAGCAGTAAAATTGTGCAGTTCTGCAAATTCTTCATTTCTTAATAAAAACCAGAAATTCTAGCAAGAAATGGTGTATAGAGCCATGCAGGACTAGCAAAATCAATAAAGCATGTCAGCAAACAACTTTATTTTTAATATTCATGAACAAGACTCTGCGCAGGTGGAATGATTTGCAAAGATCAGAACTGTGCAGGTGTACCTGAGGCTGTTGCTTTCTCTCCTACTTGACCAGCAGCATTGAGGGGCCTCTTTCTTGCTTTTGAGAGCAGCATAATGAAGGGAAGGATTTATCTCTGTTTCTGACTTTCAAAGGGGTAAAACCAGTAGAAGTTTGATTCCCACTCCATCATTAGCTTTTAAGACTAAAGGAACCTGAGCTCTGACTTGGTTTTCCTTTCTAGAAGAAGAGAGATGGCTCAATCCCATCTTCTTGTCCAACGAGGTTATCAAGGCATGTTTTGTGCTATCCAAAGTTTTCCTTTCCAACATCTAGCTGGTATCCTCAAATGAGCATCTTTGCTACTGCAGCTTTTCTTAACCTTTTGGGGAAAAAGAAAAAGCTTTCTGTAATCCACCTCTAAAATATTTGTCTAGATGAATGAAAAGGGCTAAAGGAAATTTACTCAACAGAGGAAGTTGCATAATTGCCAACAAAGCATTTCCTGTGCAAGCCCAGACACTGCTCTGCAAAGAGGCCAGTTCTGGCAGTAACTTCACTGATGCTAATGAATTAATGTGTGTATTTTATCAAACCTATGGAATTGATAAGGGCAGGTGGCCAGCTGGCCTGTGTCAGTGCAGCTGCACAGCGTTTGGCTTGCCCCCATTGATCAGGCGCTGCCCATAAGGCCAGAGCACACGTGTGCCACAGGAGGGGAGCTGCTGCAAATTTGGGGTCCTGCAGAGCCCCTGCTCACCAGGTGCTTCATGAGGTTCATTAATTGCTTAAAGAGCAGCAGATGAACTGAGGGTTTCCTCAGGAAACACAGAAAGAAGCGGAGCAGGAGTGTTTGCAGCGGGGTTTCACGGCAGCTGGAGCAGCTGGTGGGCAGCAGGTGGGCTGGGCAGCGGCAGGCAGCAGGATGGGCTCTGTCTGCTCTCACCTCTTGGCATTCATCAAATCTGCTGGGCTCCTCCTTCAGAACTTCCGTGGGAGATCAGGTGTGGCATGTCTTTAACGCTTGGAAGGTGGCAGAGAGGCTTGTCTGGAACCCACACTAACAGGGAAACCCTCAAAGCCTGTGCCTTGGCTTTGCAGACTGTCAGCAGCCTTGGCTGGTTTTTCAGTAGGTTTTGGGTCTGATGGTGTGCTCCTCATTTTCAGTGAAAGGGACACAAGTAATAGCTGTCTTGTTCAATGTCCTGAATGACTACTGAAGTCAACATTGGCTGTGAGGGACATTTCCTTCATTGAATTAATTCTGGTGTGCAAGGTTTCATTAAATACAAGGAACAGATATTGACCAAGTGCTGCAAATCCTCTCCTAACTGCAGTTATTCCTTCTTGTCCTTTACTTATAAACTGAATCCATACTGGAACTGTACAAGTGACAACTCACTTAAAAACTGACAGTAACTGTTCTGTTTGCAAACTCACAAATAGGAATTACTTAGCCTCCATAGAGGACAAGGTTGTATTTTCCATCCTAAAGGTTTAAACCAAACCTTGCCTAGGGTCTCTCCTGTTTCCCAAGAGCCAGGAGGCAGCTCTCCTGTACTCCAGCCCAGCTCTGTGTCTACAGGGCTATTCTCTAATCTCTTACTCCTGAAAGCCATTACTCTATAAACATGATAAATAGACTGCTAGAAGTGTTTAGCATTGGATATTCCTGAAGCATAATTATTCCAGCCTCCCTTGGCAGCAGAAACATTACTCTTATGTCAAAGATGAGGAAACAGGGGCACAGTGCTTTGTCCAAGCTTGTAGGACTGTTCAGCCCTGGGCTGTGATCCCAGGTCAACCCTATGAACTGTGTTCCAGTCAGTGCCAGCTACTGCCAGTGAATTAAATAATAGCTCAGTGGAAGAGGAAAATGAAGCAGTACTGCTGAGGAAGACAAGGTATGGTTTTCAAGGAGATTTGAAAATTGAGACAGGAGTTGATTAGGTTGATATCACGGTGCAATCTAGAGATGTGAAACAACCAGCTCTCCACAGCTGGGCTGGTGGGAATATCGACCAGGTGGAATTACTCCTCCTGAAATGCAGTTACCTGCCATACTGCAGTGCTGCTCGGAGGGGGTTACTCTGTCATGGGAGAGAAGAAACAAACCTTTCCTTCTCTGACCCCAAAATCTTAGAGAAACCTGGTGCAGTAGCACAGTACTTAAATTTTCCTTGACTGCTTTGCAAAGAAGATAATGCCAGAGGAGCAATGAACACACAGTGGAGGAGAGAAAGTTTATAGGGAATAACTGTTAACAGTATAAGGAACACATCTATAATGTCAGGCTATATATACTCTGTGATGGGAAAAATAGCAGGAAAGACAATATTTGAGTTTGCTGAGCCCCTGAGTGTGATCCCTCCTGTCCCCTGGCACAAGCTGTGCCTTGGCTGTGGTTCAGATGGACTGGATGGAGGAGAGAGCAGGGGGCAAAGCCTGTGCTTGCTCTGCAGGCCCTGTGGCTGGACACAGTGGGGCAGATGACTGAACTCCCTTTGCAGACTGCAGGGAATGTCAGGTGACAACAGGGCAGAGCGACACTGACAGCAGGCTGAGAACTGCAATGAGCTGACAAGTGGTAGGGAGAGACAAGGGTGTGCAAACACCCACACCCTAAATGTGCAAGACATAAGACAGAGAGGGAGGAATATGGATGCTGAAACTTTTGAAATGCTCGTTGTCCAAGAATGTCTATCATTGCTCTGATGCTCCCTCTCCAAGTACATTATTAGTGGTTTGTTCCATGAAATCCAGTTCCAGCTGACTGACACCTATCAAAGAAGGCACACCATGGATTGTGTATCAGCCTGGTGAACTGAGGAGGAAAAAAATAAATCCCCATTTCTGAAAACTGTCTTTAAAAAAAATTAAACCCTACACAAACAAAAATACCAAACAAGCTGCCTGTGCATCTCATGCTTTACAACTGTATGACCAAACACAGCTGCTCTGTACTCACACATGCCTGCTAGTTCTGCCTGAGTTAATGGGGTATCTGGAGCCCAGGAGGGTCCCCTCTGGTGAATCCTCTGCAGTTCACATTATGAAGTATTGTCTGCAGCAATACTTTATATTTTTATAATACAAAAATTACACACCCTTTACACATAATGGCCCAGCGGGATGAGTGAGCTGAATAGGGTTGCACCACTAGTGGAGGTTTACCTGCTCCTTTCCAAACTGGAAAACCACAATTTGTTTGAATGGAATTGCTTAGGGACTATTTACAAACCAGTTCCCAAGGGTTTGGGAAACTTTCCTACAAGTTTATTTGGTTGCAGTATGGTGTCTCTGTCCAAGCACCCAGCCTCTCTTGTGCCCTGCTCTGCCTTTAGTGCCGCTGGAATCCTGTTTCCTCAGTGATGAGGAACCTGCAGAGAGCAGATGGGTTCCTTGCTCTGGCTGCTCCCAGGGGTGCTCCTGCTCTCCAGGAGAAGCCTGGCCCCTGGGAGCCCTGGCAATGGCTCTGCCTTGAGGGCTTGGTGGCCAAGGAGGACGTGGAATGTGGAGCTGGAGACAGTCAAGGTACCAAAGGTTTCACAGAACACCAGCAGGATTTCTGGATGGCTGTGCACAGTGGTGAATTTATATGGATTTTCTGCTGCCACAAAAAGGAGAACAGGCAGAGAAGCAGGGATGAGGGGGAAAGGATCAGCATTGATTAAGCTGACAGTTCTGCTAATGTCACTGTGGACACAGCCACTTTCCTTTCCTTTGCCAGCAGCAACTTCAATAATAAGATGCAGAGGGAGAAGGAGGGAACGTTTCTGCTCACAGTGCTGCTGGCAGTATTTAGATGAGAATCTGGTGCTGTGATGGATGGCCATGATGCAAAGATACATAGTGATCAGGGCTCTGGAAATGCAGGCAGATTAAGTAGGACTGTGCCTGACTGGTCTGAAGGTGACTCTACTGAGAGCCTGTGGTTACATGCTAATCTCCTTTCGCTCCCCACAAATAATATTTGCGCAGAACTCACAACAATCCTTTCAAATATGCTGGCAGGTGCTGCTTTCTCACTTTGGCTTAGATTTTCTTTCTGGGCTGTGGTGTTCACAGGCAGAGGAGAATTTGTTTGGTCCTGACAAACCAAGGTGCACATCAAGCCTGGGCAGGGCAGAGTGATGCAGCTGTCCTGTCTCCTGCCCCTGGTCCCCCAGTGTTCTCACTGAGCAGGCTGGCTGAATTTCCTAATTTTACCTTCTGGCAGCTAAGGAGGGTTGATACAGCTCTGCCCAAGCACCTCTAGCTTCAGGGTAAATTAGTGTGCTCCTGGTGGGTCTGGAATGTGCTGGCAGGCTGTGGGAGATGGGACAGTCTTTGTCAGATTCACAGACACCAGTTAGGGCTGGATTGAACAGGGATAAACCACAAGCAAGGAGAGTGAATCATGGTGACTGTGCCCTGTACCTGTATCAGGCCTGAGGAATGAAATGAAATCTTTTTACAACCACAGTTTTAGCCCAAACCACCTCTTTAGAAAAGGAGGAGGGTGATGTAGAAACATTGTCCAGGCTGGTTGGTGTTGCTGTTATCATCAGCACATGGGTTTGCACACTGAATTTAATTGTAGTCACAGTGTCCACCAAATCTTGTGCCTCATATGGGGGCTTATAAGTCTTACATTAGAGTGCTGGACTGGGATTTAAGGCTCATTCCATCCACTTTCATGGACAGATTCAGATCAAGTAAGAGATGTTTCTGGTTTTATAAACTTCATGTGTATTTGGCAAAATTATCTGTGATGGGCAGCTCTGAGAAGAACCATTTCTATAAATACCCAGATATCATTATTTGGATCCACATCTCCAAGGTCATTATGAGGAGGTAATCTTTGACATCTTTCAAAGCACCAAGTCAGGCTATTTCCAAGCAGGTTTCCTCTTGGAAATGAGTATAAAGCTTTAGTTTTAATTCTGTAAGAGTGAAACTGAAAATTATTAACATCTCCAACACTAGACTTCACATATAGAGCATTGTGGATATCTATCTCATGTCTCCACTTAGCCAGGGGCACTGTCTTTGCTGTCTCTTTCATCCAAGGACAAAAGGAATTTGTTAGGATGGCAAATGTTCTCTCATTCTTGCAAATTAGCATTAGAGCATCACTATAGAAATATTCCATGCTATCTGGATTATGGCAATTAAATTTCTATCAATGAAAGTTGGTTTCTGAACTAATATTTAAAGAAGATGAGAGAGAGATGTCTACATGAGGGGCATTACTAAACAGATTTCAGTATTTATTTTTCTGACAGAGATTCTGTTTCTCCTGAAAGGGTAATGTACATCCATCTTGTAAGGACTTTCCTTAGAGGGCTTAAATGAAGAGTGAAGCTTTGAGAATAAAGTGAAAATGGAAGAAATATACTGCCACAGGAAGATCAAAAATGAGGCACTTGGGGCTTCAGAGAGTTATCATTAATCCCCTCCTGCCCAGAGGGCATTCCTGTGTGACCATCAAAGTGACACACATGCAGCAGCCTGGCAGTTTGCCACATCTCTGGGTTTGATGGACTTTGCTCTGGGGATGGCTAAACCTCCAGCTGTTCAGAATGGCAGCTTGTTTTCCTCAACAAATTCACTCCCATGTTTATCTGACCTATCTGGAGCCACAAAAGTTGATTATAAATCGTTTCAAGCGTGTTTTCAACACCTTTTCCTTACCAAAAACCTGGAAACACAAGCAGCCATCAGAACCTGAAAGCTTGTCCTGCCCGAGCAGAGCTTTGCCTTTAGATTAGGATCAGCGTCAAGCCTGGGTTGTACTGCCTAAAACTGCTGTTGTGCTTATGGTTTAACAAAATGTGTAATAATGTTCACTTATTAATACGGGGTGTAAATGCAGGTGTGTGTCTGTCTGGTGTGCTGATAAGGCTGTGAGGGTGACATTTACCCCCCAGGACAGCACTAAGAAGTCCCTGGCTGGTTCTGTGAGGCACTACTGCCCAAGCAGTTGCATGGCAAGAACACATTTCAAATAGGTGAAAGGAGGCAAAGGTCAGAAATAAACTCCAAGAGGAAAAGTGAGATCTTCAAAGTGAGGAGGAGCTCAGGGAGAGAGCTGAGGGTCTCACTGAGCCAGCAGTGCCTGAAATGGTTTGGTTCTGTTCACCTCATTAGCTTGGGCATTCTCCAGATCAAGGGATTTAGAGCACTGAAAAAGTGTTTAATAGCAACTGACAAAATGTAAGCATTGATTTTGAAAATGCTGCACAGGTATGATGAAAGAGCAGGTACGTGATGGATGACAGAGAGATGTGGGAAGCACTTGTTTGGCTTTGTTTGGGTGGAGTAAAAGATGAGAGAGAGGGAAAGAAAGGGATCTCCTAACAGTAGCATGGATATGAACAGTGTGAGACACACTCAGACCACATAACAAATTCAGAGCCTCCTTTCCCGCCCTGTGCAGCTGCTCATAGCTATAGGGATGGTTACTAAGAGAATAGCTGATGCCTGCAGATAAAATGTTTATTTGCTTTTATATAAAAAGTGAGCTGGAAGTACAGCTCATGATTGCAAACTGAGAAAGAGGACAGATCTTTCCAAAGCTACTGCCAATCCCCTTACAAGGACAAGATTTGACTCCTGCACGTACTGAAGAGGAACCCATGACTCAACACGTGGATCTGGACTCAATTGCATTCACGGGTTTTTATTCATTATGACTCCTAAGCTCCAAAAATAAGAGCCTTTCAAAAAAAAATTAAAAAGACACCAGGGGGGTGATGTTTAAAAACTACCAACAAAACAACCCTTCTGAAATAATGGGAACAACTGTACATATTTCTCAGCAGTGAAAGAACTAAAACTCAGGTGTATTCTGACTCAGATAAATCTTAAGTTTCCCCTGTGTACAATTGAGACTGAAAATTGGAGAAGGACTGATGTGGGGAGATGGAAGTTTCCTCATCAGATGAGGACTTGGCTCTTCTTGCTCAAATACACTTATTTTCAAGACTATTTGCTTTCTGATAGCTCTAAATCCAGGGCTTTCAATCTCTTAACAAAACTCCTGAGCACAGTAAATGTTCTGCAATGGGATTCAGGGGAGCTCTCACTGGAGACAGCAGGAGCTGCTGCTGCCAGAGATTCCACCCAGTGTGGCTGGGAGTGGAATGGGTGATGTTTCCTCTCCCTTTGCTCCTTTTCCCAGTGCTACCAGGAACACTCAGACCAGTGCTGCGTCATTTCCAAGCAGCCTCAACACCTGGAACTGGTGAGCTCATTATCCTGCAGGCAGGCAAGGCCAGGACACCCCCAGGAATTCAGGGTTAGCTGCATTAACCTGGCTCATGTTTGAGCACGCTGATAGCAGCCTCTCAGAAGAGACCAAAGTTCTCAGGGCTCAGCTGGAGGATAAGGTCAGGAATTGACATTTTTTAATAGTAGTTTTTAGAACTTCTGCCTCCAAACATACAGATGAAGTCCAGTCCCTCACTTAATATTGTGACAGGAATTATAATGCAATGAGGAATATGTGCCACACAAGCAGTGCCACAGACCAGGGTAGGCAACGGGGTATTTTCTATAGAAGCTGTGAAATGGATAATGTTTGCATGCACAACCTTTCTGTTGTGGGGAGAGATTTCAGCTCTTCAGTTGTCTGAAAACACAGACAATAACTGGCCATGCATGAGCCTCTCCTCCAGAGCTCATGGCTGCTCATGAATGCAAACAAAACAGCCCAAACTGGCCTCATCTAAGCCAGCCTCCATCATTTGTCTTGTTTGTTGACTAACACGGGGCCAGCTGTGTGGTGAGACAGAATCATTAAGGTAGAGAAATCATAGAAAAGAAAGACTGGGAGGCCCCTCAGGGGTCACTTGGTCCATCTACTGCCCCATGGCAGGTTCAGCCTTACCTGCACCACTTCTCTCTGGTTTGCCTAACCTGTTTTCCAAAATAATTTCCAAAATTCCTGAATCACACACCACTCCATTAAGTATAAAGTAAAATATGTGCTTCATGAAAAATAGAGCTGTTCAGCCAGCAGCTTCTCTCTAGGATGTTAAAGTGGTGTACAACATCCACTGTGTGATTTCCTAATGCTTTCAGGAATCCTTTGGGAACATGCAGATCTCAGGACTGGAAAATGGAAGATACAGGCTAACATTTGCCTGTGAGGTTGTTATTGGTAATATGCACAGGTGAATTTTGGCTGGATGGGGTTTTTGGTGTGAAGTACTTATGCAGTTGCCTTTAAGACCTCAACTGGAACAAAAGGGATTAGGCACATACTGAGCAGCTCTCAGGTACTGATCTCACTGAGGTTACTCTCCTCTTTCTTTGCCTTCCCAGGGCATAAGGTAAAATTGGACTGCCTGGCTCATCCTCTTCTTTTCCTTTTGCCTTTCATCCTTGAGCACATTTTTATGGTGTTCATAAACATGGCCCCACAAAAGGAATCCCCCAGGCTCAGTGCCACCATCAGTGGGAGAAGGTTGCTGCTTGTTTCATGGGGAGCCTCTTCCACACTTCAAATCCAGAGACTTCTCCCCAGGACCTACTGGGAATGGCACCAAACCTGCTTCCTGCAGCCCAGCATCCCACCAGGGCTGTCGCACTGGCACCATCACAGAGCTCACACCGGTCAGTGCCAGGGCAACAGAAGCATTTAAGGATACCACCAGCACATTATGGATTTTAAAAATTGCTTTTAATATCTAATATCCACATCTTAATCCCAGAAAAATAGCTGAGCTCCTAAACACTCTTGTAGGGACTGTAAGTGGGTGGAAAAGAAGAATGTTTGTGAATGGATGTGAGGAAACAGCAGGGAGATTTCACAGAAGAGGGAATTGAGAGCTAATCCCAGGCTCTGCTGCATGACAGTGCCTCTGAATGCTCTTATTTACTGATGAACAGCAATTGACTGAATTGTACTATTTATATGTTTTAAGCATTTTCTCAAAACTGCATACCTCACAGGAGTGTGTGGGACCAACTGGCAATGGAAAGGAGCAATTCTAAAGTAGCCAACAGGCCTGACTGTCATTTTTATTCCACCTGTATATGTAAAGATTTTTAAAAGTAGTTTTAAGGAAAATGAGAATCAACACCCTTGAGCTTACATTGTCTCTTACAATTTGAGGAGGTAGCACAAATCTTGCATTCCCTTCTTCACTTCATGGAATATAAATCAGAGAATATTATACTTTAAAAAATAATTCTGGTCTAGCTAACAGCAGGAAAATCCATGATTCCAGTGATGGAGAGTAACGGTACAAAATTTATTTATTCATATCAGATACTGCAGGTTTTACCATCAATTCCTGGCTTGCCAGCAGCTCTCTACATTGCTGGGACTTTCTCCACAGCCTCATATTCCAGTATTTTTCCTAGACTGAAGATTCCTAATTTGAGAGACATAGCTTGATGTTGACCAGAAAAACAATCTCTCCTCTGGCAGATCAAAGCAGAGCAGACACACCCCTGGCTTCCTAGCCCAGGACTTGTAGTTTCACTTTTTGGCATCACTTCAGAAGCTTTAAGATTAGAGAAGGGTGTAAGTCAAAAGATTTGAGGCTCTGAGGGCTTGCACTGGGTGTTTGTTGTTTGGGTTTTGCAGATTTTTTTTTTTGTTTATGTATTAGTTTTTCTTTTTTTGAACCTTATGCAAAGCACTTAAATGAGGTGGAATTAGAGACAATGCCAAATTGCTAGCCTAACACTTGTTATCTTTTTCCCCCTACAAATTATCCTCCTGTTTGGTAATTGCTCTTGTTTGAGAATTGTTTGGGTGTAGCTTCTGTTGGTGTATTTTACACTGCTCTGAGAATAAGAGAAAGCTGAGGAAGAAGAAATTCCTGGGGATAGAGGAATTGAGCTAAAATACTATTCTCACATCCAGAACATTCACAGATGCCTTTAATACCATGTATCCAAAAGAGAAACATTTCTACCAGGGGCTTACCTTTGCCACTGTTTCTCAACAAATCTCCAGAAGCTTTTGGTTATGCAAGAAACACATAACCAACATAACATAAGAATATTTCCCCCACTTTTTAAAACATTGCAGTATAATCAGAAATAAATAGATTACTGTTAGTTTCAACATAATTTCATGCTGTCCAGAAATAAGGTGGGAGGAAACCCTTTTAGGTAAAAGCAGAAATTTCATTAAGAAGCAACATGTGAAACACTTTCTTTGTTAAGCATAATTAGCAGTTCGAAGACACTTGCCTTTCAAAGTGTCTGCTTTGATTCCTGTCAGATGCAGAGGCAGTGATATATGACACGACATTCATCAACCAACCCTCAACATAAAATGATGTGATGATTTTTCTCTAATTGATGGGATGGGAAAGCAAGCTTCTTTTTTTTCTTTCTTAAATGAGCTTGAGAAATAATTTAAATGGCTGTCAGATCTCCAGCAGCAGGTAGTAAAAGACTGGGTGGAAGATTTTCAAATTCAGTTTTTGCCCATTCCCAATGTTTCTCTTTTAGAAGTATTTTACTTTCTGACATGTCAGGTATTACTTATAGGAATTGTTTTTGCCTGTTTTTAAGACATCTCCTGTTCAAATTTTCCTGCTGACTTCAATTTGCCATTCTGACAGCTTTCTTTGAGACTAGGTGGCTCTTCTGAAATGTATTCCAGCTGAGAGGTTTCAAAGTAGTTTCACTTTATTTTTGATCTTCCTGTGACTATCAAGTCTTATGCTGGCCTTTTTTTTCTAGTTGGCTGCTCTGGTGTTTCTTTCTCTTCACTCTCCACTGACTCCCCAGCACATTTTGGTTTTACTGGTGGGTATTTTTTGTACTCTTCCTCGGATGCTATTTTTCTTAGCCTCTGGATTCTACAATTCACATTATTCTGCCTTTTTTTTTTTCCAGAGTAGAATAATTATTAGAATAGTCTAAAATAACTAATCTAATAGCCAGCCAGAATGACTCAGTAGCAGAAGGACTTGTGAGCATGAACTGCTCACAGCAGAAATCCAAGGTCTTTGCTCCAGCTGAGAGCTCAGGAGAGAAAGGGTGACTGGTCCTACATCACCCTGAGTCCCTTGATGTGGCTTTGATGACTGCAATGGGTTATTTCCATGTGCCCAAAACCTGCCCCTTCAGATTTTACACAGGCTATGGGCAGCATTTCAGGCTGTCCAAAAAGAGAAACTGAAAAGCCAGTAGAAATACTTCCTTACATAAAATTAGGTTGTGAAAGTAACTATTCAGGTTGTTTTTAATTCTTTTCTCTTTGTCTGTGGTTCAAGGTTTTAGACACGATCCAGGCCTCCCTTCTGGGTTTGTTCCTCACGCTGGATTTTCTTTCTCTTCCCTTGTTACCAAGTGTGGGACTGCCTGTGTTTTTGTCCCAGTGTAGCATATGAAAAGCAAAGTTCTGCAGCAAGAAGTGTCCTGGAAGCCTTGGTGAAAAAGGAAGGTTGTATTTTGGAAAAGCAAATGTTCAAAGCTGCTGCTTTGTGTGGAGTGACTCAGCTGTCTGGGCTTGGGTTTGCCAACAAAAAGGCAGCTAAACTCAGTGTTTCCATGAACCCAGTGAACAGTCAGACTGTCAGCTCTGGTACAGACATGTGAGATCTTCCATCAGCTGCAGTGAACTCTTTTCTATGGAAAGGGATGAATAAAGCCAGAGCACTGCATGAACACTCAGTCAGGGTGAAGGAAACTTGGGTCTACATGGGAGAGGAGGGAGAAGCCAGAGGTAATGACCAAGAGAAAGATAATTTTTCTATCTCCAGTTCAAGGCTGTCCCTCTCTAACACTCTTGCTGAGTTAGTGTCCCCCCAGAAGTTACATTTCCTTCAGGCACCAAAACACAACTCTGCTTTCTGGTACTTTACAACATGAGGGAGAAGTGTCTGGTCTCTGAGAGCTGGAGAGAAAATTAATCTAAAAATTTGTTGATTCTACATTATTAGAATTGTTGATTCTACATTATTAGAATTGTTGGTTCTACATTACATCAAATATTTTAGGAATATGTTCATTCTGTTTCATATACAGACTAGCCCTGTGTCTGTGACCTACAGTTGTTTGCTATCACTTTTTTCCCGGAAAACTTTTAAATAGACATAGAACTGAATTATCAATAAAGAGGAAATAACAATGTTTTCTTTTTTGGAAGTAGAGTTGGGAAACCTGGCTCCAAACCCCATGAAAAAACAGCAGGATACCAATATACCATAGGTGTGCAGGCAAAACTAACGTAACCTAAAAGTTTGATGTTAGAAATACTCATTGAACAGTACAGAAAAAAAAAATCTCAGTAAATTTCAATATTCTTAAAAGATACCTTAAGAAACAGAAAGAAGGGGTGTCAAGAATATCAAGTCTTTAATTGCCTATTTTTGACTCATGTGGAGTCTTGTTTGTACAACACAGAATCATTTTCATCCACTCAACTGCCAGGTATGACACCCTATGAGTAAAAGATCTCATGTCATCAAATCCCATACAGAGTAATTTTCCTTTAAAGACACAATTTTAAATTTATCTCAAAGTCCAGCTTAGCTCTCAGTACCACATTTATGCCAGTACCACCAAATCGTACCAGCATTACAGGATTATGAACTGGAATCACTTACCCTGTCAAGTCTGGTTTCACACTGACACTTCCAAGCAGGGCAGGTGCTATATTTTATTAGTTACAGAGATTCACTGTGCATCCAGAAGCTGCCCTCTGCACCCTGCTTTTATAGCAGGATTCAATGCAGCTGAGCAAATACAACCTCTGCATTATAGATGAGATACAGGGAGGTGATGGGAGCAGGGTAAATGCTCTCATCAGGTGGAGTTTGCACAGGGAGCCAGAAACACTCTGCAGGACCAGGGAAAAGGAGGAGGGAAAATGTGTTTGAAGGCCCAGGAAAACCTGCTCAAATGGTTTCTGTCCCAACCAACTCTGTAATCCCTACCCAAGGCCTGGATGCAATTACAATTCCACTATATTTCCATGCCTGACTTGAGTTAAATTCTCAACACTGCAGCCAAACAGGGGGAAACCCCCCAAACAAATCCAAAGTACTAGTTGCTAATAACTTCTGAACAGCAAACCAAGAGCAATTCCCCAGCCCAGAGTTGTCTCTACTCACCTCCATTTGTCTCGGGGATATTTAAGGCAAAGGCTCATTTTTGTCCTGCAGATTCCGTGCTGCTGCTCAGAGTTATTTTGCCAGGTCGTAAAAAGGCTCCTGAGCAAAAGGAAGAGGAAAGCAACACGTAAAGCAAACACAGAAGCCCAAGAGGAAAGCTACACCCTACGGAGCAGCGCTAATAGCAACGAGACTCACAAGGAGAGAACACTCCCAGTTAGTAACTTTTTCCATCGATACATCTGTTACAAAACAATTTAGCTGCAAACTTCTCTTCCTCCTTGCAAGCCAGGCTTTGCTACAGAGGAGACCTCAGATAAACTAAGTGATGAATGTGGGGTTTGTCAGGGGTTTTTTTTGGGTTTTGTTTTTTTTTTACCAAGTAAGCAAATTATTGAAATATAAACTAGAAGCTCAGCTGACTGCTTTAAAAATACACTGCTAGGCAGTAATTATGGCAAGGCGCATTTCTCCATGCTTCAGGGTTTTTTTTTAATTCAAAAGTCTTTAACAGTAGCAGAGTCATATTTGAAATAACCACCTATGGGAGTTTCTGGTCAGCAAGTGCAGCAGAGGTGAATGTTCAGATGATTAATAACTTAATTTTTTAAGAGCTTGATGGGCAGACAAGGAAAATAAGCCAAACTCTCCTTGCCTCAAGAAGGATTTTTAGTGCCACAACAGAACTGCAGTGAGAAGGAAAACTCATGATTTCACCTCTAAAGACTTTCAGGGTAGGGAGATGTGTGAAGGGGCAGAGGGATTTACTGCAGCAGCAGAAGCTGCTGGGCCCAGCTGTGTTTTCACACTCCTGCCTCAGTGGGTTTGAGCTTCTCCAAGAGCCAGGGCTGCTCCTCGGTGTCGGTCATAGGGTAGCTACGTGTGTGAGCCCACAGAGGCAGTGTGGAAATGTTTGTGCTGACAGTTAATGGGTGGCTTGGAAGAAATAACAAACAGTTTGGTTTGAATTTAAAAAATCTGACAGGTACATCTTGCCAAATGTTAGTCAGAACGGAAAACTGATGGATATATCGTGTATGAAAATTCCCAGGGTGAAGCAAATTCATTTGTTTTCCAAAAGCCAGTATCAGGTTCTTCTCTTGCCTCAGAATAAACCTGGAACTACTTCAGGGAGGTTGAGAGAAATTAAGGTTCCATTCACCAGGGTAAATGAAATCTGCCTTGAGCACAGAGCCAGGAAATGCTGTATGGAGTAGCAGAGGTGTGAAAGAGCTGCTGCAGGAGTTGTCCTACTAAATGTAATATTAGCCTCATCCCTGTGCCCCTCTAACGCTGTGACATCTTGCTTTGCTCTTTTCCATCTCCATGGGCTGTGGGATTTTAAAAAGTTGTGAGTTATGTGAGGAGACACACAGATCATGTAGGGATGTGATCAGGCAGATCATGGGAGAAAGGAGCCATGTGGTTCCCATCTGGAATATTGAAAGAGATCTGGGTCCACTTGGTTCCCAAATCTCCTCAGACCCAAAGGAGCAGGCGTGCCTGTGCCCGCCCTTGATGCTCCTTGAAAACTGCAGTCAGCAGTCATCCAAGGAGATGAAGGAGTTTTCCTGTATGAGATCCTCTCAGCCAGGAGCAAACCTGAAAGGCTTTCCATCCACAGTGCCAAGGTAAGGGATGGCCCTGGGACACGGGCCCAGGAGGGACAGAAGTGTCCACAGCTCTGGGTTACAGGCTCAGGAGGGACAGAAGTGTCCCCAGCTGTGGGACACAGGCCCAGGAGGGACAGAAGTGTCCCCAGCTGTGGGTTACAGGCCCAGGAGGGACAGAAGTGTCCCCAGCCCTGGACACAGGCCCAGGAGGGACAGAAGTGTCCCCAGCTGTGGGTTACAGGCCCAGGAGGGACAGAAGTGTCCCCAGCCCTGGACACAGGCCCAGGAGGGACAGAAGTGTCCCCAGCTGTGGGACACAGGCCCAGGAGGGACAGAAGTGTCCCCAGCTGTGGGTTACAGGCCCAGGAGGGACAGAAGTGTCCCCAGCCCTGGACACAGGCCCAGGAGGGACAGAAGTGTCCCCAGCTGTGGGACACAGGCCCAGGAGGGACAGAAGTGTCCCCAGCTCTGGGTTACAGGCCCAGGAGGGACAGAAGTGTCCACAGCTGTGGGTTACAGGCCCAGGAGGGACAGAAGTGTCCCCAGCCCTGGACACAGGCCCAGGAGGGACAGAAGTGTCCCCAGCTGTGGGACACAGGCCCAGGAGGGACAGAAGTGTCCCCAGCTGTGGGACACAGGCCCAGGAGGGACAGAAGTGTCCCCAGCCCTGGCTTGCTTGTTTCCCAGCTGGAGCTGCTCCCTGGGCAGGGGTACCCTGCACCTTCCCCTCCAATGCAGTGATTGTGCAAACCCTAGAGCAGCATCTGGCCAAGGGTTGAAGGCTGAGCACTGAAAACACTGCACAAGAGCTGAGAACTGATTTTGGAGGGACAGGACCATTGGATTACACCACTGAAGTCCCTGTGTATAAATCCAGACCTCTAGAAGAACAGAGAACCCTGGTTCTTTATTCTTTTTGGATTATTCCTTTAAGAATGTTCCTTTTGGTCTGGCACAACATAGAGTGACATGACAGCACACTTTCCCCTCCTTTGTAATTTTCTCTCAGAAAGAGCATCTGGTCTTGCTGCCTTTGTAGCTGGTTAAAAGCTTGACATGTCAACTCTGAATAATTGAGCCAGGTTAATGGTAGAACATAATTTACAAACCTCCCAGCACATAAATTGGTTGGTACAGCTGTTTGGAGTGATTGCCAGCAATGGATTTGTGCTTTCTCACTATTCACAGAGCTGGTCACCTTATGAAGGAAAATCAAGGGAGTATTTCCAGCACAATTATATTTAAGCTACTGGCTTTCAAAGGGCCTTTGAAGCAAAATATTTTCTTCATCATTATTAAAGCAGCACTGCCAGAAGCATGGGTAAATTCTTAGGTACCAAACCTGGCTCTGTGTGCAACAAGGACAAGGTTTATAGTCAATCCAGGGGCTGGTTACTACCTAAAATACTGAAATTGTCCTGCTGTCCCCTCTCTGTATAATTTTATATATTAATTTTATTAATATTTGAACAGGACATATATTTAGCTTTTGTAATTAATTAAAATTAATTGTATAATTACATCTCAGTGTGTACACCCCCCTTGCATCCCCTCTGGGGATTGCCTTTGACTTTTGATGTTTTGAGTATATCCATTTACCTTTCTTCCCCTATCTGTTTTCAGGATATTTTATTCCTTAGTTAAAAGACAAACCCAGAACACCCTCCACTCTACTTTTTCTTCAAGAAAATCTCCTTCACATGATAGTTTTGTGGTGCTTGACTAACAGTGCTTTCAGAGAAGCAGAGAAGTTGTGTTTCAGCACTTACAGAAATTCCCTCTTACATTTTATTCATGGTTCAAAGTATCTGGATATTCTTATTGATAGAAACAGCTGAATGTTTTTGAGTCCTGCTAATTTGACCTCTTAGAAATTCACAGCAGATGCATCACAAATTAATTATGTGTTCTGGGAAAAAAAGATTCCCTATCATCCCTTCCTCCGGTTACTGCCATTTAATTTCACTGGTGCATCTCTTGTTGATGTTGTGTGAGACACAGTAAATCTTTACAGTCTCTTTTCTGTCCATTGTTCATAAACATCTGTTGGTGCCAGTTTTAATTTACTTTCCCCTTCCATTAAATTTTACTTGATCTGTATCCTCACTAATGACTTCTGCATGTTAATAAGTGATCTTGCTCTTCTTCTCCATTCCTGTTTTGTGGTTTGTCAACAGGGGATTCTAGCAGAGACAGCAGTATTAAAAACATGGGTGTGGGAAGTTGAAAGGGCTGATGTAATGCCCTGATTCCAGGTGGGAATGCTGCAGAATAGGGCTGTATCCCCTTGCAAGCCCCATCTCAGTGCCTTTGGTGCCAAGTCCTACTGGCAGCAGATCCAAATGCAAAAAAAGAGGGAGGGAAGAGCCATGAAAACACTGAACGCCTTGGAAGGCCTTACCTGCAGGGATAACTTCCAGGGCAGCCCTATCTGTTCAGTTCCAAGAATTCAAGGGATGTTTGATTAGTCTTAAGCATCCTACAGAAAAAATACAAATGTAATAATAAGGAAATCTTCAGTCTGATAAAATGAATGTAAATAGGTAGTGAGGATAGTCAAATACAGATTTGCAAGAACCTGCAAAATCCTAACAGGAGAATTTGCTGTCAGAACAATTCTCTGGAGGCTTTCTAGGCCATCCATCCTTGAAAGTTTAAATGTGACCTGGCTGAAAATCTTATAATGAAATGGGCTTGAGGACATGGTGTGTCATCAAAACCATCAATTAAAACAAAAATTGCCAGTCTGGACTCTAGTGGATAGGCCACCTTTGCATAACCTGGAAAGAGACCAGAAATAAATATATAAATTACATATAAACATTACATATAGAAATTATATTCCATAAATAACATGTTTGTGCTACATTTCCTGAGCATTTCTGATAAAAAACAGGACCCAGAACCAGGACTTTAAAAATACAGATTGTTTCATGTGAGATCAGCAAAAGCAGCCAAGCAAACACTTCCAGGGATTAGGTGCATAAAAGGAATGATGTGTTTCATGGAAATATTTAGAACAGCTGAGATTAAAGAAGTAACCCTGACCCAGAGGCTATTCTAAGATATTGGATGATTCCTCATGAAGCCAAATTTCCTGAGAGGTTTGAGCAATGTTTAGTGGGCATAAGATGTAGCCTCACCTCCTCTGGATAAAAAACACTCTTAAACTCACACACTGTTGGGTTACATTGGGAAGGGGAAGACATATTTCCAAACCCAGTCAGTTCTTCACTAAAATTCCCTTTGGTGATACAAATTCACCCAGGGATTTTATACCCAAAAGCAGATAACTTAACTGGGATCCTTGCTTGTCTTGATCCTTGATCCTTATCTATCTATCTATCTATCTATCTATCTATCTATCTATCTATCTATCTATCTATCTATCTGTCCGTCCGTCCGTCCGTCCGTCCGTCCGTCCATCCATCCATCCATCCATCCATCCATCCATCCATCCATCCATCCATCCATCCATCCATCCATCCATCCATCCATCCATCCATCATATCCAGCTTAGCCTGAGGCAAAATCTGCCAGCTTTTCCCATGGGCAATACCTGGGATGTGCCTCTCAGCACAGCCTGGCCAGGACTGCTCTCTCCTTGGGCAATCCTGGGAATATCTGCTGTGCTTTCATCTGTTTGTGGCATTTAGATTTATTTGGTGACAGAGAAAGGAAACACTGGCAGTGTAAGAGTGGGAGGGAAGCAGTACTGGGTAGTGTCTGTTATCCCAAATTTCAGCAATGCCAGCCCCAAAAGTGAGCTCTGGTAGTGAGTTGGTGTGAGCTGCTCAGGTGAAAACCAAACCCAGTATCCTGATGGATTAGACTCACCTTTTTTATGCAACACCACCTTGGAGGAAGCCTACCCAGGTAAATTTTGCACCTTGTTTTGCAAACTTTTATCAGCATTGCTGTACAAGGTCTCTCCTAGCAATTTCCACCCTACAAGGGCTGCATTTTAATAGGGAGGAAACTGAATCCTGTAACCCAAGCTGTCTGTGATGTGAATGAGTAAACCATGGGAAAACATGAGAGGAAACATCAGCTACAATATGAGAACAAACAAACTTGATATTTACCTTCCCAGAGAAACAGGACAGAATTTAAGATTATTTTCTTGCTATTAGCATACAAAAACCTGAGCAGAACTAACAAAATCCCTTTGAGATAACTGTGTGTTGTTGCCCAATTCCTTTAGGTTTTTAGCATAGATGCAACTGGGTATGTGATTGCTGTCAGTGTAAGAGTTTGGAAAGGAAACAAAAGGCCTATTAATGCCTTGAAAAATCCACGTGTTTCCCTCCTTGGGCCTCTATGCTCAGCGTGACCTCCGTGGCTGTCCTTTATTCACATGGAAATGTTCTTGTCCTTGGCCCCCTTGCCAGGAGTTAATTTCTCTGCTGGGCTCTGCTGTCAGCCTTTGGCATTCCTACTAAAGCACTTCCATTGCATGTGCCTTCTCTTGGCTCCCTCTCTTGGGAACTGAGATCTGCAGCACGCCAAGGGCTGGTCAGATCTTCTGCAGTGGAATTTTCTTTGTAGTCTCTTCCTGTTGGTTTTTTTTTTTCCCTGTGCTGTCTGTCTCCTATTTTCTTATTATCCTAAACCTGATTTTTTCTGACCTCATCTTGAATCTGACACTACTTTTGTGCTTTTCCCCCTTGCAGTATTGCTGTTCTAAATGTTTAAAGCTTTGTGGTTCTGCTTTCAACTTCACTTTGCTGTCCCAGTGCATCTTCCATCTCTGATATTTAGTTTTGAGGTATAATTTCTTGTGAACCAGGAGGCTTCTAACAAGGCCTCTCAGTCTTGCTCCACTGATTTTTCCTGTTTGCTCCAAGGAGGTGCTTTCCCTGTAAAGTCTCCATCTGTGGACTGAAATATCTGAGCAGTGCACATGTGAGAGGGGGGCATGGAGGGCAGCCCCAGGGTAATGGGGGTGGGACAGGTTAATCCAGTTCTGCTCCAAGTTTCTACAGCCTTGGACACTGGGGAATGGCAGCCCCAAACTGCCATCATGGTTTATGTTGGATAACTTCCAAATTGTCCTTTTGTGGGGCTGAAAATGGCGCTGAGAGGTTCCATGTGGCTCATGCAAATGCCACAAACATTTTAATACAACCAAAGAATCAAGAAGACACAGCTACCATATGGTATGTCCAAGGCATGGGCACTTATCCAAACATTCATTCTCTCACTGCACTTTTCTCTTTGGGGTGACAATGATTTCCTTTAACATCAACAGAGGACACCTGGGCCTGCAAAGTTCTTCTAAAAAGATTATTTCAACAACAGATATTTTCTAATTATTATACACAGTACGATATCTGCTTCCAGAGTCATTGCTTTGGTAGAGAGCCATTTTATAGAAGTATAATTCATTGGTAATGGTCATATTCCTGCCATTTATTGCCAAATAAATATAACAAAAAATGAGCAAATATTGCCTCAAATGTGCCTGTCTGAGCACCTACAGTCACTGAAGGTTGTCAGTGCAGACAGACTGAAACAACCAGGCATCTGCAGCCTCCTCTGTGCCTTTCTCTTCTTTCAGGGGTGTGTATGACCCATTCCTGTAGCACCTTGGGGTTCTCTTATGCTGATGTCAATTTGTTAATATTTTCATGGGAAACGCCCCAGGAAAAAACTTGGCTCACCTACTTTTTTTTATATATACTTATCTGTAGTGTGTAGGCCTGATGCTTTTGTTCTTGGATAAAATCACATAAACCACTTTTTTTGAGGCTGGGGTTCCTCCAAAGAGGCAGTTTCCCACTGTGGTCACTGAAGTCCAGGCTCAGCTGCTTGCTGCTGCTTGCCAGGTATCCAAACCCCTTGGGATCTCTGGTTGGGTCTGCTGGACCTATCTCACAATTTTGCTGTGTTATGAGTTCCAAAACAATGATTTCCATACCACTGGGGCTGTCCCTCTCCCTTAGGTGCTGTAAATAGATTTTCTTGAAGTCATGGTGCTGTCTGCAGGAGCTGCAGGAACGTTCTGTAAATTGCTGTCTGTAAATTGCTGTCCTGGCACTTAGGAGATGTATAAAATACATCCTTTGTTTGTGTGTCAGAGCAGCCTTGAACATGGTTATAGGCTATTGTAATTTCTAATCTGCTGAACTCCCATTGTACTGTAAAACACCTTGCCAGGAAGGAAGCAGTTCCAGGGTTTGTCTACTTTGAGCAGCCATTTAGGATGAAATGCTGCATGAACCCTTGTGAGGTGATGCATCAATTGCAAACCAAGAGTATTTCCCCAATACCCAGGGATGCCTCAGCCAGATGCACCCCTCAGGAGATTGATGTGAGCTTTCTGTTCTTGTTGGCACACGAAGAGCTGTTACTGCCAGGCAAGAGAGGTTCCAGGACATGGAGATGAGGCCTGGGAGAATTTATTTTTTTTTTAATGTCTTTGGTCAGTAGTCAGATGAGCAATCTTTATATCTGCAGAACATTCCTCTTAACCTCAGAGCATTTCTGACAGTTTTCTCTCTCTCATCTTCTCCACTGGAGGCAGGAGGAGCTGTGCATTAATTATCAAAGCAGAAAAAGGATACACACCTGCCATGAAAATGTATTTTTCTCACTCAGATGCCCCAGCCTGCAATGAGGAATCAGAGAACCACACTGACTTGAGCTCTTCTTCCTTGCCCAGGTTTCTGCAGTAGGAAGAGAAGGAAGGAAAAGGAAAACTGCTCCCTCTCAATGTTGTGCAATCCTGATTCAAGCCTTTGGTGGCTGTAGGGAAGCGTTGGGAGCTCTGCTTGGCACCATTAACCTTGGCTGTCAGGTGAGCCTGAGGGGAAAAGAGGCTCTCTGACTTATTGCTTTGACCCCCTAACATGCCAGCCTAGTTCTAGTTTAATTCCAGTGAATTCAATACAGTTACACCAGAGATCAATTTGTTCTGAAGCATTTTTGGTGTGTTCATACATAGAAGTGTCAGATATTATTAGCAACAGAAGTTTATCTTGTGAGATAGTATCAGGAACCTGATAGAAGTGTGATTTTGTTTCATACTGGCAGCAGTGTAGGAAATGCTGTTTGACTCTCTTCACAGCATGGATTAGCAAAATTAGACTTGTCTCCTTTGCACTAACAAGCTCCAGAACAGAATGTGAGCCCTTAAAATGAAGGGAACTCCTTTCAGACACACGCACAAAAAGCTGTGGGAAGAAAATCATCAAGGCTTCCAGGAGGAGAGATTATTACAGAGTTCATATCTGTAGGGCATTCACTCTGCAGGGTTTTTGTGCACAGTGACATGATTTCATGCTTTTATTTACATTTTCTGAAGAGTTCACAGGATGTTGCCATAGGGAATGCTACAGTTGTCTGGGATACCCTTTTATATTTCCATCACAAACAATTCTGCCTGTATACTCACTTGATGCTGTTTGACAATCAGTAAATATGGTGGGGCTGTTAACAGTTTGAGTCAGGTTTTAATATAGTTGGGATAATGTTGTGTGTTCATTTTATTTTACCTTCTGTTTATTTTTCATTTCTTTGAATTTTTCATGAGTAATGCCTTTGGAACCCAGACAAATCTGGAAGCTGGCAAATCCTGTTCTCTGAGGCTGTACAGAGCACCGCTTGCCCTAGGCAAGATTTGCAAAGATCATTTCCATATAAGCACCCAAGTAAGTGGCCAAATTCAAACTCAGCTTTCAGGGTTAGTCTGAGCCTGGGTCCAGGCATCCCCTGGTCAGGTGTTGAGCATTTCTGGTAACAGCCAGGGATAGTGAACACTTGAAATTTTCCCTGGAACCTTTTGAAAATCTGCCCTCAAGGCTGAACCCTGAGCTGATGTAGTGAAGGAGAGAGATTTTATTAATTTTCATCTGGTGGGCCTCGAAGCTGGCCCAAAGTAGTTCCACTTACTAATAAAGTTTAGCTTCTAGTAGAAGTTAGGTGAGGACAAAAAGCGTGAGTTTCAAATCTGTTTCAAAGCATGTCTCTCTGCAAGTTTAGTTCACAGGCTCTCTGTTCACACAGTGAGGGTAAACAGTGATGTTTCAAAGTATTCCTGGAAATTTCTTCCCATGGCTGTCACTGTGAGCACACACAGTCCTCTGTGTGGTTTTAAAGAGGATTACTCTTGGATTCAGAGCTCACACCTCTGGCAGCAGGGCCTCAAGGTACAATGAGAAAATTGCCATTTTTAACCCAACAGATCCTTTTGAGCTGAAAAGAAGTGGCCCTTCCATGATGTTTTGTGTTTTCCCCTCTTCACTGCTTCCTTTCTTTGCCTCCCCCTACTCCCCCTGAACTTTCCAAGGTACTTGGCTTCCAAAAGTTGGAAAGGAGCCTGACACTACAAAGCTTTAGAACTTCATAAAACCTTCAGAGAACTATTTGAATGCCACAAAGGCATTGCTCATGTCCAAATGACATTAGTTCAGGCCTCAATGACTGTGCATCTTGACCACAGTCATGATCATTAATGATTCATCTCAGATGTTCACGCCAGGCTTCTCTTGCTCACATACATGTTTAACAAATTGCTGCCTTTCAGTGGAATTGAATTATTTGACATTTGTTCCCAGAAAAGGTATTAACTGCCTGTCATGTGTTATCTGTTATTTCATTAATTATTTATCACTTGTAATCCTTATTTAGGAAGTTGTAGCTATTCATCCAAGAATGGTATCATGCAGCTTGTGCCATAACTGTGCAATCATACAAAGTAAGAAAAGCTGTCACTATTCCTGGGGCTGGTGCTGCTGCCTGCCCATTCTTGTCCCTCATCCTACACAGTCCCTTCTTGCTTTTTCAGAGAAGGAGGCCAAGAAAGTGATCTAGGTTAAAGCTGACACTACAAAGGGAAATCTTGGCCAGACAGATGCTTGTTTAGGTACAGAAAGGAGCTGGCAGCACAGGGAGCTTTTGGAAGAGAATTTGACTTTTTCTTCTGGCAGCCTGTGCAAACTGATTTCATCTGATTGAGAAATGACATTGTAAAATGGCTGTTATCCATTCCTGAGGAGGAACTGCTGTGGAGCCAAAACAACAAGTTTGTGACTGCCCCGGATGTCAAACATGTTTGAACTTCTCTGAGATTTGGGTGCTTTCCCTTGAAGGGGCAAAGGGATCTCCTGAGTGCCCTTGGTAGGTCTGTGGCACCAGCAGTCCCTACCATGGCACCATATTCTGTATATTTTCAGGGGGGACGGGCAGTGTAGTATCATATAAATACACTGGCCAGTGGTTCTCTGTCCCCAGGAGAAATGTTGGCCTAATTTTATCAATAGGAAAAAAAAATCAGTCAAATTGTCCAGTACAAGTTGGGATATTCCTGTCCACAAAATGGCTTTGTCCTGTCCCACTCCTATGTCCCCAGTGCTGTCACTTGATGCATTTTCTTGTACATTCATAACCTGATCTAATCACACAGCTTGGCAGCCAAGTGTGTGCCACTGCAGAGAGGGGAACACCACTGCTTTTTAACATGCAAGGTGTTCAATAAGGAGCAGCACAGCAGAGCACAGATACACACCCAGCACACTCTGAGGGTCTTAAAAACAAATGCACAACACAGCATCCAATGCCTCATCATCTATATTTGTATTTTCTACCTATATTTATAAAAACTTTCTGGCAGTTTCACCCAGCTTGGCCCACAGGACTTCAGTCACTGCCCTCTGCTCCTCACTCAAGAGCCAAGCACTTACTCAGTCAGAGAGTCAATAATGAATAACAGCAACAGGGTTAATTCTTCTCCTTTCTGGGTCAGCAGTAGACTGAAACACATTTAGAGATGTAAAATAAAAAAAAAGATAAAAACAGCATGGGGATTAGAAGGAAAACCAAGAAAGCCCAGAATAATGCCAATTACTAAACAGCCTTTAGGCTTCCTCTTGGCTGCTGATCAGCCAAGGTGCTTTTGAGACAGAGAACTGCATCTCACATGGCAGCAGGAATGAAGATCCACCCTTGACCTGTGTATTTGCCCCATGCAGAGTGTTTCCTCCAGCTCCTGATGAAACTGCTGGAAGATCTGGGCTCCCCCTCTTGTCCTCTCACTCTCCCTGTTGCTTTTCTCATTGTCTTCTGGATTGCTGACTTTTGGTCACTTATCTACTTGTCTCCCCTCTAGTGCTGCCCTGGAGAATGCACACAATGGGTGGGATCTTCTATTTCTCTTAACTCTGGGATTAAAAACAAAGCAGCACATCTTGACAAGGCACATTGGTTTTTGACCTTGAGCAGTTTGCCAGTGAGTTTGGTTTTCTGCTTCCTCCTCCTGTAACCTCAAGTCTCTTGAGCACCTCTCATTCTCTCTCTGAGGCCTTTTCTTATTTTGTGTTCCCAGAACTGTTTATCATGCAGGCAAATGGAAGCATCAGTTCACTAGAAAGGGAATTATCCATTTAAACATCACTAGTCTGACACATATTGATTTTTATTTTAGGAGGTAGCATGTAAAACATAAATAAAATGCAGGCTTTGGTGGCTCCCTCCTAGGTCAGGTTGCAGCTGCTCCATCACTGATACCTCATCACAGCAATGCTCAGCAGCCTGTGCAAGCCAGGTCCCCACACTGAGCCTGCTGTGAACTTTCTCTGAAGGTGTAATTTGCACCACATCCTTGTGTGTGTGTGTGTGTGTGTGTAACTCCAAAGTGGCGCAGGGACACACCTCCAGCCCCCAAAGCTGCTTCTTTTCTTTGAACCCAGGTGCTGAGGGTGACTCCTGCTCCCCATCTGCCATAATCAGCCAGTTGCCCATGGTCTCCATCAGCCTGAGTGTGTGCCAAGGCTTGGGACTGGGAAATGTCAGCACCTGGGTACAGAGACACCCTGGGACTGCTGGAGGCTCTCACAGTGCTGGGAGCAAGACCAAAAATGGGCTCAGAGCAGAGCTCTGTGTATTGCTTCAGATATGGGTCCCCTTCATAAAACAAAATGCAGTTTAAGGTCCATCAGCTGGAGGGCTGATAATGACTTCCCTGCCAGTCTTTAACCCAAAGCACTTGCAGCCCCATTGCAGTGGGTTTTGCATTTTCTCTCTGCAGTTTCTCCCTGCAGCACAAGGACAGGGTCATCTTCAGCTGCCCAATAAGATCTTCAAGGGGATGTTTTACAGGTCTAAAAGGGTCTTCAGAGGCTTTGGTGGGTGCAAAGGATATATTAGTCAAGGGGATTGTCCCTGAGGGATCTGATTCCCTTTGTTGCCTTCTTCTTCTGCCCCTGGGGACAGCTGAGGTGCCAGCTGTGCTGCACCTGTGTGTTTGCCTTTGCAGTGACTGCAGCCTGTGCTCTGGGGTGCTGTGCTTGCCTGTTCCCACAGAGCAGAATGTCTCAGCATGAGCCACTGAGCCCCTTCTGCTGGAGGCTGCCAGGTGCTTCCATCCACTACTTGATGTAGTCTGGAAAAAAACCAAACCAAACCTTTTTGCAGAAACCTGTTTTACCCTTTATAGCCTAGCTCTGCTCCCTGTGCTTTAACACCAAGCTGGTTGTGGCCCTGCCATTTCACCTGCTGCTCATGCTGAGCTCCTGGCTGCTTGAAATACTTTAATGCTGACCTGTATTTACTGACAATTGAGCTTTTCATGGTTCTGTGAGAAGGTACACACTGCTTTTGATCCTGAAGGGAATTAATGCAGAAAATCAGCACAAGTTGTGTACCTTTTGAAATCTTAAGCAGGAGGCTTTCCTTTCATTTAACGTCTCATTGGAAGTTGCTATGTTTAAAAATCATAAAAAAAAGCTTTTTGTAGCGCCACATGTGTCTTGGGAGGGGTTTTAAAGCATCAATGTAATGCTTAGAGAATCTTTTTTTTAATAGAAAAACTTTTACTAGTGCTGTTTTTAAATTTACTCTGAGCTTTGCTGCAGTAATGCAGAAGATCAAAGGAAGTGGCTTTCTGCCTTCCAGTCAGCAGAGGTTCAGAGGTCTTGCCTGTGACTATACATGTTTATAACAGATTGGTCTGACTTCACCTGAGGGAGCAAGAGAGCAGAAATAACTGACTTAAACTGGAAGAAAAAAGAAAAAAAAATTGTTGCTGAATATGAGAAATTGCTGTAAATTGTTGAAGGTGATCACTGTGGAAATCCATCTCACCAAAATATCTCTAATTGATTGTGAGACAGCTTCAAAGTCCAGAGAGCTTTGTACTCAGGATATAAAATGAAATTTTTAGGCGTTTGGCTGACTGTGTAACTCAGCCAGCTAATTCTGTGGGCAGCTCTGGAAACTGGCAGGGGTTGTCCATGTTGCTCTGTGGGCTGTCCAGAGCCTGAATGGGAGCCATGTGTCTCTTAATGGATTCTCTCAACCTTAGTAATGTGCTCTAAGGCATTTCTATTTCTTGACTATCCCTAAGAGACAGTCCAGTCAATATGGTGTAAAGCAGCTGTTTTCTGCTCACATTTCAATGCTTTACCAGTAAGAGTCCATAGGGATTTCCTGGAGAAATCCAGGTGAAGACAAGTAAAGCCTACTTTCAAGCTGAGTCTGTTTGGAATATGCTTTTGAAGCCTTGAAAAGTTTTCCTGAAGAGAGCTCACTCATACTTGAAAAATATTGCAATCAATATTTCAGTTCAGTGCTTAGAAAAAGGAAAAGAGAAGGCAAAGGAAATTGATATCATTAGAGAAAACTGTGAACATATTTTTTACTGCTTTCCCTAGAGGAGCTATAGCTCAGAACACGTTCAGATCTTAAAATACCATTGTTTGAAAAGTGAAAATGAGAGTAAAAAGCTGAAGCTGTGTGAACCATTGCCAGTCTACATGAGCCTGGAGTTTTCTAATCCTCAGGATGTGAATCAAAGTGTAAAATGCTGCATGGGGAGTTGTGAGACTCCTGGTCCTGCTCATGAAGGATAAGGCACGGCCAGACCCTTAATCCACTTTGCCAGCTGAACCAGATCTGCTTCAGTCTCTGCGCTGTCCTAGTGGCTCCTGGGACCTGTCCTGAGGGCAGACAGCTTCTGAGAGACCTCATCTTGCTTTCTTCTTCTTCTCTCCCTCTGCCCAGCCGATTTGTCAGGTGTGCAGCTCTTCTTACTCTAGAGGTCAGTATAGTGTTAGGAATGGAAATGATGCATAGCCAATTCCCTCTCCCTGATGAGATGTTCCGGGGTGAAATCTGAATCATTCTCCTTCCCAAACAAGATGGGAGAGAGATTTCATACTGGGGAAATGTCTTTGTAAAAGCACAAGAGGCAATATGGGAAGCTCAGAGGGCGTTTAAGAAAACAATCATTGAGGCTCTTTGTTGAATGGGAGTTATGCATGCACTAGTAGCAATTTTCTGAAGCCATAGACAATAACATAATGTGAGTGGGTGATGGCAGAAATTACATAGGGTGGAATTTAGGGAGCTGACAGCAGCCTATGCATCACTTAAGGCCTATTTCTGAGGGCTTAATTGTGGCTTAAATAGCCTTGTGCTCGTCTTCTGTGCAGAAACAAATTCTGTCTAGGGTGAGCACCACGGACACAGAAAGTGGAATCTGATCATCTGTAAAACTCCTGTGCCAGGGAAGGGGTGGCCTGGACTGAGGACAGATGTGGGCAAGGCAGATTTGTGCTGTAGCTTGCACATTATCAAGGTCTAATGCTGTGTTTTGCCATAGGATGTGCTGCTGTTAGTCCAAAGAGAAGCCATGAGAATATCAATCCTTAAACAAACAGGAAAACAGAGCAATGAGCAGAGCCCAAGAGTTGTGGTGGTTTACTCCATTTGTGTAGGAGCTGTGTGGCTGATAACCCCAAAAGCAATCCCACTTACCAGTGCTTCAGAGGCATTTACTTTGCTTTTGGATGGGCTTTTTGCAAACAGTCAGACTTGGTGTAAGGAATGCTTCCAAAAATAGTTCTTTTTAGCTCTGTTGTGTGACTTCAGGAGCAATCAGACTGGACTGTCACATCTACCTTTGGTACAAAATGGTTGCATGCCGGTTCAGTAAGAGAAGAGCAGAGGCTCTGAGAGAGATCAAACTTCCAAGCCTCTTTGCATAGTGCATACTGAACAGTGAGGTTTTCAGTCAGTTCTCAGGATGTGTTTTAAAAATTATGATGGGCAGAATTAAAGATGATCCCATCAAACTCTTTGTTATCTTTACATACTTGGATTTCTTGTAATATTTAACTTTTTTCTTTGCATTTCCTGGATATGGAATTCTTATTTCTGAGCTAGTCAATATTCCCCTGTAATGTATTTTGTCATATGTTCTTGATAAGCATTTTCAACTTGAAGTCCTAATAAATGTTATTTTTGTCAAAACAGAACAGGTAAATTGAAATAGTCTCCTGAAAGCCACTTTGAAAGCAGAACTATAGATGAAATATTAGGATTATAATAAGAGCACTTTTCAAAACACAAAGCTTGATGGATTTAACTGTTCCCTTTTTAATTAAGAAGAAACCTGCAAATCACTGCTGTTGTCTGGAAAGAGATCTGTTTTTCAGATGTCTGCTAAATTGTTTTCATGAATTCTATTCTGATTCTGGGTTTGTTCACAAATTGCCTACTCTTATTATTCACAATGTGTGATTGGGCATGTGGTATATTTTCTGCTCTCTGGTTTAATGACTGAAACATTTTGACAGGGAGTAGCAAATGGTGAATGACAACTAGAAAGCAACATGCAACTTGGGGCATTTGCAAACATTTTCAAGACTATTAACAGTCAGAAGAACACTGCAGAAGCCTGGGTAGTCTGACCTCCATGAATGATAATGATTCACATCTCAGCCATTTAGTTACAGATGTATTTCAGTCAGTTTGTCATTTGTCCAGATCCATTAGGTCTGCTAGCAAAATCATTGTCTATGAATGATGTGTCTTTCAGTCCACCCAAGCTTTGATTTACTTGTAAATAAAGCCTAATTCTGAAAGTCGGCCACGGGGGAGCAAGTTTTCTATTTCCATATCAGGGAACTGAACCAAAATTATGCATTTTTGTCCTCTAGGAGTGCCACAGAGGCGGGTACTGTATTCTTGTTCAAAGAGTTATAAATGTGGTGCTAAAGTCAGTGTGCCTGCACATTAGCATTATAAACCCTGCATTTCTGAGGTACAGAACTAAGCTAGGGTCATTTAAAAATACCCTGACACTTTTATTCACAAATAAGGAATAGCTTATTTTGTTTGATAAACCTCATTCTCTGTCACCATGAAAAACCCATCAAGTTTCTTCACTTCTTCAGCTTGGCAATTGAAAACCAGCCCTATTCCAGTTCAGAAGGTTTGGGGATGGTGGATGTGTGATTCTCACACAGACTATGTGCAACTTTTTTTTTTTTTTGCTGCAGCCTGGGGTTCTCGAGCTGGATGAATGATTAAGATTTCGTAACACTGCAGGCAAAATTCCTTCCCTTGATCCACGCTGTAGATTTCGTTTGCATTGTCTGCACACATGGTACTTTCATTTACATCAATGGGAATTCCACATGCTGAATAAGGAAGAAATATTTGCATTCTGGATAAGCGCCTTATTTGGGCACTTATTAATACTTAACTCACTGGGGCAGAGCTCCCACTGACTTTGATCTTGTTGGCCAGCTGCCCACTGGGTTTGAAGCCCTGGTTTGCAGAGTTGCTAAATGGCATTTTAATGGCAGGGGTCAGCAATGATTGCCATACAATTTTTCTTGCTTTCCCCATCACAAAGTTATCATCTGGAGTAAGTCATTGCAGTTCTTTTTAGAAGATTAATGGCTCTCCACTGGTAACAGAAAGCAGCACACCCACTGATGAGTTTATCATTTGAACTTTGAATCCAGTCAGGAAGTTGAGACATAAGCTCTTCCATGGAGGTGATTTGTGGTATATTTCCAGTTTTCAGGGTCAGGTTATTAACCAGAGTAACAGTGATATAAGCACATGTCGTGGAGAGCATGAATCAGAGGAAGTGTCTGACAAAGACTTCACTGTGCAGGCAGCTTTCCTGGGATGCTGTGAAAGTCTGATGTGTGTCATGGAGCCCCAGGTGTCAGGCTTGAAAATACCACAGGTATTAAAAACCTGCATGTGAGGATATAAAACTTTCCTTGGCAGTGTTCTTGGTACTCCAATGATTTTATGCTGTGGCCTGTCTATGGAAGGATTTAATTTTCCTCTAGGATGCAAAATTCCTAGAAGTTTTTTTTTTTTTCTTTTCCCTATCACTTAGAGGGAGAAAAATAGTGACAAGAAACCAAGCCAACCACCTGTGTTGGGTAATTTGTAACTTTTTATACGGGTGGAGTGTTCCTCACTTTGTATTTGGTAACAATGCTCTGGGTTGCTATCAAAATTAAGATATCAAAAGAGCATAATTGTCTGCAAATTTCTAATGCTTGTCCTGTCCTTCTGAGAGTACTGAAACATAAAATATTCTGGGAGCAAACCCGTGCTGTAAAATATAAATATTATTTGAGCTATGCCAACACTGGAAATCATTACCCATAGCAAATTCTGATGTTCTGCCATGTTTCTGTCTTGAACGGAAATAAATACTGAAGAAATTTATGAACAGGGAGTTCTGAAGAGTGCTGTAGTACAGAAATACTCAACCTTTTGTTTAGATCCAGTGCAGTGTTATGGGAAAATGTTATGGAAAATGTAGTTCAGGTGTCTCTTGCCTCTATCCAAGTGCAGGATTAGGTGGTTTTGCAATGTGGTCTAATGCATGCTCCACTCTAACAGCTTCCACAAAGTACTAAACAGGGAGAAGTGACCAGCAAGTACCTCCCAAGGCAAATTCCAGTCTGAGAAAATCAGATTTTGTTGGGTTTTTGGTTTGCTTAATTGGTTTTCCTTTCTCATTGCAAATCACTTTGAGGAAAAAACTCTCAGCCGTATCTAATAATAATAATAATAATAATGATGATGATATGGAATTCAACTTCTCTAGCAACAATAGCATGTAATTCAGCTTCTTTTTTAATAATTGTACTCAGAGTTATGGTATGGCAAGTTGTCCTTCTACCTATGTTGTAACAATCTGCTCAAATCCACTGTGATAGTGGAAAAAGTCTGTCCTTCAGCTGCATTCAGAATAATGCTGAACACCCTTTCTGTAGAGCCTCTTATTCAGAGACTGAGATTTATTTGAGGGTAATTCATGTGCAGTGAAATCACCCCAGTTTTGTGGACTAGGTGAATAGCCTGTGAGACACAAGTAGCACTTGTGTTGGGCTTGAGAGGAGAAATATTTGTCATCTGCTCTGGTGGCTTAAGCCATGCCTGGGGTCAGGAGGTGAAGCCTTTAACTGGGAAGGACCTGCCTGACTCCTTTTCTGTGTGGTAACTTCTGCTTTCTGCCTTGTAAGGGAATGTAGTTCCCACTGAGGAGCTATTTTCATATATTTAGGTATTCATTAATATTAGTACTCTGAATAAAAAATGCACCCCCCTCCAAAAGGAAAAAAAAAAGCTACATATTGCATACACCTAATTCTGTGCATTATAAAAGTGAATGAGAGAGAGGCAGAAGCACTGGGGGAAGAAACCTTTTCTCAGGAGTGTCCTTGCTCCTCTGAAGGCTTTGCTTTAGCCACTAGGTGATGCAGCAGCTTCTCTTTGTGTCCTGGGGAGTCGTGGAGGGAGAAGCTTGGGGAGCCTGGCATATGAATTAGGAATGAGTAATTGGAGAAGAGCTCCACTCCTCTAGAAGTGATACAGACTAGATAATAGCCCTTGGAAAACTAACGAGATGATAGGATTTCCAACTTTACATTTTCTAATTGCTTTAAATGAAACCCCATTAAAAACAGCTGGTCTGATTCTCAACTGATATAAATTGTCATATATTTTTAGATTTAAATAGCACTCGGCTGGTCTACCCCAGATGTAAACTCTGGCCTAGATTGTGTGATCGCTATCAGCTTGGAATGGAAACTTCAGCACTACTTTAACAGGCAAATTTATTTTAATGTATTATCAGGAAAACACAGCATATTTCCAGGTATTGTGTATCTGAAAAAATAATCACCAAGATGACTAAGAAGACAGTTAAAGTAATGCACGTATCCACATCATCTCTGCTTAGGCAGAGAGATGAAACTTGAGTCCCAGCCACATGCTGGTAACAGGTAATCTAGGGCTGGCTGCTCTGAGCCAAGGACATCTTCAGCTTCTTGAGTCCAAGGAAAGAAAAAGGCATTTTGTATTTTTCATTAACTGCTGAGACCCACACAGAACTGGAAACACGTGGAGCAAGGTGATGGAAAATAGCTTTTTAGCAAAAGTAGAATGAATCATATTTAAACAGATTTAACCTGTGAGATGTTGCAATTCTTATTTGAAAAGAAATTAACAGATAATTTGTTGTTCATTCTGGGCCAGATTCTCATCTACCTCAAATTTTCACTGGAGCTTGGGTGGCTTTGAACAGTCCATTGCTATAGCTCCTTCCAGAACACTGTTTTATAGATCTTTGACCTGTGTTGAAGGACTTGTCTTACTCCTGGATCTAAGGCCTGAGGGAATTGGGTCACAGCAACTGAAATCTGCACTGATGCAGAATTATAGGGGTGGGGAAGTTTAATTGTTTCTTGTTTTTACTTTTATGTGTTGTGTTTGTTTTCTAAAGAAGGAGTAAGAAAACCAATTAGAGCAGGATTAAAGAGAGAGGGAGAAATATTTTCCAGTAACCATGAGCTAACCACTGATCTATAGCAGATAAGACTTTTATAGGCAATAGGTCTATTGCTGATCTTACTTAAACTAATTTCAGAGCAGTCAATGCCAATATACATTGCTTTAAAAGAAAGACTTCAAATGAACTCACTCAGGGAATGAAATAGCACTGAAGTTCTTAAATATTTGAAGCTGTGGGAGTTATTTTGGGGAATAAATTTGTCTGAAAGAATTGGATTCCAGATTACTTTCCAAATTAATGACAGTTTTCCTTCATGTTTGTTGTTTTACAGAATTAGACAATCAAGCAATATAGATAAATAAAAGGGAAACTCAAAGTCCCATACTATCGATATCGATATAAATATATTTAGCAATAAAGGATTGTTGTGTTAATCTATATATTGATCAGCTAAAATTATCAAAAACATCATATTCAAAAACACAGTTTATAATGGGACATTAGTTGATTAAAATTTTCACATCACAGATGGTTAATATTCTTTGATAGTAAAACATTAGGTTGAAACTTGGAAAATTCCGAAAATACAATGGACTGGTTGCTTACCTTTCTTTCAACACAGACAGCATAAACCACTGTTCCATTATTGTTATTTACATGTCACTATTTCCTGTCATCTGTTTGGAGTTAGCCTAGCCCCAGTTCATGTTTGGATCACAGCCCTGGCTGGAGAATGTTTTGCCACAATTGTTTCCACTGCACTTAAAACATAGAGGTATTATTGACATTGACCTTGGGTTTTTTAGATCAAAACTATCAAAACTGAAGTCTGGGGATGCATTTTATTTTCCCTGATGGAAAACATGAAGGCAGTGCACAGGAAATCAAGACTGGGAGAAAAATACAAAACAAAGAGCTGGCTTGTGGGCTATGTAAATTGAAAGCCCTCAGTGAAGTTGGACTCAGTTGGTTTCAGTCCCTTAGAGGTCTCATGCTTTTGTGTCCCACCTCATGACTAAAATTTACTTTCTGAAACTATGGAGGCCAAGGTTTTTGCAGAGTAATAGGATTCCAAAAGAATTTTCAATCATTAATCCTGTAAAACCTGTTGTGAAGTGGGGAGAGTGGCCAAGTGAAGGGAAAACACACTTGCATATATAGATAAGATTCTATTTCAGGAAAGAAAGTAATCCAAAATTGACATCACTTGGCCATCTGTCCAAGTAAGAATTGTATTACATTCCAGGTTAAGTGAATCTAGAGGGACTATACCTTTTTCTGGACATATGTAGTGAGATTTTTTTCACTTGGGGCTTTTGTTGGTCTATTAATAATCATGTTTCTGAAACCAATTGAATTGAATGCAGATACACTTAAATTCATAAATATTTGGTCTCATTTTCTTCTCTTCTTCCTTTTAAAAATTTATTTTATGCTGATGAATGCTGATGCTTTTAGTGAATTTTCATCAGACAGTTGCTGGTATTGCTAAGATGTTTCTTTATGTGCTATAAAAGATTGTATTCATGTTCATTCAGTTCAGACACTTCAGCTAACTCTCTCTGTGCTGAAGACAAGGGAGTTCTTCTGATGCCAGGGTTTGTGTGTCTGGAGAGCTGTGGTCTTCTCTGGGTGCATGTCATCATGGGTGAGAGGAGGGAGAAAGGAGAGGAAGGAAAAGCAAACATGTTACCAAGCATCCCTCCCTACTTCAGATCTGTGCTTCCTTCTACCGTTCTCAGAAGATTATCCTGTCTGTCATGGACAAAAATGACAAGTTCAGTTCAAGTCAAAATCTGGTAATAAATCTTCATGCTTACATTGCTGCTTCTAGCTCTTTTTCTGGGTGTGTTTTCAGAGGAGCTGCCAATGCCACTTATCAGAGAGTAGGGCTGGGGAGCGAGAATTTGAATAAGGTGCCTGCTTAGAGGCAAACATAGATCCTTTTAAATCACAAACTTTGTGCTGTTCTTTGTTTTAGGACCCAAACTGGAGCATGCATCTTTCAAAATTTACTGGCTTTCCATCAGAGAGGCTGGCTGTAGCTGCTTATGGCTTTTATTCTTTTTAATCACACCGGGTTTTAATCATTTGGGCTGAAAGCAGGACTTTCACTCAAGATTTCAAACAGCAGAGATTTAGGAGCCATTCACTCCAATGCTATCACCTGTAAGGGAGGGACAGGGTTTGCTGCCTTGGTAGCTGATAACATCTCCTGATAGTAATAAAGTGACAGAATGCAAAGACCCCACAGCTTGACCTGTCTTCCCCATGGAAGGAGGGGCTGCCTGCTTTGGGAGCACCAAACCCCTCATTCACACACATCCTTCATGCTGAGTGTAGGCCATGGGGAACATCTGGAGATGCTTTCCCAGTGTCCAACCAGAGAATGTGCCAGAGAATGTGCTCCTGTGTGCACTCAGGCCCCATGGAGGTTGGTCCCTCATGACTCTGGTGTTGAGCCTGCCCTCCCTGCTGCAGGAACAGCCCCACTGAGGTATGGGAGGCCATCCAGCTGCTGAACCTTCTGCCACCAGGCACCAAAAGGCTCCATCACTAAGGCCCTGTCATAATTTTGTTTGTGTGCAAAGTAATTATCCTAAAAATGCAAGGAACAAAGGGAATTTTTTTTCCCTTTTAATCCCCTTGCATCTCAGTTTTGCATGTGTAAAATGACAACAATATACTGCTGCTCATAAAAGTGAAGATGTGTGTTGTATTCCTCATGAATCATGCAAGTGCTGTGTGATGTCCCATATTCTGGTTAAGAGTACAAGGAAACAAGCAGTGCTATTGTCAGAGCTCAGCCTCAGGAGAGGTGGGAGGGAAAAGGCTGAGAGGTTTTTCCAAGTGAGGATACCTAAGAAAAGCACTGACTAATTGCTCTTCCTGCAAATGATTTCCCCCCTTTTCACTTAATAACTGGGGGGGAATAACTTGAGGAATGGGGATGTATCAGAGAAGGACAAAATTTGTGTTCCCATGCACAGCAGGATGGAATGAAAACATCATACATGAAATAAATGAAAACAAAGTGATATCTTTGGTGTTTCTGGGCTTTCTGAGCATGAATTAAAATGGGACCTGCAGGTACCTTTCTTGCTGTCTTCAAGCCCCAGGACTGACATGGAAGAAGTGGTGTGGTAAAAAAAGTGGTTCTGGGGATCTGCTTGATAGAGGAGGTGACTATCATAAATTCTGCTTTTGTAGCAGATTCTCCTTTGTCTCCTGCTTGTGGCTGCATCCCCACCCATGTCCAAGCCTGTGTTCCAGACTGTGTCTCCAACCAGGGCCCCAGTCCTGGGTGTGAGTGGGTTTGTAAGGGTGGGGAGGGCTCTTCTCCTTTGCAGACTTGGTCCTATGCTCTCCAGGCTCCCACCTCACACAATCCTTTTCAGAAGTGCAGACACACTGCCTGTCTGATGCAGGAATATTCGATTTCCCTCCCTCCCGAGTGTTCTGCTCCCACAATGGAAAGTTGTGGCAGCGTGGGTATCCTTGAGGTGAGGACATTGCCACTGTGCTGATGCAAAGGCCACAGATGAGAGGAGGTGGAATGACTCAATCTTATTAGAAGGTATTAAACCACTTCATCTTTTATCCCTACAAGCACAACCCGAGGACAGCTGTGGGTGGCTGTAACCTCGCTGTCTCATTTTTCTTTGTATTTCTGTTGCTCAATAAACATTAACACGCTGTAGGAGAGTTAGAGATTTTATTTAGCTGGAGCTGTAAAAATGCTTCTTTCCCTCAAATTTCATCTCCTTTTTCTCCTTTGTTCCACTGATGACTGGCATCATCTGTTCATCTCCTGGAGGGTTTTGAACTCTGTTATTATGATTGTCTCTTGCTGCCCTTGTTTTCTATGCACAGTTTCTGTATTCCCATTGTCTTAGATTAAATTAGCCCAAATCCCATCCCTAGCCTTAGCAAATTTAAGCCTCAATATGGGTAAGAACATTCCTAATTTTTAAGATGGGAATTGTCTTGCTGGCTTGGGAATTTTGGAGGCTTTTTGCAAAGCAGTGATATTGTTTCTTGCAGGATCTCAGTGGATGTTCTTTCATTTTCTGCTTCTCTCCTCATGTTCTTGTCTGCCTAAGACACACAGCTCATGTTTTAGCACCTTGGTTTCACAGTTCGTAAAAACTGGCCTAGCCTTGCAGTTTTCACTTGAACAAATATTTTTTTACACTTACCTAAATTACGATCAGGTCCCAAAACATTGGGGTATTCTAACTATAGCAGCAACTGCCTTTTCCAATAAAGATGACTTCTTTACCCACAAACCTTGGAAAATAATTTTGTGTGAAATTAAGCTTTGACCCAAAATGTAGGGAGGAAAGGCTTCTGCTTATGGAGATCTTGGAATATCTTATACAAAAGAAATAATGCTGGCACAAAACAGAAAGATGAGATTTGTTGTTTCACACTACCTGGCTAAAATATACTTTTTTTTTTTTAGAATCTTGTTTTCCTTTCTTTTACTAAACCACTGAGGCAATTCAGTGAATTTGATCTGCATTTGCAAATCATTTCAGCTGAGAAATAAGTCCTTTTTTTGTGAATAAAATATTTGCCTGAAAAGTATTTTCTTGGCTCTGGCAACCTGGCATATGGGCCTGTGTAATTCCTCTCCGTGGGATGCGCTTAACCCTGGGTGACAAGCACACTGTCAGTGCTTAATAATCCTCGGTGGAGATTGCAGGGGGAGTAACGTGGTTCTGGGATCCCACTTGAGTTTATCCTCACCTCCAGCCAAGGAAGATGGATTGCCTCAGGGGCTCGTTCCCAGGTGCAAATATCTCTTGTAGCTGAAAGTTTCTTTTCACACTCTCCAACTGCCAGCCCAAGAAACACACCCACAGGGAGTCCTGTACAGCAGAAATGTTGCTGAACCAGGCTTCTTTTAAAATTCCTTACTGCCTCCTCATTGCTGATTAGCCTCCCGTGGAGAGGGGGGAATGGTGTAACACTTGGTAGTACATTGGAGAAATGATGACCACAGGGTTCTGCATCCCTTCAGAACATTTCTGCTGCGCAATACTGGAAACTGTTTTAACTCTAGCTCCAGCCCTACTTCAGACTATGGTAATATATTAATTTTAATGACTGAAGACATGAAGGGTACTTGGTTAGCTGAAGTTCTAATACAATATGTATGACAGAATGAAAAATAAATTAATTTTAAATGGTTTGCAGACGTACAAAAGGTTCATTCGCTGCATATAACATGCTCAGTAAAATAATATGCTTTAATATGCTGAACTCTTCATGCTTTTCATGAAGCTGCATCTAATTGTACTATTCAGAGTTGACTTATTCTGCCACTGCCTTCCTTTGAGAAAAATAGCATTTTAAGACATGACTAGCACTCTAAGTAGTCATTAATTCTTAATTAATTCAGAATGAAAATTAAAATTCTGTGCTGTATACATCAATCTGAATACCATACACAACACATACATTCAGAAGAATTACTCTGGGGAGCATAAATTCAAGGTGATCACAAGTGTGTGTACATCTGTATATATGCACACACCTGGATCTGAATACTCAGATATACCTGCATGTCTGTGCCAAATCTATGGTGGGATATTTTGATGTTGCTTCTGAGGAAAATTCAGCTTTATCAGTCCTGTATGCCTTTGATTTTCCCATCAGAAGTGATTAAATAATGAAATCTGGAAAAGGCTCTTTGGGCATCTGACATACAGCAAGATATGAAAAGGAAAATTGTCTTTGAAGGAAGCCATGACTTTACTAAAAATTGTTTGTTAACATAAGAAGGAGGTAAATTACTTTAATCCATTTGCAGTGCAATACAGTGAGAAACTGCATGAAAACCAAATAAACATGGCTGTGACAAACTGTCCAGATGGTGGGGATAGCTCCAGAAGAGAGGATGTTCAGCAAGAGACAAGCCTCTCTAGAAGGTGAGAATAGAAAAATCATTTTGGGAGTAGGCTAATAGGAAGTTTCAAACCCCTGTGAAGACATGATTGAAAACATTCCTTTTGAAGGTCTGGAACTGAACCCAAAACCTATTTAGACATTTTAGCACATGGCAGGTTATACATTCATTTTAAAATCCATCCCCTTGCAGCCTCTGAGCATCAGACTGAGCAGCTGTTTCTTTCTTTTTGTCCTTTCTCTTTTTGCCAGGACCTGGCATTATTTATCCCATGGGCAGCAGTCACTGAAAATAGGTTTCCTGACCCCTTGGAAAGGAGAGGAGTGTGGTGTCCTGAAATTTAAAGCTTTTAATGAAGAGCTTAGGAGAGGCATCCAGCCTGTTCAAAGGCCTTTCCACCTATTTATTAGACACAGAACTACACAGAAATCTGTGGTTGTCAGACTGCCAGCCAGAAGACAATACTATTCTTTCTGAGCCCCTGACCAGTTTTTGTTCTGTTCCATCTCTGGAATTGGTTGTTCCTGCCTCTTGCATTCAGTCTCTTAGGGAAAAAAAAAAAAGACAGCTGAATTTAAAACCATAATATCAGTGCAGCTCTAGCTTCTGTGCTGGTAATCAGGACACAATGTACTGCTGAGGATGCACACTGTACTATGCAACTCATTCAGCCTGTAATTATTCCTGATTCCCCTCCTGTTGTAGCAGAACAGCTCCAGACTCTGTGACCATTCCAGGCTGTGCAGCTCCTGCTGTTTGTTAACTCTCAGATAACAAACTGTACTGGGGGTGCTGAGCTGGCCTGCAGGGCCACTTCAAAGGCCTTCAAAATTCAAGTTAATTTATTTTTAGGGTTCTCATTGACATATCATATATGTAATGTTCACAGACAAGGAGCAGGATTTCTACTGTAGGGATCTTTTTGAGTGCTGGAGTGTTTTAAACCTTTCCACTTGGTACTTCAGCAGAAGTTGGTCTGGGCAGTTGTGCTGCTTGAAATGTTAAATGGTTAAATTTGGGGTCACTCAGAGGTCAACAGAGAGATGGATTAAAGGGGGGGAAAATGTGTTATATTGACTGAAACTATCTACAAACAGCAGGGAAAAGCAGGGGCAGCATTAGGTTTGGCCAGAACTACTGGCATTTGTTTGACTGTCATCACCACAAACTGGAAGAGGTATAGTTCTCTTTTTTAGAAGTATCCAAGTGTTGGGATCAGGCTTTGGGCAGAATTGCTGGTCATGGAAGATGAGGAGAAATTATTTACCTGCTTTTGTGTCTTGGACACAACCTGTCCCTTTGGCAGCGTTGGGCTAAACTCTGCACAAATGCAACCTTATCCAAAATCTCAGGAATTCATTGAAACAAAGTTTCATTGATTTCCCACAGCTTCTTGACCTGAATTTCATTCAAATAGAGCCATTGAATTGCAACAAGTGATACTTGATTAATTGTAGGAAAAATTACTTTCTTCCTTCACCACTCAGACTCTGAATGTCAGTATGATTACTATCAAACTGTAGCCTTGTTAGGATTTCTAAAATAAATGAGATGGGATAAGACCACCTATACTTAATGTATTGGTTTGCATATTTACAAGAAGGAAGTGGTAATGGAAGTCTGAATTATTGCTGCATTTTCTTTAAAAAAATATTTCATATAGAAACCAGACCTGCCAAGAATGCCTACTTATGAATCCAGTAAGGACACCCCTACACATGCTTCTCCTGTGGGTATAATTATGGTATTTGCCTTTTAAATCTCTACATGTTCTAGCACGATGATGACTGGAATAATAATAATTGAAAAATCTCACGTTACCTAGCAATGATGCAGTTTATGCCTTACCAGTGTGTTCTTAGGTTATGCCTAATAAAAGATGACAAGACTTGCTTAAAGTCTTAATCCTGCAGCAACACTATAATCTGCTTTGGTGAGCTGTATTTTCCTTCTTGCACAGATAAATAGCAGAAAAATTGGATCATTTGGAGAAACTTTGAAGAAATGTTGTGAAACAGTTACTGTGTATGCTGTTTTTCTTTTGTCCTCCATGCCTGGCCCAGCTTCAGAAAGCTCCTCTTCACTGAGGAATTTTGAGTTATTGTAATTGGGGCTGATTTCTCTTTGAAGAGAGAGCTCATCTTTTTCTTGTCTGTGACGAGAGGGAGGTGCACATGTGAGACCAGAAGACCAGATGTGGTTTCCATGGGTATGTTTGACCAAGGCCAAGGATGAGGGCCAAGATATTTTTGCATTTTCATCCCCATTCCTTGTTATTCCTTGTGGGCAAGGACTGCCTCTGTCATTTGCATGTACCAATGCCAAATGAAAATGCAGCAGCAGTCAGAGCTTTGCCAATGACAGTCACTTATTTAGTTATTTGTCCAACACAGGACATGACACCTGCCCCTCTCTCTCTTCCAAAACCCATTGGACTGGCTGGAAAACATGAATGACTGTGGGGGAACCACAGAGGCTGTTTGTGTCTGTGCTCAGTCATTGATGGCATCATTCTTTAAATTAAAGCTATGGGCAGTGACTTCTCGTGCCAGCAACGTGATTTAGTCACTGTGCAGAACCAGCTCCCCTTATTTGGCCCCAGAACTAAAGATGTAATTTTAGACAAGAGTATGAAAGGTCAATTAATTTTCCCAAACCTTAATCTTGAAATATCTGTGTTTATTTGACCTTCTAGTTCAGTCGCAATTGGCGTGGATTCAACCTCCAGCTAAATGAATGCTGCCTATTGATTTCACACAGACCAACACCAGTTCAGGGATATTCAAAAGGCATTCCTTCAGCTTTCTGAGCCTTATAAATTGAAGTATTGTAAGGCTGCCAGGGGTGGGTTACCTGGACAAGATATTGCAAGTGAAAGTCCTTTGTGTGGATGTTTCTTAACAAATAATATTTTTCATGTGGTGAGGTGCAGATCCTGGCTTAGGGGGTCTGCTGACTGGGGCAGTCTGGGCCATCAGTTGATATCTTTGCCTCAATTTTCATTTCTGTCTGTGTTAGAGCAAAACTGGTTTAAAAGATTTTGGATAATACCTAAATGTTGAAAAGATTCAAAACAGCTTCAGTATCCTGGTGAAAAAAAAAAAAAAGAAAAAAAATCAGCTTTTCCCATTTAAAAATATAAATGAGACTTTTATCCTTGAGTTTTCCTTATGGAAAATATGTTGATTTCCTGGCAAGCTCCTCCATCTTAGCATGATCCTTGCATTGCATTGTCATAATTTCTGGGAAGGGGCTGCATTTCAATGGCAAAAAGATGGACAAAGCATTTAGGGTGCTCTGAGCTGTCCATGTCCTTGTGTTTGGCGAGAGAAGATGGCTCATTAGAGATTAATGAGTGGTGTCAGGGCCAGGTGTAGAAACTGAGAACATGATACAACACACCTGCAGCCTGGGATCTCAGTTTGTAGCTATTTAATTCACTGGGGTTTCTGAATGTGATGTTACAGCAGCAGTTACATACTTGGCCTATTTAATCTTGCATTTTTCATTTAACTCTCCCTTCTTGAACACAACTATAAAAATCTACTTATTCTTTCTCTCAGTTTCAATACTTAGCTTTAACTTTTAATCTGTTCTCCAATGACTCACTTGTGAATTGAATGTTACTCTGTGCCTTTATTTCATTCCTTTTGTGAATTTTGAAACTTTATAGGAATTACATTTTGTGCTTCTGATAATTACAGGTTAGTTTCCTCTTCTTTTTAATCTACCATACTACAACTTGGTCAGCCATTATTTGCATCTATTACTGCATCTATTTTTCATCAATTTGTCCTGAATACAAGAGGCTTTACTTAATTACCCTTCTTCCAGTTCACGTTTTCTCATCTACACAATGAAAACAAGCTGACCAGCTGATGGGAGATAGTTCCCTTCACAACTTCAGTGCAGTTTTTTATTATTTTCCTTTCAGTATCTGCAAGACAATTTCTAGGAGTGTGAAGTCCTTCAAAAATTGCCCTATATCTTATGGATTGATTGATTGCATTGATATTGATGCATCTCATGCATGTATGACATAGCAACACAGACATACTAGCCATTAAATACCTGCAGATAACATCCTGACACCATCTATCTCACACAATGGCTGAAAACTTCATATCCAGGCAAATTTCAGCACCATTAGGTCTGCTTGACTTTTTTTCTTTTGTTTTTTTTCCTCCTTTTTATTTAAAGCTTCTGGTGTCTTTTAATCACTTACTCTGTTTGATTGGGTTTTTTCATTTCGTATAATAAAACACATGCTCACCCTTAGAACTGCATATCTCAAAGGAAGGCTTAAAATTAAATTATTAAATTCATAAGGCACTTATTGAACAGTATATTTGCCAAATGCTACAAGATTATTAAGCAAAGCTTAATGATGTTTGTTGGCCAAGTTTGTATGCTGTGCTGCAGGAGCTCAGTAAAGTTTTCATCAATGTTATTTAATACATGGTAACCAGCCACTATTTTGTTTGCGTGGAGCTGCTGTGTTTTCTGCAGCTCAGGGGCCAGGGAGGGCTGTGAGAGTGGAACCAGTTTGGTGCTTTAGTGAAGCACTGGAGCTGTTCAGAGATGTCACTGAACTCCTCTCTGTGCTGTAGGGGTAGGCTGGTCAGCTTGGAGAGGGGTGGGTCAGCTCCAGAGTACGATTTCACAGAGCAGAAGACCCTGTGAAAATGGTACTTTTTACTTTTGTGAAATAGCTCCACTGTGGAGAAAGAGACTCTGGTCTTTATGTTTTTGGAAAAGCCATGTAAGAGCCAGGATCTGCTGGGAGCTACGTGTCAGCTGTCTCATTTGGGAAGAAACACGATTTTAGGAAAAAAGGAAAACATGAGAACACCTAATTAAACACCTGCCAAGTTATGCAAGATCTGCTTGTTTCTGTTATGAGCAATAGGATCTTGTAGGCTTTGAAAGTTACTCTCTGAACATTCACATGGAGTGTGTTTAAATTTGAAATGTGGTCTGGCAGAATGAACTGGAGGGTGTGATTTTTGTCGACTGGGTTTGGGGCACAAAGTGATGTTTTCCAAACACTAAAGCAACTCAGAAGCCTTGGTCTCACTGTAGAGGATGATTTAAGCAAATGAACTCCTTAATATGTTGACTTCTATATTAAATGTGACTTCTAATTGCTTGAGGGCCATATCTGCAAAGGAATTCAGATGTTTATTACAATTTTAAAGAATACCTAACTAACCAGGATGCCTGCTTCTGATGATTTCAAGTAATTTTATTCTAAATTATCCTTGCTGTTCTCCTTAGATTTTATGCTACCTGCTAAACAATTTAACTGTTTGGGCTAAACTTCTCCCCAGTGTAAGGGCACTTACTTAACGTACTTGTTCCCAAGAAATACCTTCCATTTTGTTCTTCATTTCCAGAACAGAAAGAAACCACAAAACAACCCTTAGATTGTCTCTTTGGAGCTCCCTACCTTTTTAATCTGTGCATTTTAAGATTCACAGAGAGTATTAGATATTTAAAAGTCCTCATTATTCTGTGTTTGTCAGCTTTGAACTGTCTTTGCTATTAGCTTCTAAATGATCTAAGTCTTTCTATAACTGAATGGAGTGTTCCTCATTTACTGCTCCCCAGACTTTAACACTATCAATTTATAAGCACTTCTTAATTTGCTTCTAGTTACAATGTTTTTTGTATTCTGGGCCAACTTTCTCCATCTCTTCTGCCACTTGTGGAATTGCAGGTATTTACAATCGAACTTGAATTAGTGTTTTATTTAAAAGAACAAACAAACCTTATTTTTTGATTAAGACAACCTGTGCAAACATAGTTATATCATAGTATAAAGAAGTCCACGCCTGTTTAAAGCATGAATCTTTCTGCCACCTTCTGCTTCCAAACTCCTCCAGGTTCCTGGGGGCATCTGCTTGTCAGCAATGCAACCCTGAGTGCAGGAATGCTGTTGAAAATCACTTGTTTACCAAAACTTACCCTAAAATCCCTTTCACCGAGCTGCCAAGCCCCTGCCATCACCTGGCTCATCTCCCTTTGTAAATTATGCTGTTGTCAGGGCAGTGTGGGAGGGAGAAAGCAAAGGTGTGCAGAAAGAACTTTCTGGATTTATGTTACCTCTCTCTGACATCCTGCACCTCTTCCTGTGTCTTCACAAGAATTAATCTGGGGAAGAAAACTCTCTTTAGATTGAAAAATTTGCACTGCACCAAGCTGAACACTTTTATTTTTTCATCCCTGGATGGGTCTTCTTGCTGAAATATGAGATCTTGGATAGAGAAGTCAAAAGGCAAAGCTGACAGCTCTTCAACTGCTTAATTGATAGGTGATTGTGTCTATTTTATCAGCAATTGTATCTATTACAGCAGAAAGTGTTTCCATGGTTTTCCTTCTTCCAGTTAGCGCAACTTTTTCTAACATTTTTCTAATAAGCTCCCAACAATGAGGAAAATTGTGTGATAATTAGGTGTAAATGTTACATTGGATCCCGGTTTGTACCAATTTAAGGTTTTTATGCCAGCGAAGAAAAAATTCTTAGCAACTTCTTTTTTTTCAATACAAAGTTAAAAATTTAATATTGTACCTGTTAACAGTCTTTTTTTAAATCTCCCTTCCCCCTTCTCCAGATAGCCCTGGAACAATTTATCTGTAGGAAAGACTCATATTGTATGAAACTGTGAGTAGTGATGCTGCCCACCACTCTTGAGTAATTTGTTGACAACCCTCTGATTAAACTTTCTTCCTTCCTCCCTTTCAGCCCAATTTAAATCAAAATACTTGTGGAAACAATTTCTGTGAGAAAAATGGAAAAGTTCCTAGGGTAGCTGAAGTCCCACAGCCTTCTCCATTAATGTTCCTAGGGGTTTATTCCATTTATGTTTTATTTATCATGCTCCTGAGGTGTATCATGAATAACATTTGTAAGGCATTCCTACTGGATAATGTGAGCATTGTGAAGAAGTAATATCCCATATAAGACCAAGAAATTTGCCATGACAAGTTCACCATTACAGTTGTACACCATATAATACTGTCAAATTAGGCATTTCTTTCACTTATGGCAAAGTTGCTCAGGGTATCAGCAGAGCTCCATGGGGGGACTCAGGAGAGCTGTTCTTCCAGCTCTGGCAAACAGCTTTGCTTTGACCTTGGGTCAATCACTTCACCTCTCTGTGCCTTCATTTTCACTCCCATCTCTCTCTGCTTTGATATTTGCTGAAGGCATTGGTGCTGGCACCATCTGCTTGTTCCTCCAGCCTGGTGTGATCCTGCTCCCTCCAGCCTCTGCAGTGACCTCTTGGCACAGCCCTAATGGAGGCAGTGCAGAGTGCCACCCTCCCTTTCCTGGGCCTGCAGGAGTGTTAATAAGCTGCATTTATCCATGTGCCAGCATCCTTTAGGTGCAAAGTGCAGTGCCCTCACCACTGTTACCCCTCCAGGCCAGGGTGCCCTAAACAGAGATGCAGCGGCTCTGCAGCAAGCAAAACCTCATTCCTTTCAAAGAGGAGTCAGTCCTGCCTGGGAGCAGAGATTTATCTCCTTGAAAGCATCACATTTATTTTTAAATGTAAAAAATAATAACCTAAAGCTTTAAAAAGGCAGTAGGAGAGGTATGGGTGTAAGTGGTGAAAGCAAACCAGTGTTTGCTGGCTGGAGCAGATGTTTGCCCAGCCTGTGGCTGCCCTGAGGGGCAGAATGGCCATTGAGGGACCTGCCCTCCTGCTCTCCACAGAGCCAGCTGATGGGAGCAAGGCTGCCCTGCAAGAAGTGCAAGCCAGCATTAACAGGAGTGAGAGAAATAAGGATTTCTGCTGATTTTGGTAGTCCAGCTTCCCTCTGTCTGACCAATGAGCCATGAAGGAGCAAGTTCCCCTTTGCTGGCTCCTTTCTCATCCTCTGAAATGCTCCTTGAGAGGCAGTGCCAGAAGAAAGCATGCACAGCTCTTCCCATGGAGAAGGGAAAATACTTGTTTTGGCAAGTAAGCCAAGGATTTCAAAGAGAAAAGTGCAAACACATGCAATAAACTAAGTAGCTATATTTCTTCTTACTGGTAAGTGCGGGTATGACACAATCCCCAGGCTGAATAACACTCCCAGTAATGCACAGGTAGCTCCATCAGAAGCAACAGAGTTACTCCAGATTTATGTCAGTGTTCCCAGGAGTTTACTGTGTTTTTCCGTCGTCTTTAAGAACAATCACTGCAATCTCACTGAGCTCATAAAAAGGGTAGAAAATATTTTTGAAGCCTAACACAGCACAGACATCAGTGTGATATTAAATGAGTTTTTTCAGTAGCCTCTCCAAAGATTTATGTCCATTTATCAATGCCTTTTCTGAATTGCATACATAAAATCTTTACATGCAGCATAACAAAAAGTCGTGAGCAGTATCAGTATTCAGATGGAATTAGTGACATTCAGCATGACAAACTGCGTAGGAAGCTGGTTGTCAAAGCCCTGTGATAGTGAAAATGGCTCTGCTCACAGCACCAAGATATTACTGCTCTCTCCTAAAGTCTGAAAGGCTGCTAAAAAAATCTCTGATGTATTTTGTAATTATGTTAGAGGCATCAACATACCATTAAAGTGTTCAGTGTTTGGTATCCATTGCTCCACTGAGGATATGTGGGAGCAGTCCAGCCTTTCCACGTCATCCCACTTCCCCAAGAAACAAAACCACTTAAACTTGAGCAACTAAAACTGTCTGTTGTTTTATTTGTTTGGGTTTTTAAACACAGTGCTAAACACAAAGCAGCGTTCAGCATCTTCTAAGAGAAATCTGGAGACACTGATAATAAATTACTGAGAATTACTACAAGTGGCTGATTTCCACACCTGGAAGCACACTCTGTCCAGGAGTTCAAACCTGAATCTGCACAACTTCTGTTCTAAATTAGCTGTAAAAAGGGAAATCCTGAACGTTTCAGGATGATGTATAATAGAAGCAACAGACCCAGAAAGATTTATCTTTTTGTTTACTTTAGTATGCTTGGAGATTAGAAAGCTCCCAGAAGCACGGGAACCAGTAGAATAGATTAGGGAAGGGCTTGGGGTGTTTGAGTTCTGTTGGTTTTGGTGGGAGATTGGTACCTCAGCATCTTTGTACATCAGGTCTAAGGTGCTACAAGATGTGCAGCTTGCCAAGCAAACACAGCAGCTGCCCAGAGCTGTCCTCTTGGTGCCTGGAGCAGTGAGGGGATGTTGCCAGCGGTGCTCAGCACATCTGTGTAGGATCTGCACTGGGTGTGGGCATCACAAATGATACCTGGGGTGAGTTAGAGTTAAGCCTGAGCCCAGTGTGCTGAGGGGCCTGGTTCCCATCTGAACCTGAAGGCTCTCTCCACACCAGGGTCAGTGCAGGAAAAACTGCAGCAGCAGAGGTTACTCTGATTTGGGGTTACTCAAAGTCACAGTGTGAAAGATGCTTCGCCTGAGTCCCTCTGGGTTGTAAGAAGCACCATGGCCATTTTTTCATATTTATCCACTGTTGTTGCTCAAGGGCTGTGGAACATGCCCATTGAATCAGAGAAAAAGAAGAGAAGGACCAGGGGAAACAGCACTGTGTGCTCTGCAACCAGCAGCTGTGACCTTCCTGTTTACTATATGCAGATGTATTTTTTTAAATTTTTTTTTTAAGATTTGTTAAAGGAATGAGGCAGCAAATCGCCAACAATAACAGAAAAATCAATACCCGCCTCTGCTTCTTTTGTGAGATTTGGAACATGGCCTCAATCTGTCAGACTGAATTACAGAGAGTGTGGGTGTCAGCAAGGGCTCAAACAAATAGACCTGCCACAGTGCTCATTGATAAAAGGCTTAGGTCTGTACCAGTGTCACCACTGCTGCTGCCTCCAAAAGGCACCGGGAGAACCTTTCAGACCAGAGTTACAGAGCCATGAATGTGTTCACTTGCACTTTGCATGTAAGATTGCACTAATCTCCGGAATAAAAAGGGTAAACAAATAATTTGACAAATACAAGGCTCTGGGGCATTACCTTGCTAATGGATGTTAAATCAAATGGATGAATTTCAATGGAAGGTGATATATCAACACAGGAATGTCATCCCAAAATAGGCCATTGATCCACTAGCTGAGAATCCAGGCTTTGACAAAGGTCAATGCATCGGAGAGAGGACCAACCTCTTCCAAACTCATCATTTTCCCAGGCAACAGTAAAAGGCTGTATCAGTATATAGAAGAAAGCTTCCTCCTGTGACTCCAGATGGTAATTAGTTTATACCCTGGAGCATGAAGATTAACATCCCTTATCACTTTTAATTTTGCCAGTGGATATTAAGCCACTGCAATGAGCTTTTGAATCTTTGAGTAATACATCATGAGATTTCCATCTTACAAAAAGGAGCTGGTGGGGAAGTCCAGCATAATGTTTGTATTGTCCCTCTGCCCAAAGAGACCAGCCAGGACAGCTGCTTGTCCCAGTGGTGGAAGAAACCTTTAATTTTCTTAATTAGACGTGCTGGGCTTCGTGTAGCACAGCGCAGATTCCTGAGTGATAAAGGTGGCACTGATGGGTTTGTCTGGCAAATTGCAGCCCAAAGAGCAGAGCAGGGCTTGGGCTCCTTCTGGCCAGGGCTGCCTGGCTAATAGGCTCAGCACTCTGCCTTCTCTGCCTCTCTTGGCAGGCAGTGCCAGCTCAGTGTCCCCTGTTCCTGACCCTCACCCTGTGCCTCAGCTCAGTGTCCCTTGTGCCTGTCCCTGACCCTCACCCTGTGCCTCAGCTCAGCAGGGCAATTCTGCCTTGCCCCAGCCACCCTTCCCACTGTGGGACACACAGAGCTGCCCCTCCTACTCCAGAGCCTACCTAGACATCTGAAAAGGGCTTTGGCTTGTTGGATCTGCATCTCTCCCTTCCCTCCCGGGGAATGTCTTTCAAGCATCTTATTCTGAGCCTCCTTCTCTCAAACACATTGTTAATCCAGCCAGAAAACTGAAAGTTCCCACAATGGCCTTGTGCAGACCAATTCCTCCTGTTTCATATTTTCTTTTAACTAAAATATTTCCTTGCTACTTTATTTCAAAACGAGCTTTGATGATATGAATGTCACTAGATTCCACACTAAAAAAAAGGATGTGGAAAATATGATCTTGTTCTTCCCCTGCTCTGAGTAGGCTGCAGTTAATTTCACAGATTGGTTATAAACCATGTTTAAAGAGGAAAAGTCTTCCCTTTAATCTGTATCAGCCTTTGCAGCCTTTCTAATTTCATGAAATGTCTCCTCATTCTCGTCCTGTACTATGGACAGAATAGGAAAATCCAAGGGGCTTTCATTGAATTGTTCATTATTTCATATGCCTTTGTCATTCTGTATCTATCTATGCAGCGATGAAGTATTGTTAATAGGGGAGCAGAAGCCTTTTGTTGAGGACAGGAGCTGATTGCCATGGACATGTAACTAATAATATATGTGGTTAAGACTGTAATTTGGAGCAAGGCTAGCACAGCAGAAAGTAGAGAGGAGCATACTGTTTCTCCTGATGAAAAGAGTCAATGCCAGAAAGGAAGAAAAATAAAGATGAGCATCCAGGAAGGGGAAAAAAATCCTCTTTTTGAGATTGTGTTCACCTCTGTACCAAATGCTTCCTTTTTGCCTTTCTTGTTTCAATTCTCAGTGTAGTAGCAGTGCTGTGAGAAGGGTTAATCTCGCAGAATCCTCATTTTCAAGACTCTTATGGTAGCATTTGCTCTTGCAAAGTGCAGAAGTCTTGGTGATTTCGTTTATTCAACAGATCTAGACAAGTCTTTGAACTTCTGTGTGCCTGAACCAACCCTGAATTCACAGCCTTCATTACTGACCTGATTCAGCTTCCCATGAAGTCAGCTGGAGTCTTTGCATTTAAGTCAGTGTGGCCACTTAGAAGCTAATAGGCTTGCATAGGTTTGTGCTAACTTGATTTTGGGTAGCTTCTTTAGGATTGTTTCTACACAGATCCAAAAGAGGAAATGACAAGTGATAGATATTTAAAATAATATGTGATTAAAGATCATGCAGTCTATGTTTAAAAGTCAAGAACCATATTGACAGAAATTTGAATGCATAATTTCTACCCCAAGATCTCCAAATCCTACCCTGATTAGACCTGAGTTGGGCATCAGATCATACTGCTCCTTGTAACACAACCTTCAATCAGGTTTTATTCTTATTTTCTATGGAGATAATCATCTACAACAAATAAGGACCTGGCTGTTGTTGTTAGAAATAAACCTGGCTAGGAGATGAAACTCCTATTTGAAACCAGAATGTGGGGGAAAAAATCAAAACCTGTTTGCTGTAAAATGCTGAGGAAACTCCTCTGCATAACCAGAGACCAGGCAGCGTCCAACACCTGGGAGCCACAGCCTAATCTGCAAAGAGATGAAAGAAAGTGGGATTTTAGCAGGTGGGACCCTCAGGCCTGGCAGAGGGGTTGTGGGTACTGAGTGTTTCTGCTATAGCCGTTCCTGATTTGCCTTGTTACTATAATCAGGATGTTTCTGCAGGATTTTTTTATTTCCATGACACAAAGCTCTGCCCTGGTACAGCAGGGCTGTTTCTGAGGTGCTCCAGTGCTGCTTTCAGGCAGTGAAGTTTCCTGCTGAGGTTATGTAAGATGCAACTGGAGGTCTCTTGCAGGCACAGCTAATTCCTGCTGCTGGTGTGCCAAAGCCTTATCAGCCATTAGAATGTCAGCAGAAAGCCAAGAGAGTGCTCAGCCTGTCATCCCCACAAAGGATCAGCTTTGGAAAAGGATTATGCTGAATTTTCTTTTCATCTGCATTTATGAATTTTTTTTTTTGGCTTGGCTTTGCACTGTGCCAATCTTGTGCTTGCCCCAGGGGGGCCTGTGAGCCGCAGCAGTGCTTTTGCCAGCTCTTTCCTGAATACCTGTGCTAACAGTTTCCAAGGGGCCGTGCCACTTATTTGTTCCTCTAAATGGAAGCGTATTGCAGCAGCAGTGCTCAAACTGGAGGGAATTGAAGGAGAGTGAAATTGCTACAAATTGAAGAGTTAGGAAAATATGACTTAGCCTTGCCTGGAAAATAAGCCACAACACATAGCAGACCCTTTTAAATGAAGCAGACAAACATGCAAATGCCAGTGTGGCTGCGTGTCTTATGGAATTGTTTTGTGAGCACATTTCTCCTTGGCAAAAGCATTACAAGGGCCACACTCAGTCAGTTTTAGGAGAGTGCACATTTTTGCAGAGTGATGGCAAGGCACAGTTATCCATATGTGCCCACAGCTGATTCCTACACCACGTTGATGTGGGATCTCAGTAGCTCAAGAATGGCAAACAAAATTCATATTCACAGCACTCTGAATAATTCACAACCCAAACTATCTGAACTGAGCACCAGGAAAGGTGGTAAACAGATAAGCAGGAGTGTCCCATACAGGAAAGTCAGCCAAATGACAGGAAGCTTCAAGGATGTGTGAGATATACCAGGATTATCTTACATGGCAAAAGGGAACCAGAAAGAGTTGCTGTTCTTATTCACCCACACAGGCTTTTAACTTCATGCTGTGGTCTGTGGCTCCAGGAATAAATCTGTGGCACAGAGCTAGGGAGAGCTGTGGTTTTTACTCGTGGTTCTACTTGATTTTAAAGAGGTCACTTCATCTGTTTCCTCCTCTACTTTTTGTAGTTTAAGCAAGAAACCTGCACAGACAGGACATTGTGCTGCTGCTTATGGGTGCCATTAGGTGACTCCTCAGGGGATGGGTATGGCACTGTTTAGGGAAACCCCTAAAATCAGGCTGGACTTAAAGCAAAGCTGGACCCTGGGTGCTGGGCCTGGCTGCACACATCCAGGGGAGGTGACAAGTGGCCTGTGAAGCCAAGTACTGCCCTCTCTGTGGCTGTTTGCTGTGCAGAGCTGTAAAAGAATGGGAGTTTCTTGTGTTGGGCAAGTTAAGGACAGCAGTGTATTTTAATTAACAGAGGGGGATTACCTGCAATGTCAGCCTTGTAGTTCATGCAGCTATAGAGCCTTATGTCCCCTTTGGTCCCCAGAAAAATAAAGCCACGAGTGCACAAGTAATGACTCTTGTCTGGCAACTGATTGGTGTCTGGCTTTTCATGTGGCTCTGCCCTTCAGCTGCTGTGCCCTTTGGTGGCACGATGCCAGCAGTTGTGTTACTGCAGAATAACCACATGCAGCAATGTGTTTTCTTTTGTTTTGTTTGGTTCTTTTTATTGGTTGGAGGTTTTGGGGTTTTTTTGTTTTGTTTTGTGATTTTTTTGTTGGTTGGTTGGTTGGTTTGTGTTTTTTTTTCCCCACCACCCACTCTTCTAGTTGTTATTTCAAAAGCAACTAATGGTTTAGCTCTGGAAGCAGCTTAACAAAATCCCAGCACCCAGCAACACACCATTTGGCAGGTGAAGCCCTGGCCACAGCATAAGTGCAGGGAGAAATCCTCCAAGCAACCACAGATATTTTTTTCTTCTCAGGCTCAGCAGAGGCTGGAGGGAGCTGTGACTGACAGGTTCTGGTGCCCAGCACACAGGAACAGGGTCCAGGCAATGCCCTCCAGCACTGGCTGGGATGTCTTTCTGATAGCAGATAACTGGGGGGAATATAATCCAAACAGGGAGCCAATGCATGCACCAAAACCTCAGGAATATATTCCAGCATTAGTTTGTTCTCTCTGAGAGAAGACTTGCTCAGAGGCTGAGTGGTTTGAGGCGGTGTAGACACAACCACTTCCTCAGGCTGACTCAGGCCTCCCCACCCAGCATGTGAAAACCATGTTAGCTCTCCTTTAATATTCTTTGGAAAAGGCTTCTATTCATGTTGGTGGCAGTTTTTGTTGGCTTTCTTTTTCCTTTTTTTCCTGAGGCTCTGCAGGCACAAGCATGTCTCACAGCTGGTTTAGCAAGGATGCATCTAATTTAGAGGACACTGAGGGTTCCCACAAGCTGCAGTGACACTGATCACTGGGAAAGAGCAAAGCACTGTGGAGGGTCTCTCCTGAAATGCCTGTCCAGCACACTGATGCTGAAAGAGTGATGTAAAACACTGAGCAGCCTCAGAGCAGCTCTGAGTGACAGCTCAGACCTAGGGCATGCTGGATTCTTTGCTCTCCCCTTGAATACACTTTCTTCTGCCTCTGGTACCAAGCTTTCCACCTTGAATTTTTCTTCAAAGCTTTTCCACAAGCTTGTCACTTTAACACTGGCTGTTCACTTCCTCAGTTGCCACTTTCCCTGGTGCCCAGCACACATTGCTGTGTAACAGCTGTGTAACAGCACACCAGCCTGCTGGCTTCGTGCTCACACAGTCCTGTGAGTTTCACTTGGCCAGGCTGACTTGTTGTGCAGGGAAGGGACATGTGAAGCTCCCCTTGGGATGTGCAGCCCATGGTGCACCCAGCAAAATGAGCGTCCAGTGTGCCATCAGAGCCTGGCAGAATTGGCCTTAGCTGTGAGGCTGTGAAATGGGAATGCTGAAAATATCATCGATGCATGTGACCCACAAATACAAACAAAACACCGAGGGCACAAGTGGCTTTGAGAGGAGGCAGTGGCAGGGTTCTGAAATTACTCTGAGCACAGGCCTGGCTTGAGCAGCCCAGGCTCTGCCCCTGCTTTGGTAAATTCCCAAATCCTCCAAATAGAAACAGCTCTTGGACAGGGACAAGACGTACACAGTAACACAATTTAAATTTTTCTTCGCTGCTTTGCAAGAAGGATGTGGTTTCTTGTGCCAGTTCTGGTAGTGCTCAGTGAAGCCTCTGGGGCCATCAGGAGGAGCTGAGGACTTCCCACCCAGTTAATCTCTCAATTGTGGTGCTTAGTGCTTTTTTGTCTTTAGAGAATGGAAGTGTGGGTCACATGTGGTTTTCATGTTGAACCAGAATTTCCACATGGTTCTATTTTTAATCCTGAGCAATGATATCCCAGCAGTGACAGCCGGACAGCCCCACAGGTCTGCCCATCATCACGTGGGAGGACGTGTGGTGCTTCAAAGAAGATGAGGAACATGTGATATGAAAAGGCCTTTGTAGCCCAGAGTCACACTACAATAACTCTGTGCTCAACAACAGGTTGTGGTCTGAAGAAATATTGCTTCTGTCAGCCTTGCATAATGGAAACAGTAATCAGCCTCCATTAGGTCAGAATGCATTGTCAATCCACAGTGAAGCAGAAAGGACTACATCTCGGAAAACCTTTTCATTAGACAAAGAAAATTGATACCAGTGCTTGGCTCAGCCCAACACTTTGTTCGTGAGGCCAAGTGTGGATAATGGCTGGGTTTGTTTTCCTTTCATTCCTTTCTCTATGCACAGCTATTTTGATTAGGAAACATCCACCTTTCATTCTAGATGAACAATTCTAAAAACTTTCTCCCAACATTTATTATCTTGTGTACACAATCAATGATTGTGTAAAGAACAGCATTAGAACATAGTTCAGGAAAAAATATTTTGGCTTGTGATTGAAGGCACAGTCTCATTGTAGTTGAAAAACTTTTTTTTTCTTCTATGTGACAACTACAGTATCTTTTTTTTTCTTTGTGGATTTAGTCAAAATAGCTAAGGGCCACGTTCATGGGGAATATTATGGCTCTCAGTAGCTCACAACTACATGTGTGCATTAAAGATTATTACTGGCTACCCAGGGGCCTGCATGGTTAACTGTGCAGCCAGTGTGTGAAAGGACTTAAGGTTTAAAGGGTAGACACAAGACATACACAAAATAATACAGGATGACAAAATACCTTTGTATTTGTGAGAGCAGCAATGTGAATGATGCTAAGCCTGATTGGTTAACCAGAAATCATTGCTGTGTATCAGCCTTGCAAATACCACTATCCCCTTACCAGGATGAGCTGATGATGATAATGAAAAAGAGTAAATGGATGGGTGGGCTTGTGCATAACACTGCCAGATCTAATTCTGGAAGTGGTGAATCACTGATGCTCCTATTGCTACAGGATTTTCTCTCTCAATTTTTTTCCTGTTGCCATTAAGCTTCTCTTTGTAGAAAGGAGGATCCTTTCAAGCCTTCTTTCTAGCCCCTCTAATCCCATGTGTTTTTCCTGCTTTCCCCAAACCCCCTTTGTTTATGAGGGTGTAATTAGGAGTAGCACTTTCCCTTCCTCTTTTCCCCTTTTAAGCTTCTTGGTTAAAAAATAGAAAAATCAAACAAACTCATTGCAGGAGACAGAGAAAGCACTTTATTCTTGCTCTGTTGCAGGCGGCTTTGGGAAGCCTTGCTATTGTGGGTAATGAAACATAAAACAAGAGGTCAGGGGCTGGGAATTTCGATGCTCTGTGATATTTGCAATGTCACTTCTTCCTCTTTCCCTGTATAACTCACGAAGGATTGTGGAGAAGGGAGCTTGTTGTGGGGTCTGTGCACCTTTCTCCCAGGTGGGCTGCTGAGGGCCACGCTCAGTTAGGGGGTCACAGGCAGAGCTGGCTGTGCATGGAGCTGCCTCCTTGGCTGTGCTTAGCACTCCTTGGTGGCATTTCCTCAGCTGCAGGGTGGGCCACACAAGCCCATCCTTTGTCCCACAGCTGCAGGACTGTCTTGTCTGCCAGAGCTGGGCAGGGGGATGGAGTGTCCTGCAGTGCCTTGTTGTGGGTGTCCTTTGGTATTGGGCCTATAGAGAGCCATAGCCCCACATTGGGGGGAAAGCTGGATCAGGCTGAATCCAATGTTTATGAATATGAAGAATGAATATTAAAAATGAATATTAACATAGGGAATATGCACAGGAAGGATTTGTATTGATATAAAGTACATGATGATAAACCACCACCCTAAAGTAACAGTTTGTAGCTAGAGAATGTCATCCCAAACTTCTCAGTGCATAAAACCTCTGGGATCTTGGGTTTTTTTGCTTTTTTCTTGCATTGCTTCCCCCATTGTTTGCTAGTCTTACTGCTTGCCTGTCTCTAGATATAAATGGCTCTTTTCACTGCAGTAACAGAATGTCATGAATAAAATGAGACTGTAAATTCCTGTAGGGGACATCTAGCCCACAGCCAAATGTATATAAATAATGATCCATCTAGAAAGGACGGGCTAGAGAAACATGAAGTTATGGTGGTTGCTTCTGTAGTATGTACACCTGGTACTGGGTCAGCTGGGAAAAACTGATTAACAAGTCCCTGACCAGAGAGCTCTAGAACAATTCCTGCCCAGACTAGACTTTCTTCACTCCCTGTGCATTTATCTCTTAGCATTTTGGACCACAGTCATACATTAGGCTGATAGCTTTATGTTTCCTTTCTGCTATCACTCATAAATTATGCTTAGTCATAAAATTGCAGCTAAGGAAAAAATTAGTGCATCTGCTGTTGTTAGGAAGTCTTCATGTCATCATCTCTGCTCAGTGTTTCTTTGATTCCTCATTTGTGACCTATCACAAATGTGAGGAAAGATTTTTCTGGCAGAGAAGATTTTCATCCTTATGTGAAGTATTCATTTAAAGGAAGAAGCCTATTTTCCATGTTATTCCCTTCTTTGCCTATTTACAGCATGAATATGTCAGGGATGCAGCAGTTTTGAGTAGGGGGCTTTTCAGTGGATTTGGCCCTGGGCTGAGATGTGGAAAATGAAGTAATGCCATGAATTCTTGTTTAGGTGAGGACTGCAGTAACCTGAAGGTCAGCACAGCCATGGAAGCAGAGCTGTGCTAGGGGATGTGTCTTTGAGGCTGAGAATGTCATGGGGAAGAGATACAAAATATAATGCTCTTGTCCCAAAAGATGCAATCCAAAAGAAGTTCTGTGGGGGTTGTCATTTTATGTTGGGGCTTTCTTTTAAACTTGCATCTTTTAATGGCATTGAATTCCTACTCAAGTTCCCAGAAAAAATTCTGCATGAATTTTCTAAACTTTCGCTATTTAAATTATTTTTTATCTAGACCAGAATGCCTTTGGTTTAGCTTTGATTAAAATGGTAGATAGAATAAAAATGTCAAAAAGCCCCTCAATAATGTCATTAGTCTATTTCAATATTTTATTAATGAGTTTTCTCATCTGAAAGCATTTCTCTCAAAAGCTCATTTCAACTGTTATTTAAGCAAAAACTAATGTAGAAAGTTAAAAAACATTGAAGTTCTATTCCTCTGCTGATTGAAGTTTTGCTTTCTATTTTGGAATTAAAATGAACTCCCAAGTTCATGGAGTTTTCAGGAAATGATGGAATTCTGCCACCTTTTCAGACATTCTCCCATAGGAAATGTACTCTTAGACTGAGCAACCTTGCTGATGAAGTTGGTATAAAAAAGGTGCCTAATTATTGAAGGCTGGTAAGGCCTTAAGGAGTCTGCACTGCACCACCTACAGTGTGTCCAACAAAAACCACTGCTGCTCTGAAGGAGAGTCCAGATCTCCTCAGTTAGGTCTGGCCTAAATCAGGAGACCTTGCTTTGCTTCCCTGGGCTTTCCCCAGCGCCAGGGCCTCGTTCTTTCCCCTCACCTTGCACCTCTCTGCTGAAGGAGGTGACACAGTCTCTCCTCACCCAGGAGGGTGTTGAGAGACCGGCTCTAGGGCGAATATTTAATTTTCCTTCTTAGGTCCAGGGAAAGCTGCTTTCATGGCTGATGTACCAGCTTCAAAACTGTGCTGGAGACAAAGCAGCTTTTTCTAAGACTGACTAAAAAAAAAAGAAAGAAAAAAAAAGAGATGGATTTAAAAATGTAGAAAATGTGGTATTTGCTGACTACCTCATGCTTGGAGAATGCTACTTTTCCTTTGTGCTTTGGCCATTATATCATCAAACCTTGGCACTTTTTCCTCTGCCTGCAGGCACTGCCAGTACTGCAAGTCTGTACCTGGAGGCCTGAACCTTGCCTTAACTATTTAATGTTGTGCAATGATTAGGCCATGTCTCCAGGCCCATTTACTCCATCAGATTAACACATCGGGCAAGAGCACATACTTAGAGAGAAGTATACCCTGACAGATCTAATCAAACACCATTTAAATCAGGGCAGATGATGGTGACATTAATCTGCCCTGCTATAACAGCCCATTTAAATGAGTAGGAGGAGGGAGGTGGTACAAGTGAGGATAGATGGTGTGTTTAAGTAGAGAAATGAAATCTCTAGAATGACTTCAGTGGAGATAGTTTTGATTGAAGTCAAGTAGTAAAATGAGCAAGTGAGAGAGATAAATTTCTTTAAGCTGGAGACACTTCAGGTTAACAAAGGTGTGTGAGTACCAGGGATCTGTAACCTGCTCAGACCCACAGAGATCTGTGCTCCTGATACAGACAAATTAACAACCTAGAACAAAATGGCTTAGATTCCTCGTGGGAGCCTAAAAATTGCTTTGTACATTTTACAAACCATTCAGCATGAGCTTGAGTTAGTAGATTAAGGCCAACCAGATTATAAATAAGAGGATTTTTTGGGACTAGAGGCCAGTTTAAATTGCCAGCTGTGAAGGAAGGGAAAAAAGGAAAAAGCAGATTCATAGAGAGCTATGACAAACAATGCCACCGATGGTCCTGAAATTATCAATTTTTTATCTTTTTCCCCATATCTGACACACAGCTGTGAGTCAACAACTGTTCTTTCTCAAGAAGCTCAGGGTGCTGTGTGCCCTCCTGCCAGGGCTCTGCAGATCAGAGCCCAGGTAAACCAGGCTGCTAAGGGACAAAAACTATGTGAAGCATGAGTAGCTCTTCAGAGTAGCACAGGAAGATATTCGTGCTCTGCTCTAATTAAATGCCACTATAAATTGCACAAAAAGAGATTAGGATTGAAAGGTACTTGCTGTGCTGTTCTGGAATGACTAATTAGCTGGTGCAAATCCAGTCCAAAGTGCTGTTAAGGAAATCAGAGCTAGGAGGTAGATATGAGTATTGTGTAACTCACACCAGGAAGAGCACTAAGACTAGACTGAGCTTGCTACATACAAATACTAAATATTTTAATCATAGTGAGACATAAATAATCCTGAGATTACAGCCTTTCTTTTAAAATCTTACCTTTTCAAACTCAATCAAAAATGTATCCTGAAGATAAATCACTATTGCACCTCAAAAAACTAGTTGGATGAGCAAGAATCAGCCAAGGAAAAGCGCTTCTAATAAAGCACCTTAAAAATACAGAATTTTTTTTTGTCCAAAATTTTTTTTCTTTAAAGATTATTTTAGTGGCCATCTTCCTTTGACCCCAATAAATTTGGTACATGAGGTTTATAGAGCTGAGGGTAGAGGATTCATGAGAAGCAGCTGAGGCACATGTCCTGTCACATACTTCCAACCCTGTTCAACAGGATTCCTTAAAGCTGGATGTGCATGAACCTTTCCTTTCTGCCTGTCCCTTCTGTTTCTCTTTTCTCTGTTTTAGGGCAGGGGCACTGTTAGAAGAAAAACACATCTCAGTAGGTTTGGTCTCTATTAGGAGTTTTTCCCTCTAACATTTTCACTTATATACACACTACACTTTTTTATAACACAATGACTGTTTTGTCATGCTGAATAAGTTTTCCTACTCTTCATCCTCCATTTGGGAATATGGGATAAACCTTACAACAAAGGACATGATAAAAGATAGGCATAGCACTTTTATTAGGAGGACAGGGAGCTTTTGAAGTACAGTCCTGAAGTCAGCAAGCAAAAACTAGGCAGAAAGTGTGCTGCCTGTTACAATGTGCTTCAGAGATGAGACTAAACCCCAGTGAAATATTATGCTTTTTAGTCACAGGTCCTGCTCCCAAGTGATGAAAGGGATCTCATGACTTTCTCCTGAGTCAGAGCTTTCATTGCCCCTGAGAAAGAGATGCACTGGTTATATAAATGACAATTAATTGAAGTACCCCAGAGCCTGGGAAACTCCAGAGCAGAGACACACAAGCCTTTGTAGGTGGCACATTGAAGTTATCAATCAGGAAAGCTGTAACTTCTTTTTTTTTTTTTTATTCTAAGATGCAATTGTTCCTGCTAATATATTTATTTCTGAAATCCTACATCCAGCCCCCGGAGGCTCAAAGATGATGTGAAATATCATTATAAAACCAAACTCTCACATTTGAAATGCACTGAATATAATGAGGAAACCCTCATCAAACTAGAGCAGCCACTCCTGCTATTTTGCCTGAAACTGTCTCTGTATCCCAGATGAGAGCTCTTCCCCACGCTCATCTTCTAAAGATGTAAGACCTACTTTAGAGAATGACATTTCTGAGTAAGGAGGCCAGAGCTATGAAAAGCCCTCGGGATATTGGAGTGGCTTCAGATTCCTCTCTGCCGAGTTTGTTCAACTGTGCTCTATCTACAGTCTGTACCATTAATTAATGTCTGATAGATTAGGAACTCCCAAATAGGAAATCATGTTTTCGCCACAGGCTGCAGCAGAAGTGCACAGGGTCTCATTCTGACATTGCTTTTGCTGATAAATCCTGGGAGGAACTCTGCTGAGTCTATCAGGCAAAGTCATCACAAGGAAGATCTGATAGGGCACAGCGGGCGGGCAGAGCCACCCATCACCCTCGGGTCTGAGTCAGACTATGCCAGGAACAGACACACAAATGCTCCACTTGGTCTCCATCCTTTTGTTTAATGGGATGAAAAATCATAAGCATTCAGGGAATAGCACAGCTAAAAAGGCTCTGGGGACATGTTCCAGCAGCCTTCCAGCACCTGAAGGGGGCTTGCAAGGACACTGCAAAGGGGGTTTTCATAAGGGCATGAAGTGATAGGACAAGGGGGAACAACTTTAACTTGAAGGATGGTAGAATTAGATTAGATATGAGAAGAAATTGTTTACTCCAAGGGTGGTGAGGCACTGGACCCATTTGCTGTGATTGTCGTGTCCTTGGAATTGTTCAAGGCCAGGTTGGATAGGGCTCTGAGCAACCTGGTCTGGTGGAAGGTGTCCCTGCCCACAGCAGAGGAGTTGGAACTGGCTGATCTTTAAGGTCCCTTCCAAACCAAACCATTCTGATTCTAAAGAGCAGTGAAGCAGTTGCACATAAATATTAGTATTTTATCTAAAATCTTAGGAAAATGGAACCTTAATTGCAAATCCACCCACTATTATTATCCCATGAACAGAAAAGAACTGTGAGTAGGCAATCCTTCAAGACATATCTTTAAGTGCTACACTTAACCCAATTGCTCCTAACAAAATAGCTGTATTTGTACCAAATCTGGACTTTGGAATCAAACACAGTGGTGTTTTTTTTTCTGGAGAGGGTTTCAATAAAAGGTCAAACTACTTCAATATTGTGGCTGTGGTCTGCAGCACAATCACCCTGTAATTTTGTCTTTCTCAATGAAATCCCAAAGCATTTGAATTTAGTCACACCCAGTCTTGACATTTTATCTCTACCAGAGGGTGGAAACCCATTGATTTTAGTGGGGTACCAATGACATATGTGTGGCTTTGTTATATTTGTCTTCTATCAGCTTATGACGCTCAGAATTTACAGGATTTCTTTCTCAGCAAAACCCCCATGCATTTGTAAGTAATTTTTCCCCCTCTATCTAGATCTCACCTTGTTAATCAGTGTATTACAATGCTTTTAGCTCGCTGCAGTAACATTGCTGAGTTCAGTGACTTGAGTTGATATTTTGCCCAGAGACCACCCAGCTGTGTTTGGGTATCACCTTCCACACAGGCACAGCAGTTTGGGCTTATGTGATCTGACACAACCGTGCTTCACTTTGCTTGGATCATGTGTTCTCTTCCATTTCCTTTTGTCACTATTTATCATTTTCTGAAATCAGCTGCACAGAATCTCTCTCTCCATCCACCACCTTAACAGAAAGAAAGGGCTCTTTGCTGAATACATATATTTAAGGTTTGCTTTCCATAAATGTTTCTCAGAATTTGGCAACATGTGCAGATGAAAAACAATTATGCCAACAAACCTGTTTTGAGAATAGCTGTAGAAATTTGCATTCTGTCCCAGTTTCTGACACAGACTTCCCTTCTAAGGATGGAAAATTGCTCAGTTCTTATCTGTCTCAATTCTCCAGCTCTAAGGTGGGAATAACAACATTTCCTTTCCCCAGTGCTTTCTCTGTATATTTAGATTAGAAGCACAAAAGGAACAACGGCTCCTTGATTATTTTCTACAGTAGCTGCTGACACACAGAATTGCTTCTCTTGCTTAGTATTAACATACAGAAAAATAATGCTTTCAAATACAAAGAGAAAATAGTTTAAAATTTGAACAAATACTGATTTGCAGTATTATCCAAAGTCTAATTAGTTACAAATGAGGGGACTTCTTCCTTCACAATGTTTGTATCATTGTGCTGCTTTGCTATGTCATGTTAATCCTGGTGTTTTCCATGCATATTCTCCAAGGGCTTTTTCTAGGCTGCTCCTGATATGGTGTAGCCCTCAAGCCTGCAAATGGACAAGACCTTTCTGGTTTGCCAGCAAATTTTTTAATTTTTTTTTTAATAGCTATTCAGAAAGAGGGTTTCACTGTAACTTTCAGTTATAGCTGCAGACTAGGCCAATAGGTGATCTGTCATTCCTCAAGATTACTCCCATACTGTTTCCATATTCCTGTTTTGCTTTGATATTTATGCATGCTTAATAGTGAGAGCAGCTGATTGGGAGGCCATATTTCCTCCTTGCAGCAAAAATAAAATTTAAAAAAATCATCAGCATCAGGTTATCTGGAAAAGTTTTCAGTTGCTGTGCTCCAAAAAAGTGTTGTTTATCTGCAGGGGAATGCTTTCCAATTTAAACACGTGGCTCAGATGAGTACTAAATTCTCCTCTGGTTTTGAAAGAGTGGCTAGTGGCCATTTACCCTCCTTTATTCCTGTTAACTGTCTGCAGTATATCTAATTTGCTGGGTTTCTGAGATGCTTGCTTTGTTTTTAACAAGCTTTGAGGTACAGGTTAAGCCATGTCTTTATAGCACATCTGACTACAATCTGCCGAGCTAAAATTTGTAGCTCAGCTGTCTCTTTTCATATCCTCAGCAATTCACCATTTTTATGATTTTACCCTTACTCTGGCCCTGGGGGAGAAAGAACTTCTTTAGATCACCTTTCAGTCTGAGCTTTGGGCCTGGCAAGGGGCTTTTCCTGCTAATTACCAGAGCTGTTAATTCTGTTGTCAGGTTTGACAGTGGCTGCCAATGTCCATTTCCTACCAATGGAGTGAAGAGGTAAGAGCAGCACCGTAGAAGGATGAAAAGCAATCTCAAATGCATTTCTGCTTTTCTTAGTGCAACATTACAAGATTTCAGTGATAGTCTGTTTCCAAAGGAGGGATCAGCTCCTGTTTGATGGGTATCCCTGCAGGGATAGTGACTTGTGTGGTGAGGGTCCTGCTGCAGGTTTCACAGGTTATTTACTGTGGTAAATCTCCAGAAACACTGCACAGTAAATTTGAATGGATGGATGGTAAAATCACAGCAGCTCCTTGCAAACAACAGTAACCACCTGCTTATCTCATGGAATTCTGCTGCTTTATCTCCTGGTAAGATGACAAATAATATTAGCCAGAGCTGCAAGCAGTGAATTCCATCCAAGGTTACCCCCATGCTGGACATTAAGTTCTAGGTTTGACTGAAATACCTTTGCCCCTGCAGATTGCTTAGCAGAGATGTGAGTGCCCATCTCTGTGGTACTCACATTGTGGTCTTTCCTGTGAGGAACACACAGCAGCACAAACAAGGTCATTTCTTCTTGCTGTGGTCTCTGTTGCCATCCTTCAAGCCCCTTGCCTTTTCATGATTTACAAATCTGGTATCAGCACCCTACTTTGCATCTGATGCGCATAAAAATGTAACGGCACAGTTGGCTTCAGGAATACTCATCTGTGTGCCACAAGCATTGATCTGTTAGAGGAAAGGGAATTGCTCTCTTAACTCAGTGCTCTGGGGGTTGGGAGAGGTAAAGATGTTTGTGAGCACAGGTTGCCAGGGGACAGCACTGTGGCTCTTGTCACTGGAGAGTTTTAGGAATACTCAACAGCATCTCTGCTCTTGTTTTGTAAGAAAATAGAAAAACATTAACATATATACACATGCATATGCCCTCTATACAAGGGGTCTCTGCTGGGAAGCTCTGCATTTTTGACCACCAAAATGTGGCACAGCTTTAGATGCACTTGGCAAAGTCCAAGGAGATCCACTGGTTTCCTGTTTCCCAGTTCTGCAAGAGGTTAGTTACTCCCTTGTGTTTTGAACACCTGATAACATACAAATGTGGCTGCTGCCATTCAGTTCCCAGATCAACACAGGTGTCCATCAAAGTTTTACTAATTGTGTTTAGATTATTTTTTTTAACAAATCTTTTCTTTCACTATCCCTTAAGCATATCAGTCTTTGAAGTTAAAAGGCTTCTCAAGCATAGCTAGTGAGCCTGCTTCAATCACAGAGCTGATCTTGCTATTGATCATCAAAAGCCCCTGAAAAGCTTAATTTAACCTTCCTAAAGGATCTGGACATCTTCAAATACTTTAAAGTTTATTGAGTATTTATTTGTTTTTTACATGCAGAAAAAGTGGAGATGATATATATTTTACAGAAGCCTGCAGCCCTTTGTACTAATCTGGGAGGTTTAAAACATTTCATTAGAGTCTGGTTCCACTTCTGTGGAGCAGATGTTCTCTCCACAAATTATTTTTTACAGATAACTTGTTCCCTGAGTTTACTTGGCTCAGCTTTCAGCAGGCAGCACACTGTTAATGGAGCAGAGAGATGCAAACAAGAACATCTTGGAAACTTATCCATTATGGCTGGACCCTGGATTCTCTGCTTTTCTGTAAGCAACTGGAGCTTTCTGCCCACATGAGACAAGCATTTATGGGGAAAATATTTCACTCTTCTTTAATTATTTTTGTTTGCATAAGGCCGAATGAGGTTATTATGGAAAAATGTGGTCTCTGAACTTCAAAATAGGAAATTAGCATGAAAATGTTTATTTTTCCTCATGAAAATGCTTTAAGAAAGATTTTTTCTTTCGTTTTTCCCCATATCATTTTGTATCCTCAGCTAACCCCTGCCCTGAGGGGTCTGAATGTCCATTGCCAACCATGACAGTTTCTCTGCTTCTCTTCTGTACCTCATTTTCAGTATCTTGCCTAATTCTAGGAGATATTTCTCTGAGGAAAGAGTCCTGAGGGGAATGTCTCTTGCTCTTCAAAACAAAATCTCCTCTGAGGCTGGAAGGAGCTCCTATAACTGAAAATAGTTCTATTGTGTGGACGTCCTCAAACCTTGAAAGTGTTCTTTGCATTTTTGCAGGAAAAGATGATGAAAAGCTTGATATTTTCCCCCCAGTGATATTCCACTTTGAAGATGTATTTTTCTGAATATTGATTGAAAAGCAGAGCACAAGATCTCAAAATCAAGCTACTCTGAGCAGCAGAGCTCCCCTGTGAACCACTTGGAGCTAAACCCATGGTGTTTTTCCTAATCTTGCCACAGAGGATGAGGAGAGCAGGGAAGCCTGTTACACTGCTCCTGCTGCCTCTGGGCATAACCATGTTTTGCCTTAGCTGTCAGCTTATCTTTGTGGAACAGAGATACTGCAGATTTTTCTTTTTTTCAAATTAAGGTTGTTCCTATATTGAAATCTTCTATCTCCCTACTGACAACTGGGAAAACAAAGCCTGCCCATGGTTGTCTCCCTCAAGTGCAGGCTTTAGTACATTTGACCCACTTGTCATATTCTCAGCATCACAGCCTGTGTGTTTTACAGAGGTTGTTTTGGGAATGAGCTAATGGCACAAACTGGGGATCTGTGGAGTTGCACAACTGCTTGGAATGGGAGCTTGAGGAGCAGGGAGAAGAGCTCTTGCTTGAAATGTAGATCACAGCAGGGCTGGACCTATTTAAAAATCACCAGAGGTCTTGCTAGTTAACTTCCCTTTCATGTAACAGAAGAAAAGGTTGAATGAGTCATGTGAAGCCAGCCATGAGATTAATATAGACAAAGATGTCATATCCTCATGCATGCAGCTGTGAATGGCGTATCTGCTTTGCCATCTGCAGATTAAATGGACACAGTGTCTGAGTGGCTGCTGCAGGGCTTGGTAGAACTCAGTTATCATCAGGCAGATTTCCTGTTGCCTAATACCCACACACAATGGTTGTTCAGCGTCAGGCTTTGGTTTCTGGAGCAGTTTCAAAGCCAGGCAGCCACAGTGTGCAGCTTTAGAACAGCACCACCGTTAACTAATTGCACTCGCTCGCAGAATTATGAAACCCGAGAGGATAATTTGGTGCATCATGAGTACATCTTTGTAAATTTTTCATAGGGTTATTTTCCTGCAGATCTGTTTGCTCTAATTTCTTTCCTCCTGGTAATTTGGGGCTTTCTTCTCCAACAATTAGAAAAACAACATTCTGTTTAATTGCAATATTTACAGAAACAGATCTTTTTTCCATATTCCATGCTGTAACAAGCTTTATGCCAATTAACCTCTATATTTGCAAAGACACACCTGTATTGACCCTTAAGTGTCATTCATTCCATTTTTAAATTGGACAGTTGAATGTGAGCACTCGATTTATAAAAAGCATTTAAGGAGGTAATATGTTAAGCATGCGCTTGATCCTGACAGGACGATACTGCACCTCCCTCAAATCCTTCTGGTTCAGGGCTGATATCACTGAGCAAATCTATCTCTATCTAGAATCTTCATCAAAACTTGTTTGTGAGTTCATTCCAAAAGGCCAAAGCTGAGAGAAAATCTGTGCTCTTCATACTGAAATCTTTGATGCAGACACGTAATTCCCATTTACTTCAGTGAGTCACCCGTGTGCACAGAGATGAGAATTCTCCCTTGTTAGGCCTTTAAAGATTTCCATGGGAGTTTGCTTCCTTGAATATTTTATTTTCAGCTTTGTTATGGTAAGATGATTTTTCTGACATTTCACTGATCACAAAGCAGCTGGCCCCATAAAAAATAAAGCACACACACAAGGAAAGAAATGACTGGGTGTCTGGGGGAAAATGTTAGTTCTGTGTCTGAGCTGCAACAGATTATCATCATTAAAACAAAACCCCAGCAATTGCTGGAATGATGGGCATGAAAGAGTGGGAGCATTTTCTCAGATTGAAACACAGCATAAAGGTGGTGCTTTAATTAAGTCATTGTTAATTTTGAGTGTATCACCTAGCTCTGATATTTTTTAAAATTCTAAAATAATTGTGTTGAATACAAGGAAGATAACATGTAGAAATACAGTAATTTGTTTGCACTTGATCTAAGAGTGCAGATCACACCATCCCTTGCCACAGGTCTGGAATTACTGCTGTGCAGACCTGCCAAGATTGGAGAACCATAAAATAAACAAAAAAACCCAAACAGATTCTTCTCCATATTGGGGGGGTCTTTCACAAATGAGAGTTGAAATCCAAATTTAAAAGTGCAACAGAACCAACCCCAGACACAGACATTTTTTTGCTATGATCTCTTCCGTGTCTGTAGCGTATTTTTAGCAGAAGATGTTCCCTACTCTGATTCCCCACAGCATCCCTTTGCCAGTTCCTTCCAGGATCTCTGCTTCAAAGAGAACAGACAGATGAGTGATGGAGGGGTCTCTAGTTATGTCTTTGCAGGAGACACAGGAAGAGTCTGGGCTCCTTATTGTACCAGCTCCATCCCCAGAGGAAAAGAGGGAGCTCTACCAACTCCCAAAGACCTTTTCAGCCCTAGAAAAAGTCATAGGCAAAAGAAAAGGCCTATAAAGGGCAGAAAAACCCCCAACAGTAGTGTTACATGACGAACCAGTTCATTCCCTCCCCCTTCACCAAGTTCTTTATAAAATTATTTTTCTTCTTAGTTTTCGATTTGTTTCCTATTTCTATTGAATGTCTTGATTTGTTTCTGCTTATCTATTGCATGAATTGTCATGTTGTTAAACACCCTTACTAAGGAAAATGAATAATCTTGTGGAAGTTACTTATAGTGTCTCTGTTCCCTGCTTTTATTGTTGTTTCCTCCCTGGTTATTGGAAATTAAAGGCCAGAAAATGGGTTTGGCCTGGAATTTTCATGGGAAGCTTTTTGAGGTTTTCCCTTAAAAGCTTTTTAATCAAAAGCTGGATCTAAAACTCAAATGACTTCTACATTTTCAAAAGGAATAGGTCAGCACACTGGATTTATATCAAATGCTACATTTTCAGAAACAAAGAATTGTAACTTCAAGTTCAATAAAAATGTTCTTAGGCAGACAGCATCCTGGCCACTGGCCCAGGCAGCTGCATTGTTTCTCCTGGGGCTGGGTTTCTGGGCAGCCAGAAGTGATGCACAATCTGGAAACCAAGACTTCAGAGCAGAACAATGATGGAAATGAACACACAGTCGTGTGGGGATGATTTCCTTGGCCCCCTTTCAGCAGCTTTCCTGTATTTGCTTTCATTCCCCTCCTCCTTAATTTGCTCTTCTTTCCTTATTGTTCCCTTTCCCCTCATCTCTCACAACTCATTTCCCTGTCCTCTCCTCTCCTTGTTGCCTTTGCTGTTCTCATGTCTTTGTCCTTGCAGTGATGCACTGACATGTCCTAACACTGGCAAAACTTTGTCAGGGTACATTTCCTGCAGAAAGTCAAGACATGTTCCAAGGCAGGCTGAGTGTTTCCCCTCACAGCCAAAAGAACTGGGTCCATCCCCCAAAACATGCTCCCTTGTTTATGGTGCCTGACAAAGTCAATGTGAATTTTAATTCATAGTGGTTCATTAAGAGGGACTTTTCAGTCTTGGCATGGCCTTTCAGAGCCTCACCCTTTGTAGCTATGTCTCAAAAGGGGTCTTTGTTTTAATTTCGGTTCTTGTTGGCTACTGTCTGTTTGCCTTTTCAGCCAAGGAGAAGAAATGTGAAGATATATGTGTCTGATCAAATATTTAAACTTCTAATACCAGCGGCTCACAAGATACATAAACCATAATTTATTTCTGTTTATGGCACTTCTGCTGGAAGTATCCTGCTAATCTGCCTAATGTGTGTAAGAAAATGCAGACACACTAAGATTTGTTTTACTGTGACTATCAATCTTCACAACAATATTGTGAAGCAACAAGGAATGGACTTTTCTGGGGACTAGATCTCCTATTTATTAAAGACAATGCTTCTTGTTATCTGTCAGTGCCCTGTATGCAGCACTGGGTGACCTTTTTGAAGAAGCCCATTTGAGCCATGTGGATTTAGGTGTAAGATTTTGTCCCTTTTCACACACACACACGTCCTGGAATGAGATATCCTGTTGCCCTCATGGGAGCCACAGGACCAAGCACATCTGGACGAACTGCCTGGGGCCACTGGAGGAGAAACATTCCCTGCACAAACCTTTCCTCAGGTCTGATGCTCAAGGGAGCACGTATCAGAGGTGAGCCTAGGGACTAAATTTCCACTTTTCCAGAGAGGTCAAAAGCAGGGTGACTGAGGTCTTTTGGCTTCATGACAATCAAACCCCACATCCCAGCTGAGCCCAGGACCTCGAGGCAAACATTCCCTTTCCTACTGCCCTTCTCTCCCTGCCCCCAGTGGCCAGCCAGCCGTGCTGATCACTCTTTTTTCCCACATGCACCCCTTGGTTTAAAAGGAAAAAAACCCAAAGAATAAAAACTTCTTCTCCTTGGAACATTACCTTTTTCTCTGGAGGGTTCTTCCCCCTTTTTATTTAGCCCTGTCTCTTCCTGTAATGCTTTCTTGTCTCCTTTCTGCAGTGGCATTAGCAAGGTGTATTATCAAGCTCAGACACTGTCAGTGGATGTGGGATTTTGCAAGAACTTTAGAAAATGAAATCTAGCCCTTTTCCCTCTTTTATCTCATATGGGATCCAGTTAACTGATGCTCTGATGACTTCTTGAGGCAAGAACCCTGGCAAGGAAGACCAAGGGAGCAGTCAGAGCTTAACCCCCAAAGCAGGGAGGCAGGCTCAGAAGAGGGGTCTGTGCCCCTGACTTCTGAGTGACAATTCCTCCAGCCTTCACAGCCCTGCTACAAATGCCTGTGCAGTTAAAAATGGAAATGCAAGTGGACCCCAAGCTAAAGGAGATGGGCAACACCAACAGGCTTGATTGGCTGAGGTCTGCTAGGTTGTTTTTAAGTTAACTGGATGTCCTGCTCTTGGTTTCAGTATAAAAGATCAGAAAATAAATCCTGTTACTGCTTTTATTAGAAATAGTCATTCAAATCTGAGTGGGTTGAGCAGCCCTAAGCACCCAGGCTTGCCTGGGATTACTCCTGGCATAAATTGCATGCACATATCAGAGGTATGAGAATATCAAGTGAGTTCATTTAAATTAATGGTATTAAAACAAATGGAAAATTGATTTTTTTGTAATAGAGGGCTTGATTTACCCTAGCTTAACTCCATTGATTTTGATGGATTTGAACCTACTTCACTTTGGCATAAATCAGGGGAATACCAGGTCCAGGGGTTGTAAACGTTAAGACCAAGTTAAATATTTACTGTCTTATGTCTTATTATATTCAAAATATTAGAAAAATGTGTTTCTTCTGTAATGCAGACAGTGGCCAGGAACAGCAGAAGTAATGATTTGCCTTATTGCAGCACTTGGCCTTAATAACTACTATCATGCTCACACAAACACAATTACAGATTCAAATTGAGCTTATATTTAAGATATTTTACAGTAACAAGCAGAACTCTGGTGTGGACCACTCACAGACAGAACTGGTGTCCAGCCTCTGGTCTCACCATCATGCCAAGGTCTGTAATCACTTGGGTACCTGACTAGAGTCCTTCCTCCCCCTTCCTAAAGTGCCTCCTTACTGCTCCACCAGTGGAACATTAATGGAGCTCCTCTGGTTTGCTTTTGTGACGAGAAGGAAGCACTTCCACTAATGACACTAAGAATAGGATTTACTGTAACTTGGCCTCAAATGGTATTTGTGGTTCCCACACATCCTGTAACAATAATGCTTTCTAAACTTCAGCGGATATTGCCACACTGACTGTTGGAGAAAAGCAGAAGGAAGATGATGAAGCAGCTTCTCTGAGATATTTTTTTTTCCTTTCCAAGGCAGATTTATTGGCCTCGTGTTCCACACCTTGGCAAGGAAAAGAAAAAACCCAACATGAAAGCGAGATGGGCTGAGACTGTATTTTACCAGCGTGTCTGGAGTAGGATGATTTCCTGCAAATAATTACTGATGTGTAGGGACAAGTGGAAAAACAGATTTCTACAGCTATTTTTTCACTCCTGTGTGTTAGTGTTATCTGACAAGGGCACAAATACCACGTTCAGCTCTACTTTTCCCATTCCCTGGTGAAATCTCTCCTCCACCTCTATGTGAATTCTTCCAGCAGCTGTATCCTCTAGAAACCTTCTACTGAGCATTTGGCACACAGCCCCCAGGCAGGGCTCCTCTGGGGCAGCTCCAGCACCCAGATGAGGAATTGGTAGTGTTGAGCTCCAGATGGCAATCAGCTGCCTCTCTTCCTTGACCTCTTTCTTGCCCAAGGCTCCCTGTAGAGCTGTCTGTCAAGGAAATATTTTTTGTGAAGTCAACTCTTGAAGCAATTAAGGATCTATATGTAGGCAGCCAGTGCATCTTGCATGGTGCTTGGGCCAGCTAAAACTTCTCTTACCAGCCTCTGAGTAAGCCAGTCCTGCATAAAGCAGAGAAATGCCAGCCATCCATCATCCCCTCCATGGCTCAGGAGTGTAATTTCATGAGCTGCCTGTGTGGGAGAGAAGTGTGAGAAGATGCTGCGTCAGTGTGTGGGCTGCACAAGGGACAAAGAGGTGACTTCAAATTTATACTGGAAATAGAGAGTGAGTAATAATGTGCCCACAATGGACCTTTCTTCAGAAGAAATATGCAAATGAAAAATCATTTGAATGATGGATTTAACTACCAGCTGAATATGAAGCTGGGAGGCTGAGGTGTGAGCCAGCCCTCTGGCAAGATGGTAGTGAACAGGAATAAACTACAAAGTGAAAAAACACTGTGTTGTGTGAGGATGGGGTTGTGTGGCTTCCAGCTCAGAAAGAGAAATTTTCTGTGTACCTGATAGGCTTCTCAAATTTTCTTTGTGGTGCTTTCCAACAGTTGATGGAACCACGAGGAGATTGACTGACTTGATGCTCCAGAGGTGAAATCTGAGTCCTGGAGGAATTCTAAGATGAATCCAGACCACAATAGTGGATCCACAGGGCTATGGGAAAGCTATTGGAGCTTGTGCCTTGGACCTCAGAGACACATGGATCTGAACCAGACCACCAGATCAGACCCTTCAGATTTTGGAAGCATTGTAAATAGGGCTCATATCCAAACAATACTCTATGACATTTTCTCCAAAATAAAAAGGCTTAACAAGCACGCCTGACACAGAAAATAGGCTGCTAGGAAAACCTGGAGACTATATTTGAGCTGATGGAATGTTATACCCTTGTGTGATATTTTTCAGCTGTGTTCTCCTGAATTCACCTATGCAGTTCTCCAGCATTCATCAGTCAAGCTGAAACATATTTTCAGCAATAAAGAGGAGAATTTCTTCAAAGAAAATCTTTTTTCATGCATATAATCTGGAGAGAGTGTTTCTTTATTTTTCCTCGTGCCATTTGGGATGAATAGGAGATAATATTTTTTCTTCTCTCCATTCTTAAGCATCTTCCTGCTCGAGATCTTTACAGCCACGAAGTCAGTTTGGTGAAAAACATATTTCCCATCCCCTTCCTTCATTTCCTATGAAAATAGATACTTTGAAAGGCATGAAATATAATGCCAAGTGCTGCCTTCGTAAAGAATGTCTAAAATTCCTGTGAGACAATGTATTGTTTCAAAACAAAGCTATTTCAGGCAATTCTATCCTCATCTCTACAAAGCTATTCATCTGAGAAACTTCTTTTCCAGCACAAATATTCTTGCTCTGGGGTTTCATCTTTCAGAAAGAAAAAAGAAAGTGTTTTGGAAGATCAGTTTCATATTGTTACAATTTAAAATAAAACAAACAAAACCAGATTCTGAAGAAGTTCAATCCATCTGCCATTCTTGCTGTCCGTGTCTAGTCAAAGACAGCACAATCCCTCTGGAACTTCTTTTACAAACCTTATTTACGTGACAGCCTGTGGTGTCTTTTTTGGTTTTGGGGGTTTTTTTTGGTCAATTTTTTTACCTAGAATGCTGTGCCACATATAACTTTTTAAGGCGGTGGGTTAATTGCATGCACTTTAGGGTTTTACATGGACCTTGGTGTGGTGGGAACTGCCCCCAAAACTGCTGACTCTCTCCATGCCCCCATCTCCAGCCTGCTTTTCCAGGGAACTGCTGCAGCTGTTTGGTGTGGCTGGAGGGAGGGACAAGCAGAGCTCTGGCCTGTTGCAAGGCATTTTCTATGAGCAAGGATTTCTACCAGCCTACAGGCTTTTATTAAGTTTGATTTACAAAATCCCAAAGCTGAGCCCTGCAGAAGATTTGATATTTCCAAAGGAAATGCTTTATGGAAGGCAGAAATGTTTTGGCTAAACAGAGAGCCTTGGCTGCTGTTTTATGTACTCTCCCCATGCATGAAAGAATTCATTGTGGTCATGAACCAGGAAAATCTGGCTAACCCACCACAAGAAAAGACAGAATGAGCTCAAAGGCATGGATGCCTTCATTTCTTTTCCTTATTTTCAGAAAAGAGGATTTCATACCATTAGTGATGCCTCCTTTCTCAGCATCCAGACTGCTCACTGAAATTACAGATGCAGAAGTACTTCCCTAGGCCCCTGCATTTTGACTTCAAGTCATTGGTTTTGTTATTATTGAGAGATAAATATTCACAGAGCAAAGGCAGGATGGTATTCCGTTAAAATGTGTAACATTCTCTCGCTGAAGTAAATTTGTAGGTGTTCCCCTAGATAAAGATTTAAATATGTCCCTTTAAATTCCAGTTCCGGTGGTAACATGGATGAATCTTTAGCAACCATTGATAATTAGCCAGTTTGCAAGCTTGTCAGGAATATGTGCTTTTTCACAAAAATACCCCAGAAGCACCCTTTCTTTATAAAAATCTGTGAAACAAAACCAAAAAGTGGAAAAAGGAAAATTAGCAGCTGCTATTGCAACAAACTTTAACATACAGACACTGCTTTCTGAGAGACATCATTAGAGCCAAATTAAAATATAGCTGAGATTTTTCTAAATAAAACTGTCAATGAAGATAAAAAAGTTTTTATGTTGACAGTAAAGCAAATGATTTTTTTCCACGCTGTTGAGGTTCTGTAATGGTTGCAGTATATCTGGGTGACTGATGGCACACTAATGACAGATTAACAGCTGCAGGAGACACCACTGCTCCCAGCTCTGCTCTGGGGCAGGGGAAGCTCAAGACCTGTGGGCAGGGGCTGGGTTTGGGGGCAAAAATGGGCGGAGGATTTACACCTTTGTTGGTAAAACAAAGAAGAATACTGAGAAAAGCACTCAGAGATGTGAGAAGTGGTTCCTGGAGGTTGTGTCTTGGGATGGCTGGAAATGAGGTGCAGCATCAAAGTAACTGAATTTGGGTATTTTCTGTAAGTTAGGGAAGGAGTGCACCAGCAGCAGTGATAATTGCTGGAGATATAAAGTAGGTTAAGTGAGAATTATGGTCTGCTGCAGTCTTTTAATGCATTGCCAGCAGGTTCAGCCAGCACAAATATCCCCACAACCAGCCTGAAACAGCAATTTCCTTGGGTGTTTCCCTGAAATATTCACATAGATACAAAAGGTCAGGTAGAGGATTTTTTTTCTCTTCTCAGCACCCAAACCTGGAGGCCTTTTGGGGATCTAAAAGGCTCAGAGCTCAGCTATACCCATGTTCTGGCAGGAGAAAAGGTCCTGCCATGGTGGGTAAATGCTGACCTGTCCTGCTGCTCTTAGGGGTGCTGCATTCCCTGCTGGGGAGGTGTGAATTGAAGAGAAGGCTTTGGAAAGTTGCCATCTTGGTGGAAACACTCTTTGGATTAAGAATTCACGCTGAAGAGCTCACTAATCCACGACAGTTTTATCTATTTGGAATTTGTGTTGCTTGCTGCAAACGAGGCAGGAGAGCAGTTTGAGCGCCATGGCTGGAACCTGTGCTTGGTGCCTCCACTGTAGGGTGATGGCAGCGGTGGTTGGGTGTTTATCTGATCCTCTTTGGAGTAAACAAATGGACCAAGAGGGGCAGCAGAAGCTGTTCATTCCCTCTCTCTCCTCTGTGCCCACGGCAAGGGGAGAGAAAGAGACAGTAAATCCCTGAGCTGTAACCCATGCCCAAGTCTCCAGATGTGCTGGACCTGCTCCCTTCATTGTACAGCGCTGTTGGAACTTTGACCAAGGCCAAGGATTATTGGCAGCTGTACCAGGTCCCCCACCCCTTAGTGATGTGTTTCATCACTTTTAGCAAAAAAGGAAAAAATGCACTTAACCGTCCAAAACTACTATAACTTGGAGATCTCTGGATACCTCCCAAATCATGTCTGTGTTAACCTGAATTCACTTGGAGATAGCTTCATCATTTAATTAGATTAGTTATTTCAGCAGGGAGGAGGAAGGTAAAACAGCAGAATGCTTAGAAAAGAGTAGTTTTTCCTTGGATTGTGACATCTGAATAATTTAAAGAGGTTTTGAGAACTATGCTTTATTTTAATTAGTTTCTGAATCAGTTTCTGCGCTGCCTATTCTTTCTCCCCCCTCTTTGTACTGTTTATTTTTGATGACATCTGCAAATCCTGGGGAAAAAAAAAGAAAAAGGAAGCAAATTAACTTGGTTCAAGCCACATCAGCACATCCCTTGGAAGATCACAGCAGTCAGCTGTAAAAAATGGGCTTATGCTGAAAGAAAATGAGGAGCTCAGAGGGCTGAAAACGAACTTACCTATTTATTAACTACATCTATCTTTATTATTTTTGTACAACACCAAAAAATGTTCTTGGCACTTCACAGATGTGCATGGGGGATGCGAGGTGAACTGCTTTGCCACTATTTTGTTAAGGCCACTCTGCATTAACATTTCCCAAATCAGGAACAGAGTCCATCCTTTGACAAACTCTCACTCTAAATGGGAACAGTTCAAGAGAGCAGTGGGGGAAGAAATAAGCTGCATGGTTGGGGTTAATGCTGTGGTTGAGGAGCATCACAGTAGTTACAGAGAAGTCTTTTTTTTGCTTCTTGCAGACCCCTGTCCTGTGATATTTTGTGTTTTGCCAGCAATCCTTCTTCCTGTGTCCAGTTTCCACCAGCAATGGGTGAAGGGTAACCCAAGGAAAGTGGAGGGAGTGAGACAGAAGCAGGAGATGCTCACAAAGGCAGATGGGAAGGAAAAGACCCAGCAACCCAAAGCTAAAAGAAACAGACCTGATCAATTGGTTGCTCTTGCCACAGCAATTTAGCTACAGCTTTGTGTCTTTTCAAGCAGGACATGTTGTCCTTGTTGGATCTGGGCAATGCTATTTGCAAGCTGAAGTTGCCCATGTAAGGAAATCTCTGAGTATGTGAGGAAAGGACCTGCAGCACCTTCTCATAAACCTGAGGGCTGCAGGAGTTGATAGAAAGTTATTTGTGTCTCTGGCTTATCCCTGCCAGCCTACATTCAACTTTGTTAATCCCATGTGCCTCCTGGAAAGATAGGATGCCAATGGAGTAAAAAACCATGAAATGCAGTTGTAATTTCAAGATAATTTTGGATGAAAAATGAAACATTTCTTTAACCAACATATTTTGAAAGTTAATATAAGCCTCAGATAATACTTCAGTAAGAAATAAAAGCTCCAAGCAACCTGCCACCAAAAAAAAGGCAGAATGACTGAGATGTTTCATTTAAATATTCGTCAAACTATAAGTCTTGAGATTTTTATTTGAAGTGAACATTTGTGGGTTCAAAATTCAGGCCTTACCTCCTTTTACCAGAAATCTTGAAATGAATCATATGTTTTTTCACCCCTAAACAATTTTTATTTTCAAACTTTTCTAAATGCCAGGGAGACCAGGGAAAAAAAAAAGTTATTTGTGCAACTGAGATGTGATTTCTGAGCAAAGTAGGTTGTGATGAGGTCCTGGACAGTCCTGAACACAGTTCTGATCTGAGTTCAATATACAGTTCGTGCAAGGTGGGTGATGGAGGTAATTCTGTTATCGTGTCATTCTGTCCCACCAGTCCTCTCCTAAGCATTATCAACTAATGTGTGACAGTTATAAAGTGGATTATAGCCCATTGTGTCTGACACAGCTCAGCTGAATCCATCAAACACACATCACTCAAATCTCCAATTGGACTTGAACCGCGCTCTCTGGAGGTGTGGATTAGTAATTTGTCACGTTTTGCTCACACTTTTTCCCTGCTTGGTGTGTCCCTTCTGGTCCCACACTGCACTTCAGCACACTCACTTTAGCTGTGTTTTGAGTATGTAATGTGAAAATTACCAGGAATTATGAAAAGGTCAGCTCTGTTAGACTCATGGAGTAAGTAGGAGGAATGGAGTTGCTCTTAAGATACTAATAATCTGTCATTAGGTATTATTCATCATCCCAAACAAATCTTGGACTGCAGCTCAACAGAGAGTGTTTGTCCTACAGCTGTCTGGGAGAGGTGCCATTTTTGCTGTATCTTCTCTTTCTGACTTTTTCCGTGTTAATAACTGAGATTCTTATTGTGGCTTTTATATTTGCAAGTGTATAAAACACACAGACATGTTACCTCTGGTAGGAAAAGCTGGAGGGAACAGAAAGGTGCAGAAAGGTGAGAGCTGGCCTGAGAGAGCAGCAGGGCTCTCTGGATAAGTACCTCCATTCACAGCTTACTTTTGAAGCTGAGCTCAGCTGTTTGACAAGCTTCAAGAGATCCAAAGCATTGTCAGTATGAGACAAATGCATAATGTCAAAAATATTTGACAAGCCTGGTCTAAAGAAGGCATTAGACAGCATAATGATGGAGCTATTTAACTCCACAGCACAGCCCAGTCTGCTGCTCCCAGCAGAGATGCAGTTTTTGTAAGAGCTTCCTTTGAAAGAGCTGCTGAAGCCAAAATGGGCTTTGCACAGAGAGATTGGATGGGGAAACCTTTCCAGTGGAGTTTGACTGAAGTAATGTTCCTTGGTTTTGGGATTCCCAAGCAAATCCCAAACAGCAATGTTGGAGGAAGGAATATATTCAACTGAAATATTAAATTTATTCATGTAGGGGAACAAACACCCTTCAGCACTTCAAAACAACCCTGTAAAAGGAGCATGCAGATCCTGCCACTTCAGAAGGGCTGAGGATTTAAATGGGTTAGGTGAAAGTGCACTGGAATACAGTCAGTGCTCAGGAGTTATCCTCTCACTAATTTGGAGATTAGGAAAAAAACCCAGCTTTGTGTCTTCTTAATATTCTACCTTCACATCTCACATGTGAAAGTTTAAGAGTTTCTTTTTGCTCTATGTTTTTTAATGGGGTAGAGGGGAATAGAGGTGCAAGATTTATTGGAAAGGCATGTTTCTTTTACCGCCCCTTTAAATGGGAATAGTGGCTCATGCTCTTCCCAGGTGGAAATGTGCTGCTGAATTTAATGTAGGTGCTATCACTTGCTTGTCCAGGGAAAGTGAGATCTGGAGCCATGTTACATTTTTTTTTCTTGCAGAAAAGGCAGGTTTTGCAGAGAACTTATTCACCTGATTTCCAGAGTTTGTGGGTTTTTTTACCTGACTTCTCAGAATGCTGAGAGTAAAACAACAATCTTTCAGAATCAGTTGCTGGTTGCTTTTTTGAAACCACAAGACCAGACTCCCCTCTTGTCAACAGGCACAGACATGTGTGAGATAGCTGGAGTTGTGCAATTCTGCTGCACTCCAAAGGCTGCCCTGTCTCTTTGGATGGTTCTCCAGCAGCAGAAAGCTTCTGATGAAACACTGGAAAAGACAAGGAGATTGACAGATTTGCCTCTGACCAGTATTTCAGTTCAGCTTGCATAATGCAGTCGTCATCTTGTGCAAACTGCTCTGGCCACACCTGCAGTGGTTCCTGGTGCCCCTTTGCTGAGCTGATTTTCAGTGTTCCTCCCACACACGAGGGTTTTCCATGGGACAAAGCCAAGTGGGGCAGAGAGAGAATGGCTCTGCTGCCAGTCAGCCTCTGGTCCTTTCCCCCACTGGCTGGGAATGGTCACAGGCAAGGAAGAAATGTTTTATTAAGGAAGAAATGCTTTATTAGGAAAAACACTTCATTCCACAACAAGCATTGAGAGAGGAAAAAGCTTTTGTAGGAGCTTTGCTCTTTGGTAAGTTGGATACTGGAAGTGTAGGCTTTGCAGCTCTAGGCCATGGGATGTCGCCCCACATCCTCTGGGAGCAAAAGCTGGGACTCTGCTGAGTCTGTGCACTTCATCTGGGGATTTCCTCAGAGCCAGAGGGGTTTGATGCACTGTGAACTTAGAGATGCCAAAGAACAGGAGAATCTTTGGCTTTGTCTAGATTCTCCCTTTAAATTAAGTGCAATAAATGGGAGAAACACGTTGGGGTTGTACAAATGGGGAGCAGGAGGCTGGGGCTGTCCACAGGAATGGTGTCACAGTCTCCAGCTCAGTGATGTGAAACCAACACTTGTCCTTGCCTTCTGTGCTCACAGAGGTCCCAACACATTGGAGTGTGCTTTCAGAAACCACTGCAATGGTGTCTGAAATAGGAAAAGGATGATAATGGATTTTGTTTCCTTCTCCTGAGGATTTTGGTCTATTTTTATACACTCACATGTAAGATGAGCCACATGGAGAGTTTTTCAGTTCTTTTTCCATTTGTCACACTTCTGGTAGATTGATACACAGGGAAAAGTTTATAATTTGGCTTTTTCCCCCCTAGATCCAGTATTTGCATAGAGAAATGAAATCTGTCACTCCAGATTACCAGGAAACCATGAGATGATTTTATGATTACCATGGGAGCTCATTTGTGGGGGTAAAGGGTAGACATGCACTTTGGTGTTTTTTATGGATAATCCTTTAAATAAAGGAGTAGTCATAAGAGCAGATTTCTTTCACAGGATGTTCAAGAATAGTGTGTTTCAAGGGTCTCAGTATTTGCTGTGTGGAGCGTGGAAGGCAGATCTTTGTGTATAAATGGCCTGCAGTGGCATGGGTGCAGGACCAGGAGACCAAACCTGGATTTTTTGGCTATGAATGAGCAGCTCCTGTCCTTGGGAGCTGCCAGGGCCTTCTCAGGAGCAAGGGGTGGCAGGAGCTACCTCTAGAGGGTGACAAATGTCCACACTGAACGTTGTCACCATAACTCTGCCATGAGATGCTGCCATAAAACTGAGTCATGAAGTCATATGGCAACTTTGCCATGAGTCCCTCTTTCTGGCACTCTTTGCAGGGTCTGCTTGCAGGGAAGCTCTGGAGCAGAATGAAGATGGTGAGCCCCAAATGAAATTGATGCTTTCCATGCAGTTGGAATGCGGCACTCGTTGTTCAGGACTTTTTTGGTTGACTTCACAGGTAACATCCAGAAAGCCCTTGGGTGGCAGATGTTTGGAAGAGAGGACAGTCTAGTGGGGAAAAGGAGTTTTTCCTGTAATTTTGTTTGCTCCTGGGCCACAGTAAGGCAGGCACTGGGTTTGGGCTGGAATTACCCTTGATCCAAGTTAGTAAGACAGTTGTTGTGTGGGGATACACTGCAGTGGAGCAAAATGTAACATTTTGCAAGAATCTAGTAGTTTTGTTCAGTTAAATGGAACACACATGAGACCTTTGCTGCAGCATGGCCAGATGCAATTCTCCAGGTCAAAAAAAGGAGGTGATGACTCCCACCAGGCATGGGAATGCAACATGAAACCAAAACCAAAGACATCAGTGGACCTTTTAAATAAAATTTCTTCCCCCCCCCCCAGAGCAATGACAAAAACTTTAAGCAAAATGGTCCCTTTTACACACGGAATTAATAATTCCAGGAGAAGCTTCACATTCTGGAAATCAGAAGAGTTTCTGTCCAGCAGGAGAATAAACCCTGGTAACTCTAATAGGACAAAATGATGAGAGGTGCCGGGGAATGATGTGATGTGCAGACTTGTGAGCGCAGAGGAAGGGACTTGTTCTCATGTGTCAGCCATGAAAAACCTGAGAATCCACTCCCAGCATGAAGGTATTCAAAAGCACACTTTCAGGATTAGTGTATGAGATAAGCAGAATTGAAGGAGGAACTCTTTTTATATAGGAAAGTGAAGGTAGGATTTGGAATCCGATGTCAGGAATTGTTAAACAAAATGCCAGTCAGACACAGCTGCTTTGTCAGCAACATCTACATATCTATTTTTCTTTTGTGAGATACTGCAGAGATGCTTATGATAGAATTAGATATTATGGTGCTATTGTTGCATACAGAATATGAGAGGGGAGAATGTTTGGAAGGAGGAACTGAAATAATAAAAAAAATAAATATTAAAACCATCAGGACAGCCAAGTTGAATAAAACCAGCTGAGGACCTGACTCATTTTGTGATGTCTGTGGCACACCAGATGCGTGCACATGTATTGTGCTTACTGCCCTGTGGGAGTAGCTGAAAGAAAGAAAAAAGACATTTCTAGAACAATACTGGCATAAGACATGTATTGTTATACTAACCCCCTGACACATTCTGGTTTCAGGGTAATTGTGTGCATGTTTGGTGTTTGAAGGAGAAAGGAGAGAGGCTGCAATGAGTCACTTCTTCTTCCCCTGCTGGCTTTGCACCATGGGCAGGGCTGGCAGTGCTCCAAGAGGTTTTTCTCACCGAACCACAGAGATGTGCACTGACCTTTTAACACATTTTAAGGTCACGTGGGGCCATTTTGCTTCACTTGACATAATCCAGCCCAGCAAATGCTCCCTGAGAGAGGCCTGTCCTGACTGCCCAGGGTGAGCCCACAGCTCCCCAGCTCTCCCCTCCAGCACAAGCAGCTCATTGATTCTGGCGTCCTTTTCCTTTGCTCTTTTGGGATTTCTGTCCTCTGTAAAGGACAAAGCCCACTTTAGCCCTGACTGTGCAGGAGATAAGCCTCAACTGCTGGAAATTCTCTGTCAGGATACAGGTGCCTGGGATTTTTCCTCACAGCAGTGCCTTCCTGGAGCTGTGCTCTGGACCTGAAATCCTGACCACAAGGAAAGTGAAGGGAAGGTTTCCATTAAGTCTAATGGGGATAAAGCCTTAGCTAATGAGGCAAACACAAAAGTGATGTATTCTATTTCTACTCTGCATGATTAATATGGGGAACCAAATGTCTGTATCAAGTTCAGTGTCTGTTGTAGTTATGCCAAGTTTCAGGAGCCAGACAGCTGGCAACCAGTAAGGAATTTATTTGGAAATTCAAACCATTCACAAATGGCCTTAATTCTTTTACTACCTTTCCCCTTCTCATAGCCATTTTTGCCTCTCCTTTTATTTATTCCTATCGTGTTTGCAAAGGACTTTTCACAATAATTTTGAGACATTTTGGGTTGTACTGCAGAGGAATAAAACCCTGCTTGGCTGAAGTGAGGAGCTGCCTGGGATCCTGCTACACCTCACTGCCTGCCTCTTCAAAGGGAAGCTCTGGAGAAATGTTTCTGTGGCCAGAGAGCAAAATGAGCTCCATGGGAACAGCTTCATTTCCTTTGATGTTTGGTGGACTTGGCAGTTCAGCATCCCTTGGTGCACCAGCTTGGCAGAGAGCTGGGATGCCTCCACAGCAGGTCAAGGCTGTCATAATTGGGCTGTGGAGCAAACCCATCCTCAGATGTGTTTCAAAACAGCAGCTGAGCACTTCCCTGCCCTGTGGAGAGGCTGGGTCCCAGCAGCACATGGCACAGAGGGAGGAAAACCCTGGCTCAGCATTTTCTGGTCCCCAGCCCCATCTCAGCTCCCAGCTGTGCTCATGCAGGCACCACAGCTCTGCAGCCAAGCCCAGCACCCTCGCTGTGGATGTAAAAGTGGAAAAAAAAGCCCACAGGAGAAATAAACTTAAATTCTTTGCTGCAGCAGGACAGCTCTGTGGCACAGGGAAATCTGCAGCTTGTCAGCCCCTGATGCTGTTTCTGGGTCAGCCTTGCTCAGGAGAACCAGCTTGAATGGCCAGGGAGTGGCTGTGAAGCAGTGTCCTCTTTTGGAAGGAAAATATCTCCCAAATCTGCACAGACTGCATGGCCCCACCTCTCTGAACAATACCAGTGATGAAGAGAGAAGTGAAATGCAGAGACAGGTTCTGCTGAGCTGAGGTGGGAAGCAGATTTGCCTCCTTTATTCCCCAGAACTGCTCATTGCCACAGGGCTTATTTTGGGCTAAAGGAACCTGAATAGACAAGGCTGCCAGGAGTGGGGAATTTAGGGTTCAAAGTGGGGTTACACCCACAGAAGTGTTCAGTGCTCTGTAGGGGTACATATGATTGTGCCTAAGTCCATGGAGGTTGGTGAGCTCCTTGCAAGTGGCCCTTGGCTGCAGGACAGTGCTGGTGCTGGCTCTGTGAGCAGGGACAGCACAGCTCCCCCAGCTGAGCTCCTGTGTGATGGATGGACTGCCTGAGTGCAATTCTGTGCTGAGACATCTCCTTCCAGGCTTCCCTCCTCATCCTACAAGGTTAATTGGCCTGAGCTAGAAGGTTCAGGATATAAAAGCAAAATGCCAGCATGCCATGCACTGGAACTAATAATAAAAGGGTTAATTGTCTTGAAACTGGGAGCTGTTGGAGCTGAATGAAGTGAGATAGCAGCTTAGAGTGTGTCTGCCTGTGTGTGTGGGAGGAAGGTGTGGAGGATGTTTATTTACAATTATTCGCTTTCTGGAGAGCTGGTGCAAATCAGTGCTCCCTCACCCTGTTCAGAAGTCAATGAGAATCCTTCCTGGCTTTGGTTTTGTTGCTGTTTCACTTAACCTTTAAACTTTACCTTTTGGGTAAGCCAGGAGTCAGTGAATCAAAGCAGTTTGGACGTGTCTGAGCAAAAGTCAAACCCCTGAGCCTCAGCTGTGGTTCCTGTTGCCCTGGAGCCCTGGCTGGCTTTGGTGCTCAGAGGTTTGCAGCACTCAGGTGCCTGCTGAGAGCCCAGGATGATGCAGCCTCCCAGGGCAGCCCCACTGATGATTTACATGGCAGTTTTTGCTAAGTCACCTCTGGTTTTCTTATGTTCTCTACAGAGTGTGGAATTAGGCTGAGATATTGCAGATTTTTTCCCTTTCATCTGAAAGTGCCAGAGGTCCTGAACTAAAGGCATTTGGCCACTTTCCATGCACCCCACAGGACCTCCACCACCAGGACTGGTCTCACCCTGGAAACCCTCCCTATTGTGTTCCAAGTGCAATCCCCAAAACCCCAAATTTTCCCTTGAAGCCTCTTGTTCTGCCCTTCCTGAGTGGTTTATCTGGGGATCCACTATGATCTCTCTGTGTTTTTACCTTTTACAGATTTCACTGTGATCAATAGGCTGCAGAAATTTAAAGGAGAAACCCTGTATATATATATTTAAAATGAGGAGCAGGCCTGGGACTGCAGAGCAGCTGGAAGTGCCTAGAGCTACCTGTGAGCAGGATTTAAGCCCTCAGTGATGGGCTTGGCACACTCATGCTGGATTTAAAGGTTTTCTGGGTGGAGAGAGTGAAGTAAGCTGCGAGCTCTGACTTCAGCCTTTCTCCTGAGCCAGGTAATTCCCTCTGAATGAAGTTTTGGTGCCAGATGCTATTTCTGAGAGACAAGATCACTGAAGATTTCTCTGAGCATCTCTGTTGTTGGGGTGTATGTGGAATAAAATGATTTCCCTCTGCTGGAACACGTGCCAGAAGGGACACAGTGGTGGGGTAGGGTCGCTGTACCTCGGAGTAAGCATCAGCCAGGCTGTGAGTTTTTGCCAAGAGAAATATTTGTAGAAATATTTGTAGATATTTAACCATTATGCTGTGCTGTGCTCCTGCTGTGCAACACACCAAACACCTCATCTGTAGAAGATGCTGGGGGTGAGGATGAGCAGAGAAAAGTGAGGCAGCTGTTGGAAGGAGATGGGAAGAGAATGGAATTGAGCTTGGAGCTGCAGGAGAGAGGCCATGGCAGCAAGGGAAACTGAGTTTCAGGCTACTTTTGGTGCCCATGGCTGTGAGTGGAAAGGTGTTCTGTTACATTCAAGCCATCTTTGCTAGTCATTTATCCAATTTTCACCTCTTGCTAAGCTGTCAGCTTCACAGTATACATTTTCAGGAGTAAGCGCTGTGCTCACAGCTTCTGTGCTGTGAAAATCTGAAAACTTGATGTCAACTTAAAAAATGTTATTCTGCAAGAAAAGGGGGGGAAAAAGAAGAGAAGAAAGAAAAAAACGAAGCGGTGTCCAAGTCATCTTTATCTGTGGAAATAGGAGTTTAAAACTACAGCTAGCCCGTGTTAGCTCCCCCAGGATGAACTCAAATCTGGTTTTAATAACATGCTGAGATTATGTAGCAGAGATGTGGGTGCCATAATTTCTTTGCAGAGAGCACATTAAACCTGGGTATTTTGGCTTGCACCACAGTGCTGCATAATGACAGTGTTATGTTCTGTGCCAGCAATTCAATGGGATGCTCCTTTCTTTGGATCACATATCTGTTATCCCTCCAGACAATGAGTATCTGATACAAAATAAAAGTGATGGATGCCAAGTGAACCAGAGAGTGGGGAGAAGATACTGTGGTTCATTGACTAACCAAATTACTTTGGGGGTATTTAAATGCATCTCTAGCCTTTTATTCTGCATGGCCTATTATAGATGAATTCTGTGATGATTCAGCCTTGGAAAAATTAACCTGTTCTGTTCCATGTGAGATGCTGGTCACCACATGAATGTGGTGATGTGGTGACAGATTATAAAGCACTTCCAGGATAAAAAGGTTCTGATGAATTTTTTTTAACATTTATAATTTAGTTTTAGTAAAGCAATGCAGCTGTTTATGCTTAAAACTGAGCTAAGACTGAGGAAACAAGAAACTGCACAGCTTTAGGCAGCAAACAGTGTGCACTACTTTAATGCATTCACTTGGCTTTATCCCCCATTTCACTCCTGGGTTTGCCATTCCACCACGACACAAACTGAAGCTGATGATTTTGCTGCAAAAAAAAGCAGAGCAGCTGCTAACTGAAGCAGGGAAAATCCCTCACCAAGTTATCTGTGAGTAAGTAAATGAAACCCTGGATTGGTGTTGCTGATGCTTGTACCCATCTTGTATTTTCCTCTGAGGAGATTGTAACAGATCAGCTTGTTTGCAAAGACTTTGGCATAAGCAGGGAATTAGAGGTCGATGGCAAAGAATGCGCATAAAAAGACATTTTGAACTTTTACATATAAATACACTGCAAAGTTTTTCTTTGAGAGTGGCCAAAATAAGACACAACCATCTGTGTGTGTCTTGTCCAAATAACTGAACAAGAAAGAGGCTGCATTTCCAGTATCAAATACCAAATTCCTGATGAACTGCTCCAACGGTCACAAAAACTATTCAGACTGATGGTAAATCTGTTTGGAAAATCTGATGCTGTTTTTAGACAGTTCATACCTACAAGAGATCTTACGTTGTCCGAGCAATCAGCTCAGCCTTTCATATAAACTTGCAGAAAATAGAAGCCATCTGATTATCAGGAAAACTCTCTTAATCCCTATTAGAAAAGAATTCCTGAGCAAAAATTTATTTTAAAATAATCTTTTATATTGGCATATAGAGTGCCCAGATCAAGTCAATGCAGGGGCACTTTTGGAGCACTCTGGGTTTTTTCTAAGAGGTGTTTGTGGCTGGATTTTGCTGCAGGGAGTTTGTTGTTATGCAGAGACTGTGACCTGGTGTGCTGCTTGCTGCCTCAAATGAGTTTATGGTCGACCATGAACTCTTTACAATGTTTGGCTAAAACCCATCAACCAGTTAACCTGGAAGTTGCTGTGTGCTCTTCTGCAGCTGTTGAATGAAGATGAAGGCAAAATGAAGTTGAACTTAAAGACACCTGGGAGGCTGAGGAGCTGAAAACCATAAACACGGACAATTATTTTTGCAGATATGCACGTATAAGCTGGCAAGTAAAGCCTTTAAATTGAAAAGTGCTGTCAGTGAGGTGTAGTCAAATAATTATTGAAATCCAAGGAGTGGGAGGATAGACAGGAAAACAGGAATATTGGTTATCAGGAAGCCAACAGGGGGCAATCGGAGCCTGCCCTGCCCACAGCTGTAACCCACCTCCAGCCACTGCCATTAGCCCAAATTGCTGCCTGTTGGACTGTAAAGTGTTACACGTTCCATTTAATTAACACCTTAACTTTGATCTTGATGGTGTGGGAGCTCCAGGAGAAAATGAAACAAATTTCCAACTTGTACGAACAAAGGCAGCCTTTGCGAGGGGGCGGAAAGCGCCAGAATTGCCATGGAAATGTTAAAGTGCTTTGCTGGAGAGAGGGGAAGAGCCAGGTGAGGTCTGCAGGCACAGCTGGAGGTTCTGCCCTGGTTTTGGTGAGAGCCAGTGTGGGAGGGTGATGCTCTCACTCCAGAGCTGCCCCTACTTTGAGCTGTTCTCCAGGTGCTGGGCTGATGTTTTGCCATCCCAAGCTTTGTCCTGCCCAGGGACGCAGCTCCCTCCAAACCTAAAAGCACCAGGAATGACACGGTATCATTGAGCTTTGGTGATTAATCAGCAAACTAATTATCATTCCCAGAGCAGGCTCTTAGGAGCATTCCTGTCAGGAGGCGCAAAGGCTGAGGAAGGAGATTTAGTATGCAGAGAGCCTGAGCTGTTTCCCACGCTGCCTGCCACCAGATGACATTGGAGAAGGTTCTGGTGTTCCAGAGTAGGAGAACAACTCATGTGTGAAATTGTGGTCTGGTGACCAATGAAAGAAGTCTTTCAAATGAGATGAACTTGAATTTAAAAATAGAATGGAGTCTATTTTCTGTGGGCCAACATGTGTATCCACTACTGGAGACCTTTAAAAACATGTGGGGATGTTTGACAAGTATGTACATAGGATAGGGTCTGCTTTGAGAAGAATGATGTACTAATTCCTTCTTTCCAGCCCAGTATCTGATTATTACCATTATTGTTGCCAAAGATCCCCAGGAAAATAAAATTTCAAAATAGACATGTTATTCTTGCTTCTTTTATTGGGAAATAGTAATTTCTTAAGTAGTTCAATGTGCAGAGTGATTTCCATGTGGGCACGTCCTGGCTTTAGCAGTAAGGAATGGCAGGGGCTGCTTTGCTCCCTCACTGGGTGTTCCCTGGTGGGCAGTGCTGTGTGCTCCCCACCTTTCCCTTGGATCTTGAAATTCCTGCCTCCTTCCAGCTGCCGATGAAGGTGAGCTGAACCACCACCATCCTCCTCAGGTCTCACCCTGGATTCCTTCTCATGTTCCACAACGGACCAGCTCTCTTTGTGGCTCAGCAGGATGCCTGCCCTGCTTGTATTCCCCACATCAGATTTTCTATCCCCACTATGTACTGTAGCTATAGCATCACCTCTGGCTGCTTTTTAGGGGGCAGTTTAGGGGTTTCTTTTAGGGAAATATTTTCTCCATTCTCTGCCTGCATGCCAGTTTAAATCGGGGCTGCTGCTGGAGGAGTGAACAGTGCACGCTTGGTGCCACGAGCATCCAGGTGGAGGTGGGGTGGTTTGGGGGAGAAATCCCCTTATCCACACACAGGAATGGGATCCGTGGGTCGGGAAGGGGAATCCGCTCCGTGTTTGTGCCATCAGCAGAGCCACTCCCGCCGCTCGCACCGCCCGCAGCCGCGGCAGAGAATCCTCGGGTATCCATGGGAACAGGATCATGAAGGATGGGGGGGTGTGGGGACAGCAAGGGAGCTCCTCTCAGCCTTTCCCTATCCCCACGCTAACCAAATGCAAGAAAAAGTTGCCTCAGTGAAGAGCTAAAGTTTCCCTTTACCTCCACAGCGTTTCCGAGGCGGTCGATCGCTCGATATCACTCCTGCATTAAGTACACCACCACAGGGCTCGCTTTCAAAATCTGATTTTTTGGGGTTTTTGTTTGTTTGTTCTTTTGGGTTTTTATTTGTTTGTTTGTTTGATGTTTTCCAATGGGTAAATCAGTGAGATGCTCTGTGCCCTGGGAGCCTGGGGCAGGTCCAGCAGCACCTGTGGGATCCAAGGCCATTGGGGCTGTCAGCATCCCCAGAGTCCGGGGGTGGAGCACCATGACCAAGGTGTTCAGCAAAGACATCAGGCAGCATCTAATGGTGACTTTTGGTGAACAATGGTCACATTTGTGACTTCTAAGGTAATTTCCTAGACGGTTTGCTGCTGGTACAGTGAGGTCCATAATGACAATCTTGGCGCCTTCCTTTTTGTATCCTTTATTTATGCAATGTCGGCCACAGAGCTGGTGTTGTAAGTAGAGGGCGTACAGGCGCAATAAATTTGTTACTACAAATTTACTTTGTTGTTACAAATTCATTTGTTACCACAAATCTCTCTCCAGGTTTCCATAAGTAGCACAGGTGATAGCACCTTTTGTTGCTTCAACAGATGTGTAACAGAGCTGGCTGTACTGGGTGGCTCTCAGAGCACCAAAGGCAAATTGTCTCAGTTCCTATTGACTTTTTCTCCCATGTTTTTCCATGATAAAAAGTCAATGTAAAATTGAGCTCAGCTGCACATGGACTTCTCTGAAGTTTTCATTCCCCTTCAACATAGCACCCAGGCAACTGTAGGATCCAAACTGCTTTAAGCATTTTCTCCCTAATTAATGGCCATGTTTAAGGACATGTTCAGTCACAGGTGAACAAACATGCTTCAGTGCTGCCCCAAAGAGAGGCTTCTCTAAATGAGCTCTTGCTGCCCTGCTTTAGTGGGAACTGCAGGAGAAATGTTTTTTTCAGAAATGTTAATGCAGGAAACATTCCCTCCTCTCACGCCTTGCACACCCTTTCTTTCAATTGATTTTTTTTTCAAATTTTATCATCTGCATGGCTGAAGGATGAACCAAAGTCAGTTGGGTTGGCAGATTCCTTCCCACAGGCTTCAGTGAGCTTTGGGTAATCACCCAGAGCACTGGGGTGTCAGAGCTGTCTGAGAGGTCCCAGAGCACTCAGAAGTGAGTTATTTGCCTATCAAATGGCAGAGCATTTTGGATCAATGACTTGCTTTCATTCCCTTCATCCCCTCTCTCCCCTTCAGAACAATTGCTATTTCTCACTAGCTTATCTCACTTCTTATTTTTTAAATTTTATTTTTTCTTCTCCTTATTATTGTTTTCTGCAAATAGTGGGGAAAAAATCCATATAAAGCAAAGAGTATGCAGCAACTATTGCCTTCCTCGTCAGCAGAAATCATTTGGGAGCACTGCTTTATGTGTATATATATATATATATATGTATAAATATATATATATATTGTTACAGCTGTCAAGCAGTGAGCTGAGACAAAACTGAACTTTCATCTGTGTTTGCTGCTCAACATGTGTGATAATTGCAAAAATATACTTCTTGGAGTGAGAAAATGGCAGAGATTTAGGCAGCTGGATCAGTTATTTTTCACAAATTGGATTGGTCTGTTCTGACATCCTGCCAGGCTGCCGTAGGCAGGGGGGTAGCTCACTTTCACATGGGGGTGTGCAAGTCAGACACGAATCTGTGGAAAATCTCTGTGGGACATGCACATCCTCCTTCAAACTTCACATCTCCACCATCACATCGTGAAATTGAGTGAAAAGATTGATCCATTAAACCAGTTTGCTAATTCCTTCCCTGAAGCTGAATCTGGGCAGAATTCCCAGTCACTAAACTTTGTCAGCTAATCTTTGCGAGTCCTTCAGGCAGAATGAAAATTCTCCCCAGCTTTTCACTCCCAGGGCCCAGCCCTCTATAAATAACGTTTATGGAGAAAGCCTAATGATGCTGACTTTGGGGAACATTGTTTTGCTTTCACAGTTACACCCAGTATGGGACTGGGACCAAACCTTAGAGCCTCAAACTTTCCATCCTTTGGGATGGTCAAGTGTGTGTTTGTCTGTTGGTGCTCAGGCTTCCCACCCATTCTCCAGCCTTGTTTCCACATGGTCTGGAGGGAAGGTTTGATCATGGAGGGAGGGTTGGGTGCCACAGGCTCTTTGCCTGAGACACAGAGTGCTGCCCTATTCTTCTCTGGATCCAGGCAGAGCTTCTGGAAGGCAGTGAAGGTCTGAGAGGGACCTGGGGTGGAGCTGTGTTGGAAATTCAGGGTTTGGGGCACTGAATGCACTACCTCATGGCAGCTGGTGGCATTCAGGTGTCATGTGCTTCAGCCCCCCAAGGGAAACATGGAAAAGCAATAATGATGATAAGAACACTTCTTTGTCCATCCAAGGATCTCAATGGTAGTACATTGAGGCCAGTCTGTTCCTGGTAGTCAGCTTTTGGTTTTAGACTCTTTGGCAGCAGCAGAAGGTGCAGTTTAGCTCAGTTTTCCTCCTCTTCCATCAGCATCGGCCTGTGTTCACACAAGCTCTTTGCTTGGAATGAAAATATTAGCAAAATGTGTTGAGTGTGAGAGGAGGCTTCCAAGAGATGGTTTTGTTGTTTAACCACCTCTTTGCTAAGAACAATCATTTCTTTGCAGGATATCAAGCTGGATACCCTCACTGCATATTTTCATCCTTCCTTCCTTCCTTCCTTCCTTCCTTCCTTCCTTCCTTCCTTCCTTCCTTCCTTCCTTCCTTCCTTCCTTCCTTCCTTCCTTCCTTCCTTCCTTCCTTCCTTCCTTCCTTCCTTCCTTCCTTCCTTCCTGGGTGTTCCAAACCATCTGTCACTCTCTGGGATTGTATTTTCCCCCACTTGTGAAAAAGGCTGGGGCTGTGTGACATCTCCCCTGCTGACATCACTGTGTCTGGGCTGTGCAAACAGAGCATCCTGCCATGTGTGCTTTGGGGGTGAAGCTCTGGGGCCTGCCCTAGAGGCAGTGGAGGAGCTGCAGAGCTCCCGTGCCTGCTGCAGGGGAGCACGTGTGCGTGGATTACGTGACCTGAATCTTAATCAAAGATTATTTGCATCCCTCAGTGATACCGACTCAACCCCTGTGCTGGGTTTTCCTCTTGTTTCCAGGCCTGAAATCAGGAGGTGTCCTGGTTTTGTGTGGGCTGGGACAACAGGCAGGTTCTTGCTGTTGGACTTCACAGAGAAAGCAGAGTTTGGAATGAGAGGGCACCTGGCACAGGGTTGATGCCAGCTCTTTCCTGAGCCCATTTCTATTTTGCTACACTGAGCAGTGGCACAAAAACAACATTTGTCAAGATAATGATGCATCTCCTGTCTTAACATCATGAAGACATCATCTGATTTTTTTTCTCTTTCTGGTTTTATTTTAGCAGAGGAGTTTACCTTATTAAAAAAACAAGCCTGTTAGTGAGCTGATGGTAGTGTTGTTTGAAGGTGAAAGCAGAAGATTCAGGGAGTTGGACTGCATCCTTTTTTCTGACATGCTTAGTGATTTTGGCCAAGACTCTTGCCCTTATACGTCATCATATCTTTGCTTGTAAAATGAAGACAAAAGTGCTGTGTTCAGCTGAAAAGACCTTTTTTGTTCAAAGGGTTTTGCAATACACAGAGTAAAGGGCTGTGGAAGGACAGATAAATGACAAGTGGTAAAGCCAAGTAAAAGACACAAGGCTTTGTAACCATATGCAAAAAATTATTTGGAGTCACCAGATGGCAGGATTCTAGACCAAATTTGCTTTTGTTCTGCAAATCAAAACATGGCATCTTTTACAAGTGTCTGTCAAGTGGGGCGCGGATCTGATTAAATGCCAGGAGTGTCAGAGTGTCGCCACAAAGGATCCAGGTGCAGATAGTCTGGGAGATAGGATGAATAACCAGTAACTTGCTGCTGGGCATGCTGGTTGTGGGCAGTGCAGGTGGCTTCAGGAAAAGCAGCCCTGGGCAGTGCCAGCTGTGTGTTCCAGGACTGCCACCAAGGTGGGGTGTTTTTCTGGAGGAGGTGCAGCAGCTCAAGCAGGACCCAGTGCTTGGAAGTGCTCTAGCTGGAGATGAGGCCATCAGGGCAGCTAATTGCCATGTTCTCTGCACCTTTCCTATGTGCAAACCTGGAGTGTGTCAGCTGTAGACCCGTACAGTCATTTTTCCAGGTGGCAATAAAACAATATGCATTTTCCAATTAACAGTGCAGGCAGCATTATTTCATTTTTCATGGCCTGCATGAGTTAGCAGTGCTCAGGTCACTGTGGCCCTTCTAAAGAGGCAGGAAGAAATGGATAGACCTTCTGTGGGATGTCTTTGGTAGCAGCTTTCCTTCCCTTTAATAGAAGACATCAAAAGAGATCACAGAGAACTTGCAGCAGAGACTAAATGTGCAGCACCAGGATAAATAAGGCACACAGTCTTTTGGATTTAGAGGACATCCCTTCATTTTTGCTCAGTGCAGTCCAGTCCCTCCTTTTCCAGTTTTCATGTCAGATCTGACAAAGGCAATCTTCTCTTTTAATGCTGAGCTGTAAGTACTGCCAGACACTCTGTTCTGTAAGAGCACACCATTTTGATCAAACCAAACCAATTATCTCACCAGAGTGATAGTTTACCATGCAGAGAGTGTCCATCTTACAAGACCCTGCTGGAATATTTTTTTTCCTTAATGTACATATGTATTTTTAGCCCTACACAATTATTACTCTGCTAGAGAGCAAATGACACGCTGCCATGCAGGTAAACTGCCTTAAGCCAAGTAAAGACTTAATTGTGGCACAAGCAATTCAACACATATAATAGAAGACAAGTGCATTCAGTCTGGAAGATCGATGATGTTGACAGCTTTTCAAAATTGTAGAATGTAACTGTTATTAGAGCAAGGTGGTGGGTGAGAAACAACATGGCCCAAAGTAGATCTTGTCAGCAAAGCAAAAAAAATATATATCTTTTGAATGACTTGAGAGTTGCTGAGGAGGAAATATTTCTGGTTTGGATCTCCTGATCGGGTGTGAGATGCCTGGGAGCTGGTCACAGAATACCTTTTGGAAATGTAAACTTGCTGGGCTGTAAAAATGAGAGTGAAATCAGACCAGAGCTTGGCAATATTACAGTGTTAATCCTGTGGGGTTCTAAGCAGCACATCTGAGAATTATTTATTTTCTCTTTAATTGCTGAAGAAGTGGTTAGGCTGCTGAGGTTTATTCCCAGGTACCACAGTGGCTGTGCAGGTACCCAGACACCCTTCAGAGGCATTGGTCTCAAGAGGCTCCTGCAATTGCATGCATCAGGCCTGGCATGAGGGCTTTCAGCCCAGGAAAGGAAGGACATTGCAGTAAAAATAATCTGGGCTGCTTTGCAAGTCATTTAAAAGCTTGAAAAGAGTTGCCTTTTTTTTTTAAGAGCCTGTTGGAAAGTGTTCATCAATGGAACTTTTTTAAAGGTCGCCTATTTCCTGAAAGGAAATTACTCCTCATTCTGAGACTCTCAAATCCACCGTCACTCCATCACTCTCCTAATGTGTGGCACTCTTAAAGGCACTTGGCTTTAACTTTTCAGCTCTTCTGAGCAGCGCTGCCTTCTCTCCTCGCAGTGCTTTCGTGGTTTTTTCCAGCCCTCTCCAATTCTCACACAGTTGTCGCCCTCCTTCACAAGGAGCCGCCTCTGACTCTTCTCCCAGGGCTCCCGAGTGAGCTCTCTCATGCTTTTATACCTCACGGATGAGTCCTTCGGGACTTTTTTTAAAATGCCTTTTGTGCTCCTTGCAAGCTCTTTGCTCTGAGCTCCTCTCCACTGTGCCCCTCTGCCTTCCCTGCTGGAACCCAAGCACATTCCCTCTCGAGTGTTCCCTATTAAAGCTGCAAAAGATGATGTGTTGAAGTGATATGCTAAATTTGAACATACAAGGACTTGCATAGGGCTGACATTTTTTTAAAAGCCCATCTCATGTTATTATTTTTCTTTGTTATGTGGTCTTTGTTGTGGCTTTTCTTAATTAGTTTACTTGCTGCTGTAAACACAAGGAGAAAGGATTCACTGAATTGATTTCCACACATGCAATAGAAGGCATGGTGGAAATTACACTGGAAATTGAACATTATATGGTGTGATAAATAGTAATTTGGAGGTATATTAACCTGCTTCCTTTAGGTAAAGAAATGTCTTATATAATAACCGTCCTCATTCAGGAGCTGACATTTCCTCCTGATGAGGCATTTATCTTATGGTTTGATTATCTTTCTGTGAAAACATTTCAACCCTGACCTTTCCAGATGCTATAGTGGGCTATGCTTCCACGCTGACTGGCAGCTTGCAGTGCCACGAGGGCAGCTGGGAATATGAGGTGTTCTGCCTACCCTAAATCACTGAGGTGGTGACAACTTGTTGAAAAGCTCGTTGATGAAACTTAATTCCCTCCCTTTCCCTTAAAGATAACTTATCTAGCAGAGTAAAATGGGTTGATGTGAAATAAAGTGGTGTGGAAGAGTGGAGGGGGATGTGTGCTGGAGAGAGGGATGCAGTGCTGAGGGTAATCCCAGTGCTGCTGAGGGCAATCCCAGTGCTGCTGAGGGTAATGGTGGGGGGTGACAGCTCAAGAGGTGACAACCTGCTTGGTGCCTGAGCTTCAGAGTTACCAGAGCCGTAACAAACCAGCACTGAAACAAAGCCAGGTGCTCTACCGGTGTCTGCGGCTTTGGGAAGTCAGACCTCCTCTGGACTTCCCCTGGTTTCCCCTGACCTCTGAGGAGCACAGAAACTGGCTCATTTCTCTAGGAAATGTGGAATGTCATGGGAATAAACTGTAACATTTAAATGTTGTGATTATTTACTGCCATTTGCAGCCAGGAAAGGGGTGAAGCAGGACTAGGGATGGCTGGTGGTGCCCCAGGCTCTCCCAAGGGCAGGCTCTGCACACACAGCCATTTCTCTCAGCCTGCTCACTCCAGGATGAGCTCTGTCCATAGCACAGCTCCTGCTGAAGTCACTTTGGGTCTGATACAGCCAGTGTACCAGCACTCTGTCCTAATTCCATTTGCAATTCCTGTCTGCCTGGGCATAACATAAAGGCTGTCTTTAAAGCCTCTACCTACAAGCAAATGTGAAATGTACCCATGCTCTTGGGAATACTTTAGATCCAGCCAGTGAAGCCTTCTACAAAAACTGCAAAAAATGAAAACATCCACAGAAGATGCATCTCTGGTTTGGTGCCATCTGACAGAATCAACAGCCACTGGGGGTGGCTGCTTGGGGGTTTTAACCCAATTAAGACCAGCTAATGGACTTATAAGGTGGATCATTTGTAAATATTATCAAAAGTTGGAACTGCTTAATTGAAATTATCTGGAAGTTCCTGAGGTCTGAGTCGATATGGGCTCCTGTGAGGTGTCTAGGGAGTAACAGGATTTCAGATATCAATCCCTTTCCTGTACCTGATGACTGAGCACATTTTGCTAGGGCTGTCCTCCTCTTGTGGAGCACACATGGAGCTGAGGTCCTGACCACGAGGGCTCAGAGAGGTCCCATGGTGTTTGGAGCAGCCTTGCTCTGGCCAGGTTCCAAACTGGGTAATTACATCACATTTCCCTAAATTCCCCCTGTAGTTTCAACTGGATGTACTTCTCTTGTTCACATCCTGCCCCAAACCATACTTTAGCTCTGTAACTAATTAGTTTAAGTGCTTTGAAAGTATAAAATGCTATGTCAGTGCTGTGAGTACTATTATTACTTGTGCCCCAGTGTGATGTTGAGCAGCTGTTGTGGGCCAGCCCCAGAGGTGGCTGTGTCAGAGAAGGGAGATCCTTTGGAAGAGCTTTGAGCCACAGAGGTGGCTGTGTCAGAGAAGGGAGATCCTTTGGAAGAGCTCTGAGCCACAGAGGTGGCTGTGTCAGAGAAGGGAGATCCTTTGGAAGAGCTCTGAGCCACAGAGGTGGCTGTGTCAGAGAAGGGAGATCCTTTGGAAGAGCTCTGAGGCTCATTGCAAGGACGCTGTATAAACCTGCAACAAAATAATATCCCTGGAAAAAGGAACAGGCATGTAGGCAGCACTTACTGAACTTTAAAAAGTTTAATAATAGTGTAATCTTCTTCTCTTAATCGCCTTGAATGAAACAGTTGAACTGATATATTCTTGTGATGTTGATTTACTCTCAGTTACACACACAGACATTAGCATCCCCTTACACTAGGAGCTGTATAAAGTGTAGTGAGGGCTGGAGTTCATAATCTAAATAAATCAGATGGGCGGGGAGATGAAAACAGAGCTAGACATCCCAAACTAGGAGCTATGGCTGCACAGACTAAACATTTTTTACTCCCCTTTGTAATGCAGGCTTCAGGTGAGCTGGTTTGCAGAATACTCCCAGGCAGCATTTCAAGGCTGGGGCTTCTCAAAGAACAGGAGCAGCACGTTAGGTGGGTTAAAGCTCAATAGAAAGCTGCTCCTGGAGAGGCAGTGGGCAGGGGCTGGTGCACAGAATTCTTTTAGTCCTTTGGCTGCCCCTTTGGAAGAGCAGCAGTCCTCCTGTGAGTTGCACCAGCCTCAGCCAGGGCAGCAGTGCTGTCCCAGAGCCACATCACTTCCTTGGCACCAGCTGCTTCCATTTCTCGTGCTGAAATATCCACTCTTTTCACCTCTGTGTCATAAGGAATTGACACAGGGAGTTGATTAGCCCCAGAAAAGCGTTGCTCCAGTGAGTCTAAAGACAGGAACTTAAATTTCAGTTTAGTTCTCAGCATACAGCCCAGACCACCTTGGGGCAGTGGGTGTAGGACTCTCTGCAGGCTCCTTACCTGCTCCTGCATTTATTTGTCTTGCTCATTCAGTGTGGAGTGAATTGCTCCATAGCCTCTGTAATTATTATAGTTCATGTTTTAATACAAAGGAACATCCTTACTTCAAGGGGAGCTATTATTTTAAAGGGATGGAACTCAAGCCTGAGGAAATTGCAGGGATGCAGTCTGCCATCTGTTTAGCTGCTTTGGTTATGGTAGGCTTTATGAAAGCCATTTTGCTCAGGAGGATGAACTGGATGTGAGTGGTTGACAATGACATTTAGAAGAGACAATCTGGCAAATGAGAAAGCATGAGAATCTCCTGTGGACTGTTAAATACCAAATAAAATATGAATAGTGCTGTGTTATTACTAAAATGAGCTATTTTTAATGATCCCACTTATAACCTGCCAGAACTGTGATGTGACAGTAAGCAACAGCGCTCAAAAAAACCATGAATAATAAAGAAAGCAGTTTAAAGGTTGGACTATATATTAATATATAGTCTGGCATGGGTCTCAGATGTGTCTAATGAAGAAAGATAATTGCACAAAGAGCTAACAAGAAAATCATGGATTTCTCCCTCCCACCTGAAAGTTATTGATTTAATTTAGTGTAATGATGCAGAGAAAAACCAAACAAGTTTGATTAAAATTTTCTGTGCTGTTTTTAAACAGCGGCAGAGAGCTGTGCTCACACTAGATGAGGAAAAGGAAATAATTTTCAGACTAATAGCCACTAAAGAAAATGCCCAGCAAGATTTAGTAGAGCTACACTTTTTTGGTTTAGCAGTCCAGGGTAATTGGCACTCAAGAATTTTAAAAGTCTGGATGAGATTAGCGTCTCTGGTTAACAGATGTTAATTTTTAATAAACCTTGAATTAACAATAAGGAGTAATAGGCCACAACAAATATGGGAATACAGTGTTCTAGTTGAGAGAGGGAGCTGAAAGTTGAGGAGCTGGTTTTGGCCCCAGTCCAGACTCTAGCTGAGTAGGTTTGTCTCTGAACAGGTTGCTCCAACAATTTTCAGCCTGGGAAGTCTTTCATCTCCTTGCCAGGCTCAGCCCAAGGGAGAAGGTCAGATATGCTCAGTGATTGGGGCATTTTCAAGGTAGCTGCCACCCTTTCTGCCATTTGGTAAGACCCAGGGTGCCATCAACATCCCAGGGCTGGTTGGCTTCTCTCCTGCACAGCATGGAGTGGAAACCTAGGCAACATTTCCAGCTTGGAGTGAGTGAGCCACAGGACATACCTAGTATGGGACTGTGCTTTGAATATTGTCTGTGCAGGCATCTGCATCAGGGCTGCAAGCAGACACTTCTCTCCAGCTGGATCAGCATCCTGGTTTGCTCACCTAGATTGTGAGCAACTGACATAAAAAAAAAAAAAGGAAATTAGACCAAATTTTGTCTTTTATGTTTGAGTCTCAGTGGAGAAAATACAGAAATTGTGCCAGAAGCAAGGATCAGGACCCAGGAGTGGGATTCAGTGCATTGCAGGGATTGTAAAATGTGTTGTTGGAGGCCCAGAACAGATGTCAGTGCCTTTAATGACGCGGCTGCTCCTCTCCCTGTGGTGATGTGGCTCCTCCTCCACCTTGGCATCTGCGGAGTGCTGTGCTGGGCTGGCAAACCCTGCTGTCCCCCGGGGCAGGGAGGGCTCTGGGTTAGCAGGTGCCAAAGCCCGGAATCAGGAAAGCAAAGGTAACTGGGCCAGGAAGCAGCCTGGGGCTGTGCCAGTGCTTGGGAGCATCCTTAGGGAGAGGAAATCGCCAGCAAGGATAGGTCAGGAGGCGTGGTGATGGGCAGCAGGGGGATCAGCATCCCCAGGAGATGCTCTCGTGCTTTGAAGAAATTATTCATTGCCACTGGGGGGAAAAAATTGCCCTTTTGGTCTCTTCCCTGCTCTCAGACCTTCTGTGTTTGCAAGGGAAGAGACTCCATAAGGTCCAGGAGGAGAGGAGGGGAGGGGAGGGGAGGGGAGGGACTGTGTGGGACAAACTGTTCAGGGACACAGAGCTCCTCAGGTTCAGCGTGTCCCTTGCAGCCCCTCACTCTCCCCATTTCCCTCTCTTTGTGCTCTCTTTCAGTCCCCCTGCTCAGGTGAGGGAGCCACATGTGGAGTAGAAATGATAGAAATGGGCCAAATCCCAGCCCAGGTTAGCTCAGAGAGGAGCTGTGGTTGTTACAGATCCTTATGGAAGTGCAGCTTCTCCCACCAGTCATGGCTGGTGAACTGGTGATTTATGCACTAACTTGTGTTTTCGCAGGGCTTTGACCAAGACCTTGTCTCCATCCAGAAGAGTTAAGGGGGATCATTTCCAAACCAGACATTCATGAGTATAATCATTATTTATGTGAGAACTTCCACAAGCCTGAGCTTTTTACTGCCATTGCACTTGTAGTGCCTTTAATGGCTGCAGATACATAACAGGCAGACCTTCAGAGGAACAGCATCATCACTCAAGTTCAGGAATCCTTTCCCAAGCAGATGTTGAAGGATTTACCAGGACCTCATGGTATGTACACCTGGAAACCTCCGAATTTGATTTAAAGGGATTCACGGAGTTGTAATCAACTCAGAACTGCCAAGCACAAACACAGTTCAAGGAAATAATATTCCAGCTTTTCAGCGCTTAAACAGAAAAATGAATTAATCCTTGGCAATTACTGAGTTAAAAGACTTAACTCATTACTTGAAATACTCCCACACAATCTTGTTTCCAAAAGCTTTCATTAACTGAGCTGATAATTATTACTACAATTAGAGATGTGAGGCATTAAAAAGTCCAAGATAATAAAACATATGTAGTTATTAAAAAAATTTACCATTCAGTTTTGCAGTGTGAAAGAAATTCACCTTGTCTCTTGTTTGGAAACGTTCCATATCCATACAAAACTCCTTTTTTTTTAGCAGTAAAATGGTCTCATTTGCTGTCACAAAGCATCCCAGGAGAGCCCCAAACCCATTCTTTGCTCTGTCTCCTTGTGTTTACCTGGGGCAGCCTGTAGTTGACATCAGAGGTCTAAATTTGTGGAAAGGTTATTTTTTTCTGGGGGACATGAGTGAAGATGGAATGTCTGATGGTTTCTGACAGGGTCTTGTATCACATCATCGATGTGATTTTTCATTCGTTTCCTTGTTTTTGTCCCGTTTAATACAAAGGCAATTCAGTGTTGGTAATTGAAGGAATGACATCAAGTGCTGAACTAGGCCAACACTGGGATCTCAAACAATCGTGTCTTTATGGCAAAGCGTCTCCCCCCAGGGAGGCAGGCTCTCAGCAGAAAGGAAGGCTTGGAAAAAGGAAAACGTGGGTGGGAAGGGAGTCACGAAGATGCAAAGGGTGCTTAGGAACTGTTTGGGAGTTTGGTGGAGAACAAGAGAAGGGGGGAAGAAATTGACTCCTCTTTTAGGTATTCAGTATGGTATTCTCATGTACAGAGCAGCCCAGCTTCAATCAGGCCAAGGGTTAAAAAATGCAAACGGACTGTTTAGTCAGATCTTAAACAGATACCTTTTTTCTTTTGGCTTGTTACCATAATTATCTCTTGCCAAGAAAACATGGAAAAATGCTGCTTTGCATCAATGCAAAGTGACTTTTTTTAAAATTTTTATTCCCTAACTTTTGGGTTAGACACTCAACAGGAAAAAGAGTTGTTTGCAGGCCTGTGGTGAGTCTTGGATGTCCCCTGGCTGCCTGAGGACACTCGCACCCACCCAGCAGGGTTTGCACAGCTCAGGGTGAGCAAGGGACCCTGGTGCGAGGCCAGTGGAAACTGGGATTCAGCCTTTGGGAGCAGGGAGGGCTTGCTCTGGGATCATGGAACACCATCCACGTTTGTGGAGTGCTCCTGGGCCAGTAACTGAAGGTGTTTGCCATAGTTTGGTACAGACCCTTTCAGGAAGAGGATGAGAAAGCACTGATCTTGATTTTGTTTAGCAAAAAGCAGGATGGCAGAGGACCAAGAGGAAGATACCTTGAGAACACACTGAGTGAAATGAGTTATTTGGAAGTTGCTCTGCAGCTGTTTTTCCCTCCTTTGAGTGGTGTGTGTACGTGCAGGAGCATCCGTGTGTGCAGAACTCAGCAGCCCTGGGCAAGGGGACCTGGGAAATTCACTGGGCTCTGAAAAAAGGCAAGAGTTATGAGGGGGAGACAAATGAATCTTGAGGTCCTCTCTCCCTCCCTGCCCATGGGCTGATGGACACTCTGGGATACAGCTTTGCTTTGCTGTGGGGATGGCCTTCACATAAAATCTTGTCTTTATGGCTTCTCTTACCTTTTTAGCTTGTTGGTGATGGCTCATGTCAGAAATTCTCTTTGAGTGGGTCTCCCAGCTGCAAAAAGCCCCAGTTAGAGGCAATTCCTTAATACAAAGCTTCAGGGTTTTGGGGAGCAACAAGAGAGAAACAGGCTTAGACCAAAACCAGAACATGTCTAGGCACTGAAATCCTCTGCCCTTGTTTTTCTTGGACACTGCAGCCTGTCTTTGTGGTAACAGTCATTAGGCAAAGCATTTGCAATAATTTATTTGATGCATTTTGTCCAATTTTACTTTTACTAATTGTACTAAAAGAGTGTTTGATGTCTCTGCATTTTGTTTTATTATATTCAAATCAGATCTGAAGCATTATGCCAGCATATTCCTGCCTGTTGAGGTTATGGACAAACTATTCACTCTATTTGCCATTCAATAGTCATCCTTCCAACCCTGTGACTGGGAGACCATGTGATCTAATACTAATTTTGGTCCTTGGCTGACTCTCTGAAAAGCCTACAGAGAGGAAGAGAGATTTCCAGCTTTTCCTAGCAGCCTAACTCAGCAGGAGTCCTTCCATGAACTTGCTTTTCCAACCTCAACAATTCTGTGATCTGTTGTATCTCTAGAAAACTTTCCAGCTAACGTTTTTATGAGCACAGACCTCTTATAAATATTTGAGGAAAACCAATAAAAAGGGTCACAAACTGAAGCAGTTTCATGGGCTTTGCTCACATCACTGAACATTGGTATATGTTTTCCAAGCTGTGATGTTGATGGCTTTTCATCTGATTCATCTGATTTCCATATAATAAGAAAAAGGAATTGTTTTTCTCTAACTGTAGGCAATTGGATGAGCCGTAAGCCAGAATTAAAATGTGATTATCTGTTACGAAGATCTCAGATTCCTTTCAAACTTTCATTATTTACAATCCTTTTCTTGGTGACATTTCAATTCTCTGGAAATTATGTTCTAAATTGTACCTAACATGCTCACCACCCACATGTAACACATGCAATAAGCTTATAAGATAGAAGAGGTGAATGTTTCCATTTTAAATTTGATTTTTAATGAGATTTTGGAGTGTAGGGTGAGTATTTTGCTAAAATATATGGCAGAGATTGCACAGCAAGAGTCTAACAAGGCTTTCAATGGCAGTAATCTGCAATGTTATTTTTCTGCCATCTGGGTAAAACCCACCCCGTTCTCTCCAAAGCAGTGCAAAGGTCCTTTGTGTAGGAGGAGTGCACAGGGTCAGCAAAGCAGGAATCTCATCTCAAACCAGCCCTGAGGCTGCTGCTGTGCTTGGTGCAGGGGGAAGGAGTGGCTGCTCAATGGGAGAGCCCCAGATTTCCTCCTGGTCCCCAGAATAGTGTGGAAGGTGCTGGGCTTTCCCCACTTGGGTGTAAATTGTTTAATAATATGACTATAACCTATGGGAGCAGTAACAACGTGGAAAGGGGCACATTATGGATGGATTTTGCATTCACAGCCCGTGCAGCAGGGGTGAGCTGGATTCATGTAGAGCCTCATCCCTCCTGGTTCCCCACAGCTTCATCACCAGCACAGCAGGACTCAGGTCCCGACTCCATTCAGCACACTTTCCTCAAAAATAAAAACACATCCTCTTTTTCAGAAGAAAACATTTGCTGAGGGGAAAAATAATTAAAAATTTTAATTGGATCAAGGTCTTATCTCTGTTGCTTTGGCTTGACCCTGAGGTAACTCTGTGTGACTGAAGCCAAGGGCTCCAGTTATTCCACCTTTCCTTAGTTGTAAAAGAGCACAGAATCTGACCTATTATCTGCTGGGAAATGCATCATTGGTGGTGATTTTTGTCTCCCTGGATTTTCTTTCTGGAGAATAATTGTCTTCTTTACTTAGAGCAGGTCTGAAAATCAGAGTTCTATAGATGACATACCCATAATCATAAAAGATTTATATAAAGATATTCCTTTCTCATTTCATTCCAGCAGCATAGCCTAAAACCTATTTCTATAGGCTTACAAATCTGGCTTCTGAAACTAGCATTTAATGCACTGTTCACTGCTAAATCCTTCTGGGATCTGGCAATATTGAAATTACACTATTCCCATATAGCAATTGCAGGCTTTCCAGCGGGCTGAGAGACTTCCTGGAAAGGCCATACGGATTTCACTTGTCTTCACGTTAGGAAAGAATTCCCATTTTGTACACCAGTGTCCAGATTCTCAGCAAGCCTCTGCTGTTTACAGCCACAAAATTTGTCAGCTCATATGTCTGAATGCTGTGATACCATAACAGTGGATGCACTGGAAATTCCCCAAGCAGCTCTGTAGTTACATCTCCCGTGTCCAACAGACAGCTGCAGAATGTGCTCGTTACTGCACGCTTGTATTCAAGGAACTGCTGCACCCCAAATGTCACAGATGGTGCTGCAAAAGTGTTGGGCTTGGTGTTTGTTGACAAAAAAAAACAGTTTGGGAGCTGTGGCTGGTGTAGGGAGGGACAGCTCTGGCTGGAAATTCTAGGGTCAGTGTCATGTCAGGAAAACATGTAGGGAAAAAGCTGGGGATGAGCTTGCCTGGGACATCATTTGTGTTAATGTGATTCTCATAGCTGCTAGTGAAGATCAGAGTACAGAAGTGTGCCAAGGCATCCCAGCCTTGCAGGAGGGCTGGGGGGAGCAGTGGGGGGATTGTTGGGTGCTGGGATGCACAGAGAGCTCTGAGCCCACATTCCTGGGGTTTGAATCTTGGCTCTGAGGCAGCCCTTCCTCGCTTCTAAATTTTAGAGCACGCTCATCTAGATTTTCTCCAAGCCTGTCTCTGATCCACTGTCTATAAATAGCCTTTGCTTTTAGCAGCTTAAATTAAAAAAAAAAAGGAAGGGGTCTGTGCTGTGCTGTGGAGCTTGCAGAGCTCGCCTCTTCAAAACACTCCTGTTAGTGGGAAGGGGAGGAAGTAATGGGCGTTTGACTAAGTTAATGTACTTGGTGAACCATTGGAGAGCTGCCAGCTCTCATTTCTAAATAAATGCCAGCATTAATTTTTAACGTTTAAATGCATATCTTGCATGTTTGCTCTCGGCTCTCCCGGGTTCTCCGGCGCTTTCTGAGTGCGGGAGCCGGTGTGGCCGGGCCTCCCTGGGGACCTCCCCATGGAGCAGCTGGGATGGGTGCTGGGAGCTCCTCTGTTCCCATGGCATTTGCTACGTGGGTGTAATTCCTTCCTTGCAGAGAAAGCCTTACCTGCTGCTTAACTCACTTCAAAAAAAGAAGATTTTGCGTTTTCCCAGTGCTGTTTATTCCCTTCAGGCGATAAGAAACTGAACCCAAGCAGAGTCCGTGTTACAGATATCAGCACAATGGCATCTTCTATAAATAGGGGCACTGTAGCTGTGCCAGAGCTTTGCTGAGCACAGATTTAATTTAATCAAGGTATCTCTTAGTGTCAAGGCCATCTGTTTAAAATTAGCACTATGATCTCTCTAGGCCCTCTTTAAAATTGTGACGGTCCAGAGTCCTTATCCCTTGAAGGCTTTTGCCAGGCAAACAGCATCCAGATTGCTGAGGGGAAGGATATAAGGATGTTTTCCTAAGGCTGAAGCACTCTCTGGAAAGCTTGTGGGCAGGCAGTGAAAACAAATCAGTAACGAGGGAGTTGTGCTGTTCACTGGTGACTGCAGGAGGAATTTGGCAAGAAGGAGGGCTATGGAGGGTTGTGCAGGAGCAGCAAGGTGTGAGCAAGCTGTTCCTTGGCACCAAAGCAGGAGGAAAGGTATTTCCAGATGGCAGTCAGAGGGACCAGCTGCAGAGAGGAGAGGGAGCAGCCCTGAGTGTGGAGGATTCCCCTGGCCCCGGCTGAACCCCCAGCACAGCTGTGGCCACGGCAGAGGGGAAGGCAGCTGCCTCCTCCTGAGCTGCTGCCTTGGCTCTGCAAGCTGCAGGATTTGCAAGGTTTTCCCCCTGGGCAAGATTTCACTTTAGCAGGATGATCTTCATGTCCCTCTCCCTCCTCTTGCTGAATGGTGCAAGCCAAGGTGCCCAGAAGTGATGTCCAGCTGCCAGGTCTCATAACCTGAGTCCCTTCAGTCACCCCACTGAAAACAGGAGTCACACAGGGCTGATTTTATTGCCATGGCACTGTAACATATGAGCCTACCCAGGAACTGATTTCAGTATAGATTTGTTAAATATTTTTTGGATTAAATGGATCTATAACACCCCCTGGGAAGGTATCAGTCAGTACATGAGCTTTCCCTTCTGTGACAAGCAAACACCGCTTCTTCCCAAAACCAACAGCCATATCAATCCCCTTGGTCACCACAGTCATCTCCTTTACCTCAGGGAGAAAAGCACACTGTGCTTGCAGCCATTTCAGCCTGGTCTGCCTGGAGATGCTTCCCAGCCCCCACTGCTCTCCCTCTGTGCCTGTCCTTTTCAAAATATCAGCAGAATTAAAAGGCAGAGCTTGCAGTAAAAAAGAGCTGTGTCTTAGCAAAAAGCGCACCTTTAATCACAGTTTACAATGGCAGCTTGCACAGTAAATAATAGTTGTCTTAAAATCATCCTGCTCCCGTTCAGTGCTCTCTCCTGTGACAGGAATGCCTCTCAGAAGGCAGGGCAATGACTGCTCCAGCCAGGAGATCCTCATCCAGATGTGCTGCTTGGGGCAAGCTGCAGAAGCCCACCTGCACCCCACAGTAATGTGAGCACAAGTTGTCTACAAAGATTTAGTGGACCAGTGCCACTAAACCATTTTTAATGGGTTTAGGCATTTTTTAACTCATCTAGTTGAGAATTCCGTTCCTGGCAATGACACCATGTCTCCAGGCATATGGGTCAGAAAGGCAGGAGTTATTGTCCAGCTTTGCATGTGGCCCAAAGTGCCCTGGAAGCTTTTTGTCCTCAAAGTTTTCCTAAAGAAACTGACTTCAGGCTGGCCATCACTGCACGAAATGCTGCATTTTTGGATGAAGCAGCATATCTGGTTTGTGTTGTTTTGGTGTAAAGACACAACCAAACTGGGACAATGATCCAGTGCCCACCTCAGCCCCGTGCAGGCTTTTGAGCTGAGCAGAACCACCTCGGCTTTTCCCATTGCCACTCCCTGCCTTGGCTGAGCTGAGACATCTCCCTGAGCACTTGTCTGTTGTGATGCTTGCTGCAGTTTCTGGGAGGGGATGCAGCATTAAATTCGGGATGAATTACCATATTTCTGCGGCTGATGGCACAAGGGACCTGCCCAGGAGGAGACAGGGCTGCAATGAACCCCTCTGACTCTTGGAGTCACCTCATTGAACTGCAAAGGCTGAATAAATTCCTTAGCCACCATGGAGTTTACCCCAACGACCCAAGGCTGCTGATGTTTTCCATTTGTCATTTTGAACTTGCATTTTAATATTAGCCAGAGTCATTCTTAATTCCTTTCTTAAGCTAAAATAAAGATTATCATGGCTGTCAAGTACATACTAGCACTCCCTAAAAGTAAGTACTTTATATAGCACCTTCAGATTAATATATATGCAAATAAGGTGTTACAGATTAATTAGTATGCAAATTAAGCCATGTGGTTTTTGTGTATACATATATCTTTCCAAGCTGCCAGGTTGGGCTAGCAGGTAGCTGGTGTGCTTGTTTATGAGCTCATCTCTATTGCTCCATGGTAGCAGGGAAGGTGGGCATGTTATTTCACCTACGTCTGCCCAAAGATACAATACTGAAAGTTCTCATATTTTTCAAAGTAAATTTTCTTGCCTGTAAATGTCTATAACTGAGCTGCTGATCTCCAGCTAAGTTCATGTAGTTAGCTTTCAAAATATCATCTTTCCCAAGTGAAATCATTGTCAGGACACCATTTACCAAGTTGAAGTCATCAAAATCTCTGCAAGACGACAGATTTACCCAGGTCATTATAACAACAGCAGCAAAAGCTGCAGGCAGGTCATTAGTAAGTGCAGGGAGGAAAACCCCACACTATCAAACCTAAAATGACTTGGGAGCAGCTGTTCCCAAACCAGCAGGTCCATGAAAAACAGTGGGAAGGACGTGAGCAGCTGTACTGGAGGTTCTGCATGAGAACCACTTCCTGCCTGGTTTCCCTGGGATGAGCAGGGACCAGATCCAGCTGGGGGCTCCTGGGCAAGCCCACCTGGGCCACGGGAGGTGCAAGGAGGAGAGCTGAGCCCTCTGAGGGTGACTGCTCTGAGAGGTGCATTTCCATCCCATTTGTCCTTCCCAAACTCCAGGTCACGTTCTCCACCCTACGCGGGTTTGCCTCAGTCTTATCCCAGAGAAATATGGAGCTTGGATGGAGATGTTAGAAGCTAGGAGCTCAAGGAGGGCATTCACAAGGTCTTCTTGTGGTCTGCAGAGCTGTCGTGGTATTCCCTGCATCATTTTCCTCTTTTCCTAAGCAGCGTGGCTGATCTCTGAGAGCATCTGGAGTAGGAGTCAGCTTTTCCAAAGCCTTTTTCCCCTGCTTTGCATCACTCAGCACACAAGCAAATGTGGGGCCAGTCTGGTGGGAGGCTTCAGTACAGCCAAGTGTAATGATGAGCCATGGGGTGGACCAGCCTTCTGTTTAATTTAAGAACCTTTTCCCTGTGTTTTGAGCCCAACAGTGAAATCCCTGCATCCAGCTGCATTTCACTGACTCATTACTTCATAGATCATCTCAATAATCTGATTCCAGAGCTCCCACACTCTATTCCCACTTCTCCAACCATCAGCCAAGTGAGCTGGGTTAAATTTCTTGCAGCACAGAGGGGACCAGAATAGGCTATGCAAGACCTAATTAGCAGTCTTTTCCCTTTACAGCATATTGAAGTTTTCTAGGCATCGAGCCATATTTTTTCATAGCCTTCTCTTTCCCTCCCTCGCTCTTTTTTTTTTGGTAGCTTCTAATTTTTTATTAAGGGATAACAGCATTATTGACAGTACAAGATACTTTCTTACATGCTGCTAAGCAATAAAAAGGAAAATGTCAGATATACAAGATAAGAGAAAAGTGGAGCTAAAGCAGTCAGGCGCATTACAGGAGCTATACTTACAGCCATAATAAAAGCTATACCAGTAATTTGCTTTTTAGCCAGTTCCTGTCTTGGGGCTTTCCTCCAAAGACATACAGTATTACCTGCCTTGGACAAGCAATAAAACTTTCCAATTTTCTTTGTTGTTTCAGGAGTGGGACTCTTTGGCTTGGATTTCCTGCTGCTGGGGTTGTTCCCCAGAAAAGTGGAGTCATCTCTTCCTGCCTGTGCATCCCTCAGGTGAATTGCAATTAAAACTTGCTTGGGCACATGGTGTGTGCTCAACTGGAGCACAATCGCTGTGATTTCCCTGGAAACCAGAGGGAAACCCTGGGCACTGCACTGTGAACCTTTGAAAGATCTCTCTTTTGGTCTTGAGAGCTGTTGGTCACTGAGCCCATAGGGTCTGTGTGGCTCAGGGGTAGCTGTTGGATCAATCAGTGCAGTGAGGTTGTTCAAGAGTTGGTTCCTTGCCATGGGAGCTTTTCCCTTTCCCTGAGTGATTGTGGGAGGTTCAGCTCCTTGCCCTTCATCTGCCTCATGTGAGACTTTAATTCTCCCCTTGCAGCCTTAATGAGTGCCCTGGGCAGCCAGGTTAGATGTCTTTCCACTGTCCCAATCAATGTTTAGTGGCTCTCGCCAAAATGACCCAGGCAGGCTCACCTTGAAGTGTCAGTGCTGTATTGGGCCATTTCCAACTCCTCTCTATAAAACTGGAACTTCCTCTTAAAGATTTGATTAAATTCCCACTGAATTCAGTAGCAGAACTGATAATAAAATCTGTTGGAGCAGGTCACGTGGTAACAAATGTTGCATTTTAATTTATTATAATAATATCAAAGCTAATGCTGGCTTTGCATTGAACCCCTGGAATGCTGGCATACAAAAGAGGTAAAAAAGAGCAGTGAAAAAATGCTATTAATTCAGAGACAGATATATTTATTTCAAGTAGATTATTCTTAGAAACACTCATAGCATTATTTACAAGAATATTTTAAAAATTGCAGTGCTACAAAACTGAGATTCATCACTGAGGTAAAACATTTCATTATTATTTCTCAAATCAATTCCCCCAGCAGAATATGAATTACAGGATTTCAGCCAGCCTTTTCAAGAAACCTCTTTTAAAAATTTACATAGCTTATAACAGATTGCCAGAAATATTGCAAGCAGCCATTAATTTACTCCTAGCCAATTAAAGCCTATGCTAACACATGCACTGATATGCACACACTTGTTCCTAATTTTTCTTCTGCAGTTAAGCATGAACAAAAAGACATGCCTTAGAACTAAAAAGAATTCGCAGGCATTATCATGCTTTCTTTTTTCAGGCTCAAGGGCAAATGTGCCTTTGATAAATATCATGCTGCTTTTTTTTCTTCCAATGAAGAATCATCTTTACAAATCACTATATTTTTTTTCCTGTTGTTGACTGGCAGGCAGATTTGCAAGCAGCAGCACACCCTCCAAAACAATGTCTCTTTGAGCTTTTTAATTTAAATTGTTAGGATTTTTAATTGAATTAATTTCTTACAGATACTAGGTTGAAGAAAGACATGAAACAGAGGGATTTGGGCTTTTTTATATTAGTGAACTGACAAGATGATTTACAAAAATGGTGACAATCACCTGTGTTCTCAAGGGAGTGCTGCATGTGAGTCCCTTTATTTGATTTTTTTTTTAGTGGGGATGGTGCTACTTTAGTTAAATGCCATCACTTAAATGCAATCTACATGCCCAAGAGGTTGGTGCAATGAACTTCGATCAACCATGATATCAACTTCCTCATTAGGGGCACCACTGTCCATGGTGACGGTGACAGGACCTGAGGGGATGGCATGGAGCTGTGTCAGGGGAGGTTTGGGTTGGATATTAGGGGAAGATTCTTCATCCAGAGGGTGGCTGGGCACTGAACAGGCTCCCCAGGGAAGTGGTCAGTGTTGACAGAGCTCAAGAAATGCTTGGAAAACACTCTCAGGAACGTGGTGTGATTCCAGGGGTGTCCTGTGCAGGGCCAGGGGTTGGAGTGATGATTTTTGTGGGTCCCTTCCAACTCAGGATATTCTGTGATTCTATGAACTGTGTCTGCAGGCTGGGATTTTTTTACTCGCCTGTGAGAAAGAAGGGATTGCAAGGAGCAGCACCTGCTCTCTCAGCTGCATGTCCCACTGAGTGTCTGCGGTGCATGAGGTTTGTTCCATGAGCATCTCAGGGTGCTTCCTGGTACCCCTGGGGCTGAGATCCCCTGGTCCACCTGCAGCCAGCCGGAAGAAGCCTTGGCTTGCCCTGCACTTCAGCCAAGGGCTGTATCTCTGAGTCTCCAGCTCATGACAGAGCTGTAGGAGTGCGCGAAGGCTTCGCACGGCCATTGAGGCTTCATCCTTCATGCTCACTCTCCTGGCCAAGGAAAAGTCAGAATGAAAATTGCTCTGTAAAGCTGTGGTCACCCCTGAGAATTATCCATCTGAGCTGCTGGCTGTGTTCCACAGGGCAAGAACTGGAGCTAAGCATTTTCCAAATTATAACAAAACCCAAGGAAGACAGATGAGGTTTAAAGCATTGTGATCCAGGCTGTGAACTTTCCACTGTGTTTCAGCTCAAGCTGTAATATTATGATCAGCATAAAAAGGCTTGAGATGCTGGATGTACAATGGAAATACTGCCTTTTGCACACTACTAAGCCTGGAGGTGTTCACACACTCATAAACTGATACAATTAAAAGTGTCACAAGCCTTTTAGGAAGGCATCATGATTATTTTTCCTTCTTCTGTGTCAAGGCTTGCCACCCTTCCACATCTATTAGTGTTACAAATTTCAATAGGGAAAAAGAAAATCAATTCCACTTGAATATTATTTTTGATGGCTGCTCTAACTCTTCTGATGGGCCCAAACAAAAGACTCCAGTTTAATGTGTGTGTATTTTGAGCTGTGCCCCTTGCTGACCCTCCAGTTTAATTTCCGTCCTTCAGATGAGATGAATGAAGCGTGAAACAGGTCATATCTCAAAACACTGACACATGGGTTACAGACAGAACTCACAGGCAGGAGAGGCAGCCAGCTTGTAGATTAAATCAAAGCTGTTCTGAATAGATGGGAGGTCAGCAAGGGCCAGCTTTGACATTTGATAGGACCTTGTGATCAATCAACTCCTTGGGTCTCACAGATTTCTTGATGACAACACTCCTTAAAATACATAAATAAATAAATAAATAAATAGACAAACAACCCCAAATGCAGCTTCTTCAAATCTACAAGAGGACCTCTGGATTGTGTAAGCAATGAGGATTAATTCTTATCAGAGATGATAATAGCAGGAGTTGTTTAAAGCAACCAGCATGGAAGTTAGTGCTTTTTAATTGCCAGCATTTGCTCTACTTGCAGTGGTAATAATTTTTTGCATGGTGTGTATTATATCACTAAGATTTTGGTAATAATCCAAAGGCATGATAGCAAATCCTGGTTGTTTATGGCACTTGGGAGTAATCAGAAGGAGTCCCTGATTAAAAACCTCCGATTACACTGAAAGGAAGGATGAAGTGATATCCTGGCCCCTGATGAAATATATCCCCTGCTGAGTCATTCCTGCCAGGATGATTTATCTGGAGGGAGTAGGAACATCTCTGAGAAGCAAATGTTTGGCTTTGGGCATGGACAATATTACAAGAAAATAAGCAATTTTTCCCACAGGAGGAAGCTCCTCACTGGCTGTGGGCAAAGTGTGCCACTTTGCCACATAAACACACTTGGGCATTAAAGGTTGTTAGAGGAGTATTTGCACCACATCAGGCCTGGTTTTGCCCCTCTGATGTACATGAGAATTTTCCTACCTGTAGACCCAAATAGAAAATAATTCATTTCAGTGGTTTTGGAGGCAGAGTTAAAATTTCAAGGAGAATATGCAGCCTAGGAGTGTTTGTCATGACCATACGGAGCTGTGCTCTCACAAGGTTTCAGGAAGATTGTTTCAGTTGTATTTTTCTGTCACTTAAAAAAATAAATGATGTGGTTTCTTACTCCCTTTCCTTGCTTCATGCAAGAATTGGAAATACAGGATCTATTTCTGGGGCTGGCTATGGAATCTCATTAGAGATCATTGTGAAAATATTGTTTTTCAAGAAAATATTAAATTCGCGAAAGACTGCCAGAAGTTTCTTCTTGGAACATAAAAGGAAAATAGATGCAAAAGCCTTATTTGATGTCAAGGGATGTGCTGTAATGAAATGGAGAAGAGCTGATGAGGAAAGCAGGATTTGGAAGTTGCTTTAAGAGAACAGTGAATTTCCCCAATGAGCCACAAACTTCCCTGTGTGGTCTTAGCCTCTAGCTCAAGGTTCATAGGCTAGGGCTAACATTTCCTTACCTTGGGGGATAAATTCCTTTCATCCACAACAATATAGAGACAGTAGGTACTGCAGTGATGGAGAAGCTTGTAAGTAACTTGACAGGCAGAGTAATGGGCCTGTGTTTCATTGTTCTGCTAAGTGAGACTCCCTGGGCATTCCCAGGCACACACTTCCAGGGGAAATGAGAACACCAGAAGCCCTTTTTGCTGAGCTGTGATCCAGGGACACGGGCTGGGTGGGCAGTGCCCTGAGAGGGCAGGGCCCCTGAGCAGGGCAGTGACCATCAGATGTTACCTCTGACAAAAAAACACTGATAATGAGAAAGCAGGAGAAGGGAATTTGCTGATGATAGCTGAGGAAATGGAGCTAGAGACTCCCGAGTTCCTCTTTCACCTCACCATTCCATCTCTTTTCGACTGTGCACAGCTCTAGTTCTCTGTGCTTTTGAAAATTGTGTCAGGAGACTTGGAATTTAGGTCCAGTTGCATGACTGCCATGCACCCATTCTGTGCCAGCCTCACCTCAGAAAGGCCTAGGGTTCAACACCAGGATGTTGCATACAGGATGGTGAATTATCAGGGTTACATGCAAGCACTGCCTACAGCTGATGAAGAATAAATAAAAATGAAGCTGTAAATTAGCAACTTACAAATATTTCAGTCACAGAATCACAGAAATGTGCTAAATTAAAAGGGCCCCATCAGGATCACTGAGTCCAACTCATGGCCCTATGCAGGACACTGTGATAATCACACTATGTGATGTCCTCCCTTCTTTATTTCTTTTACTGGAGCCCCTCAACCCACCTCACCCACACAATGTGTGCTGGACTCTTCTCTAGTGCTTACCAATCTCTTTTCCCTGTGATAATCCACATCCTTCTTGTTTTCATCAGTCATTTCAGTATAATGATTTGTAAATGGCCTTTTTTTCATCAGGACACGCCAAATCAACACTAGCTCTGTGCTTGGGACGAAGAAGAAGGTAACAAGCTTATTGAAGTCATCAAAATGGCAAATATCTATTCCCTGTGAAGAACACAGGTTTGGTTTTCATGAGGAACTCAAAGCAAATGCTGTTCATTTAATAAGAAATGCACACAGGGGCTTGAGATCAGTGATTTGGTGATGTTTGTGAGAGCCTTGCAGCAAGAGCCTATTTTAAGCTGGAAGGATTATCCTGGCAGAGGGACAGAGCACCCTTGGCTGGGAGAAAAGCCCCAGAGCAGCCAGCCCTGGATTGGAGCTTAACCACTGCTTCAGCTGAGGCTCTGGAACAGCTCAGAAAGAATCTGGTTAAATACGATGTGTAGCTGCATTTTCTTGCTTTATTTCACTTTATAGGAGCCCTTCTCTCAGTTTTATAATTGACAACTTAACTCTTTGCCCACTGGAACAGTGAGCTGTCTTCCTGCCCAAGCTGGCAATGGTGTGCAGAGGTAAATCCAGCATTTCCCATGGCTTTACTGCCCAGAGGATTTCCAGGGAAAGCAAGGATCAGCACTGCAGGCAGATCCTCAGGGAACCTCTGTTCAAGGGCAGAGCAGAGGCTGAGGGTGTGCAGGATCATTTCCTGCAGAGCTGAAAGAATCAGCTGGTAGAGGGCAAATGCTAAGACCTGGGGACAGCTTTTGCTAGGGAATAATGTCACTGTCTCCTGGAAAGCCAGGGATGTGCAAAGACATGCCACAGCAACAGGAACCTCTCTTGTGTCGCCATAGCAAGGTCCTTGCTGCAACACTTTTGCCCGTTTGCAGCGCTTGGTCTTTTTACTGGAAAGCCCGAGGCATTTAACATGTTGGCTCCCAGAACTGTCTTTTGCTCTCCTCAGGCTTCAGGAGATGAGCTCTGGCATTAAAAGTGAGCAGTGTGAGCTGCCTGCAGGCTCCTCAAACGCCCCCTTCTTCCATAAAATCCCCAGTCCTCCTCATCTTCAGGGACTGCTACTAAAACTATTTCCATTTTTAGGGATCTGTGAGAAGCAAGTTTTCCTGAAACCATTACGTATTTTGTTCCTATTCCAAGTGCTGGCTTTGACAGCTAAAGGGCAACAACCAGAAAATATTCTGAATTCCTTCCAGTGGAGGGAGGAGCAGATGCAGACCTGATGCAATGGAATACTACATTTGGTGCCTACACGTGCCTGCATCAAGTGCTAGCAGTGAGGTACAAGAGTCCCCAAAACCTTTAGGACACCCTTTTCCCACACTCCCCCCCAGTCCCCAGTATGGCTGTGCCTGGTGTAAGATCCATCTCTTGCCTGCCTCATTGTAAGGAGCTGTAAAATACAAAACTCACTCTTTAGATGAAGTCTAATGTTGACAGATGCAGAAAGACATGAGGCAGGAGGAAAAGAAACTGGTGGAGTTGATCTTTATTGCTATGGTTTAGCAAAATATGTCTGAGGGAAGCAAGAATGGTCCTTTTGAATCATTTCTTGCATTTATTATACAGCCTGTGGGAGAGAGGAATGCTTGAGGCAAGCTTGCTGCACAATTTCTTGTAACAGTGCCTGCTCAGGCTGTGTGTGCTGCAAAGCTTGCTCGTGTAGGAGAGCCCAAGGTGATCAGAGCCATTTCTCTCCTGCCTGAGATTTGTCCTTTTTGAAAGCATCCTTTGACTTGAGCACCTGGGCTGAGATAAACCAATTTGTCACCACCATGTTTGATCTTCCACTCTGAGGAAGGACAATTTTGGCAAAAGGTGCTTATTCAGATAGCAGAATCAATATTTAGGGGTTTGGTTTAACCCTTGAGGTACTGAATTTTGCTCTTTTTTTTGCATTAAGCAAACATTTACAGTACATATGTCATGGAGCCGTGGATTTCCAACCATGTAGGCATGTCTCACATCTCTTTTTGTTTTATTTTTTGGGGTTTTTTTAAACCTGCACAATCATGAAAATGAAAAGGCAATTGAAATGCTGTAGGAGGAATTAAAAATAGGATCAATACATTATTAGTCACACCATCATTTAATTGGGAAGTTTCTGCCCTAATTTTTTAAAAATCTTACTCTCTCCTAATTCAAAGATTTCCTAGGCTCTACAGAACACTATTTCTCCACTTTTATTCACAGTCTGAAAAGGAAATGCCACTGCAAACTGCCATGTTTTTCATGCTTCATTATTGTACATTTTCTAGTACGTAATGAACTATCCCCATGAAAATTTGCAGTGAATTGTCTTGTAATTGCCTAAATATAAGGGAAAATGTGGTTAGAGTAAAATAACATTAATGTTAAAAATGGGAAAATTGCAGTTAATTCCATGTGAAGAGAAATAATACATCTCATCACAGAAAGAAGCAGGGGTGCTGGTGGAAATGGGGAGCTTGGCATACCTTTGGGATGTGGTCTTGGTGGAGGAAGGACATAGCAAAGGCATTATCACAGGGGCACATCTGCCAGGTGGCCATGGGGAACCTGCTGGAGATGCCACTTCCATCCTTCAGGTCTCTACATAAGAAAGACATTAGCTAGTAGAGGTAAAATCTGAAAACCTCAGTTATTATGAGGAGATGGATCGGTTAACTTGTGAAAAATCCTACAGCAGGGCCAAAAAAGGAGTGGCAAGGAATTAGTGAAAGGGTATCCTAGAAGTGCATGGAGAAAAATAAGGGCCATTTTAAGAAAGATGCAGAAAACACAGATGTAAATACAAACGTGAAGACAAATGTGCAGTCCGCAGGGAGGTGATCTTTGTGCTGCGGGATTTTACAATTTGGACTGGAGAAAACTCCAGGGGCTGTCACTAAGAAGCAAATCATTTGCCTAACAGTGAGCAGGACTGAGTGATCTAATAAAGCTTTTCCGTTCCTCATGTCTGGGGCTGGGAAATTAATGCTGGATGTGGTGCCAAAGCCTGTATGTTAAATGTGTCTCTGTCAGCGGCGGGGAGAAGTTAATTTCCTACGTTGGTGATAGCACAACCCGTACCACACTGTACCAAAGGAGAGGCAGGCACTTAACCTGGGAGCAGGGAATGTTTATTTCATGCTTGCCTTGGGGTAGGAACTAATGGTGAATCTTATAGGAACAGCATGCTAGATACCATCTTGTCTTTTATTTAAGTGTACTGATTTATCTCCTACGGGAGGTGGTGGAGTCCCTATCAGCTCTTGAGTCATTTAAAACTGGAATGAACAAAGCGCTCATGAATAGACTCTGGGGAGCAATCATGAACTGCTTGGGGATGGACAAGATTAAATACCAGGTTTTTATCCAACTCTCGTGCTGCAGATACGGAGCATTAATGGCTGGGGTGAGAGCAGGGCACTGGAGTGAGAGGCTGGTGGCCCCAGGCTGGGATCTCACCCCATGTCAGTGTGCAGTGGTGAGGAAATCCCACCACGCTCCCTGTTGCACAGCATTCAAAGCCAAAACCTTGCAGAGTGTTCCTCAGGTGTGTAAAGTAAACACCCTCAGGGTGTGGAGCTGTGTGTGCACTGGTTGTGACCCCACATCCACGTTGCTGGTGCTTCTCCCACCCTCTCTGTGCCAGGGCAGGAGGCAGCTTTGGGGGAGAGCTGCAGAGAAGGAGCCTGTTTGTCACATGTCTACAGGGCGTGAAGCTTCCCAGCCATAAATACACAGGGCTGTCAGCGTGACAAGATAATTACTTTATTGGTGGGTTTTCAAGAAAAATGTGGGCCAAAACTTCCTTGTTCTACTCATCAGAGAAACTTCATTGAATTTAAAATCACCATTCTTCCAAGTGAAACAGATTTGGCCCTAAATCATAATTCATCAGTTGCTGGCACCCTGCAATTTAAATCTTTTCCAAAACAAGGAAATAAATCTTTTAAAAAGTATATTAAAATCAGTATTGATTATTCCAAGCAGGAGCACTGCATTCGGAGCTATAAATCTTTTTTTTTTTAGGATCCCAAGTTAAAATATTTCAGCAAAACTGCTGTATATTTTTAAAAAATCACTATGGTTTAATCATGTGGTAAATTGTTAGGATTTTTGTATGTGGAATTTATAGGGCACCATTTCTTTTAGATTAAATGGGAATGTTCCTGATTTAGCTCTGATTACTCATCTACAGATGGGGTTAATGTCATGTGTCTCTTTAGGGATGTATCTTCTTAAGTAATGATGTCCTTATTGTGTGCTCTATGGATCCGCTGTCAAGACGTCTTTAAATATATCCTGGATGGCACATGGAGGTACCAGCAAATTATGTGTTGAATTAACAGGTAATTCAATCCACCTTGGTGTTAATCTTATTGCAAAATAACAAGCTACATAAAAGCCATTTAAGTGCAATTTAAAAAAGAAAAAAGCTCTATGAGATATAATCTCTTTAATCGAAAACAGATTTTGTTCAATTACTTTTAGTCTCCTCTGTAAAAACAGTGAGGCCACATCCAGTGTATCTCCAGAGATGCTGTGACTGTGCAGCTGGACACAGGAACTGGACTGAGGTGCCACCAAGGCAAACTCGTGCTCCACCACCATGGGGGATGGAGTAGGGCTTGGAAAAGCAGCTGTTCCCCTTTCCTCTGCTCCCTGCCCACCTGATGTGTCTGATGCACCTGGAACAGTGCTGTGTGCAGGGATGACGTAACCTGCACCATGTTCCTGACGTGTCACCTTTGCTGTGGCTTTTTTGACCAGCTTGGGGCACTAGGTGTGAAAATCTCACAGGTGTGAAAATGCTCCTCAGAGCTTCAGGGGAGGAAGGTGTGGGGTGGGGATGAGCCGTGCAGCCTCCTGGGGTGGTACCTCCCCTGCTGGGTTTCTTTATGGCAGTGAGGGCACCAACTAACTCCAGTGCTTTCAGTCCCAGGAACATCTCACACTTCACTGCAGAGCTCATGTCCTTCCCTTCTGATACTTGGGCATCTGTGGTTGAGGGGCCAAAGCAAGGCACTTTGCAAGGGTTTGCACCAGGACTGAGCAAATTACAACCCTCAGAAACAAGTTCCTTTTGCTTTCTCCTTTGCAATTTTTGGGTTCATCAGCTATGCAAAATTATTTGTTCATCCGCTAAAAAAACGCCTTTCCATTGCATGAATAATTGCTTGGTTTTCTGAGAAGTGTGCACTGTTTTGGTTAATTTTTGGTTTGTTGCTGCCAGCAAAAGGTTTCTCAGCTTCTGCTGGCCTCCTGCTCCACTGCCATGCATTCCTAAAATTAGTAGAAGAATTACAGGTTTCACATCTTTAAGTCAAATGCAGGATTCAGAAATGTATTTTTTCCCCATGACTGGAGAGCTTCCTGTTTGTGAGTGCACACTGTGGGGGCCTCACGGCAGGTTAATTTGAATGGTTGAAATTTAGAATTAATTCCTGGAAAAAGAGCTTTATTCTTGGAAACGCTCTGTGCTATGTACTCCTATCTTGGAACAATTTTCAGACCATCCTGTTACAACCTAGCAGCCAGCAGATGGGAAATTGAGAGCCTAGCAATCCCTTTCATTCATTCCACTGCTTTTCTGTACATAGACAGTGTTAATCCCGTTTAGGGTTTGGGTTTTTTTCAGAGGGATATGGAATCCCTTTCTGAGAAATGGCTACAAAAATACCTCAGTGTGAGTCTGCAGCTGGACTGTACCAGCAAATGTATCTCAGTTTGAAATCATGGGCCTCAATCTGCTAAAAATGCAGCTGTGGTCAAGTCTTGCTACACTCAATTTGTTCAGAAGAGGAATTGGTGCTTACTGGTATCCCTTGCCCATGGAATTTAATTCACCAGGGAAGATGGACAACTATGTTAGGTTGTGGAGATCCCTGTCAGGCCACCACACTCTCTGGGACATAAGGTGTGATTAATATGAGCATAAATGAACAACAAAATGGTTTTTTGAGCAGCCAGGACTGCAGAAGTCCCCCAAGAGCTGTGTACAAATCACGTTTCTTTTTGAATCAGCAGCTTACTAAAAGGTGAGCACCAAAGAAGCATTCCTAGCCCCCAAACCTGTTCCTCCTGACCACTGCGCTGCCATGAGCTAAATCCTGCCTTTGGATCCCATTAAATGCTGTATTCCCTAAGGAATATGGTATAGAAATTGCAGCCACGGAAGGGAACAGCAACAGTAACTTTACAATAATAACTTTTCTCCTTCTAGCTTCTGGCTGATGGAAAGGCTGAAGTGGCACATGATACGTGTCAGCGCAGTGTTTGCAGCTGCTCTAGCAGCTCACAGGAGGCTTCCCAGGGCTGCCCTTGCCCTGCGCACACAGGCTCTGTGCCTTTGCCCTGTCCCTGCAGCTCACAGCCCAGGACCACCAGAGCTGGCTCTGCTCCCCCGCCACAGAGACATTGTCACCGTGTCCTTCAGGTGTCCTGCAGAGCACACCGATGGCAGCCAGACAGAGCACCAGTGGGCAAGAATGAGCTGCACTGTCTCTGTCCAGGAGAAAATCTATCTGGTGAATACAGCTCTGCACACCAGATAAGGCTTCTCAGATGAAAAACTGCTTCCCCTTCCCGGTGGAGTCTAAAATTTCCTCTGATGGCGGTGACGCCCCGAACAATGACAACCTTCATTCATCTCCTCTGGCCAGCAGAGAGCTGGGAGCTCACCTTTTAAGCCCTTTCACAGCGCTGAAGGCACATAAAAGCCTCTCATCACTGTTCAAACACAGCCCTCCATTAGGAGTTATTTAAGCAGGAGCTGCTTTCCCTGCTCCAGAGCTCTGTGTGGGATCCTTCCAGCCCCACGTGTGGCACTGGCCGCGTGTGCCGTGCTGGACACTCCAGCAGTGGATGGGTAATTAACCCAACCCATCAGCCAGCCCCTTGCCAAGGCTGCAGTGGTGATTTTAAAGCCTAAATGTCATATCTCCTTTCTACCTTTGTGTCATTGTCATATGTTTAAAAAAAAAATAAAACTAAGTGAGAGTAAAGGCCCCTTTTGATTACTACAATTGTTCTTCACATGCTTCATTTGCTGAGCCACTCTTATCAGCCAAGTTGTCTTTATTTGGCAAACTGTCCAGGACTCTGGGCTTGCCCTTCTGGCAAAATTTTGTTTGATCCCCACATTTGTTTTCATCTTTTGCCGCAGTATCTTTGTTATTTTCCCAGAATGCTAAAATTGCACCAAAAAAAAAATCAAATAGTAGATTTGGTTGTGGTTGCCAAGAGTGCATTTGTTTCTCCTTAAGAGCTCTTTTGGTCATGAAAATAATAACCTTTTCCTTCAAAGAAGGTACTTCTTTTCTGCTGGAGCTAACACAAGAAGAATGGTCTTGCAATTAAGGAGATTTTGAGCAAAGTTTACTTCATGCCTGGCTTGTCCCAGCTTCTTGTGTGACCTTGGATATATGGCCCGACTCCTGACCATTCTTCTCTCACAAAGGTATTGCCAAATTAAAGATCAGGTTTTCAAAAAAGATAAGTATCTCTGTTTCTCTGACTCGTAGGCCAGCACCTCTGAAAATGAAGCCCCATCACAGAAATTTGCAGTGCAAGGAGGTATCCAAAAATGCAGGCACATAGAATAAATAGTTGCTTTTGCAAATCTTGGCCAACACCCACGAACACTTGTAAAGTGCTTTAACATCCAAATGCTGAAGAATGGAGGATGATTTAAATGTTTTGAAGTTATTCCCAGGACTAGAAGTTTGCAGTACTGTGTCACAAAAAGGAAAAAAATTAATACAGCAGATGTAATGAGGAAATTCTCAGAAGTTCAGGGAAAAAAGGATATTTTCCTAAAATGCCATTGATTTGCTTTAGTTTGGTCTGGTTCCCTTCTTTCAAGACTGACATAAATCTGAGCAAAGAAGCTTTCCTGGGAGCTGAGCAGATGCCTGCTGAATCATGGAATTTAACTCTTTCTTGGCAGCCTGCAGGCAGCACACATCCATTGCTCCTAAGGGTACAAGTCTGGGGACAATTCCCTGATCTACACCCCATGAGGGCCTGGCCTGTGACATGTCCATCTGCTTGCTGTCCCTTCTGCAGGCTGATGTCCCGGCTTGGCAGTGGGGACAGCCCCTCCTGCCCTCCCAGGGGGGCTCCTGCAGATGCCTCCCACCACAGCTCAGGGAGGGTGGCTGCCTTCCCATGGCTGAACAGGGGTCCTGGGGCAAAACTGGGGTGAAAAGGGCTCAGAAGAGCATCTCAGCCTTGGCCAAAAATAACCTTGTTGTTCAGGGACTGTCTGGGAGGTGGGATCCCTTCTGAGGAACTCCACTGAAAGGTGAGACAAGTCTCCTGAACAGGCTATTATCTCGAGGAGATAAATCCTTCAGCAGGTTGGTCTTCTCTTTTTGTATACCTCAAACAAAGAGCCAGCACAATCAAAGAGCTGTAAGATCTCTTTTTTTTCTTTTTTTTTTTCTCTTTTCTTTTTTTTCTGCCTCTGTCGTTCCCTTTCATTTCTGCTGCCCACAGAAACTACCGCGCCTCCCTGTCTTGTGCTGAATTTACATCAAATGGGAGGTGAAGCACTGGCAGTGCTCACAGGAGAAGCCAGGCGGTGAGGGGGAGGCCGTCTTGCATGCTGTGATGTTTCATTAATTTATTTTTCCCCTTCTTCAGGGAAAAAGCAAATGTGGGTGACCTGGAGCTTGCTGAAAAACGTGAGCGGCTCGCAGGCTGGGAAGTAGCCTGAGAAGCGTGAGATGAGTGCAGGTTGTGTGCTTCTGCTGCTGGGCTAAAGGGGTGCAGGTCTGTGGTGGGGCTGGTGCTAAAGGGGTCTGAGAGGCTGCCAGGACCCCTCCAGGTCAGGATTAGTTGCTGCAGGCTGATTCTCTCTCGTGGGTAGCAGAGGGATGCCACCGCTGTCTGTACCTGGCGGGATTTACCTCTTCCCCTCTAGGAAAATGGATTTTCCTGAACCCCCCTGAAAACCAGGTCTTTCCTCAGGACCCCTTCAGGTTACTGTTTTTCCCTGTGCAAACACTTCTATCTGTTCCTTCAGTCTCACCTATAAAGTGTAATTTGCCTTTTCATAGCAAGGCTGGCACATGTTCCCTTCTGCATATGCATCAGATAGGCAATAAGCATTACTTGGCCTGGAGAAAAGAACTGCTATCAACTGGCTTTATTGTGCTGTTTATTAAGCATGAATTAATCTTGGAAATGATATCACAGAGGCCACTGCTGCTCTTGTGATGTGCACTTGCTTTGTGAAGCCTTTGCTTGAGGGGCTATTTTTAACATTTGGCTAGTTTTCTTCTTTGTTGTTAGTTATCTTGCTTGCAAACAGGATTCACTGACTACCTGGCAGTAGATGCCATACTGTTATTTTAAGGGAATCATCTGTAGAGGCAGATAGAAGAGCTGTCAGATGCAAGGTGACTGAATTATACTTGCTTTGCTCATGGGTCAAACAAGAAAATCTGCAGCTGTGTAATGCCTGGAACTATCACAGCAAGACCCCTGGGGCTTGGGGAAAGCCAACACCACAAATGCCTTTGTGCCCCAGCTTGTTGTACTGGCAACAGCCTTGGAAGTCCTTCTCTCTGAGACCAAACCTTTATACATGTGGATGTCAGCCAAGCCTTGTTCTGGATCTTACACTGGAAGGTGAACTGAGAGCACGTTTTGGCTCAGGTGCTGTAATGTGCTTTTATTGCTGTGCTTTGAAATACATCTTTTCATTACTCCCCAGAGCACCAGGCCTTTCTGGCAGCTTGAACACTCTCACGTAGTTTTCGGGCCATGAAAATATTTGGTTTGGGTTTTTTTCCTGATTTTGCATTGCTTTGCTGAACACCTCCAAGGACCACCCTGGTGGGGATCTCACTGGTGATGCTCACATGGGAGACGCTCACACCAGTGGTTTCAGGCTGGTTCTCAGCTCACCCTGCTCCCGCCCTCCTTTCTTGATACTGACAACCTCCAGAAGTGGGAAAGGTGCATTTCCCCTGCTCAGCCCCTGGCAAGGGAAAATTTGCTTTTCCTTAGGTTTATGTTTCTACCAAGCCTAACCTACTGAGCCTTACCCTGTTTGCTGTCACCTGAGGAAGGGCTGGTAGATGTGCACCACCCCATCCAGCAGCTTTGTGCCACGAGGAGCTGACAAATTAATTATTTAGTGCTGGCTGTGAGTGGAACACGCTGCTGCAGCTCCAGGCTGGCACGTGACAACCCGAGGTTGTGGCGGCACAACCCCTCCACAGAATTTTGTTTTATTTGTAAGCCACAGATTGCAAAGGGAGTGGCCTCGTTTTTAAGCTCTGCTACTATAGAGGTAGCCAGATGGTTTATGGCATGATAGCAGGTCACAGAAATGTCTCTGGAAATGCTTATGTGTCATGTCTGTGTGAGACAGGTCATCTGCAAAGACACAGATGAGATGCTCCATTTAGAGCAAACAGCAGCAGCCTGATTTATATGGAACATGCAGCAAAGGTTGCAGGCTGTGAATAAGCAGCTTTCCTTTTTTTTTTTTTTTTTTGTGTGCAGATAGCCTTATTTCACTGCAAATAACACATATAAACCCGACAAGAAAGGTGTACAGTTCTCAAGCTGCCACACTACGTGTATATTTATTCTGCCTCACATCCTGAGGTTCCTCTGTGAAGCAGAAGATAGCTCTGGAAGCCTGTCCATCTTCCCCTGTCGCTGTCTGCTCTGTTTTTATTTAAATCTGGCACATTTCTAAAAGCATCTCAGACATGCTGCTGCACTGAGGCTGTTGATTCATTAACATACACCTTCCAAAAGCCACATCCAGCTCTGTGCCCTGCCCAGGGTGAGGGGATGATGTGTCCTGTCCCATATTGACCCTCCCTGGATGTCCCCTTGAGCTCCAGGCAGTGGAGACCACGCTGCTGCTGCTGCTGCTGCTGCTGCTGCTGCTGAGCTGGATGCTGTGCCCCTCATCTAAGAATAGCCTCGCTGTCTTGAACGCCTGCCAGTTCCTGAAAGCTTGGCAAGCACAGGGAAGAAACACAGCCATTATGTAATGGTTTCTCCTGGCCAAGAAAAAAATCCCATTTATTGATCTCCTGTCTGAAAACCTCAGTAACTCCGCGTAATTGATGACCAGCTGTTAAGAAAAGCTGTTTGGAGGAAGAACATTTATAATTAAAGAACAGACACTTCAAATTCAGCTCTCCCTCCATTTTCTCATTGCTTTTCTCTCTGCTGTCTCGGGGAACAGCCAACCTGCCTGGGCCTTTAAGCTTCTCATTTCAAACCAATATATGCCTTTCCCAGAGAGCAGGTCTGCATTCTCCAATTTCACTCCCTGTGCTACAGAGGGGAACTATTCATGGAGCTGTGTGAGAGAAAGAGATTAAGGAAATATCAAGACTAACAGATGGGAAGCAGGCAGTTGATGACGTGTAGGCAGGCTGATGTTACAGCAAGTCTTATCTTGTTAGCAGAAATATGTTGCAATAAGAAGAATTCTGGGAGAGGGCTTGGTTTTGAGCACGGAATAGGACAAGACCTCTCTGTCTGAGGAGGCACCTGCTTGTGTCTAAAAATGTCACTTTAAGGCCCTCCTACCCCCGAACATTTTGATCTTGACCCTGGTTTTCCAGATCTACCCATCTCCTCTGCTTTTGAGGTGAAAATGTTGCTGGGTTTCTCTGCTGAAAAGTGAGTGTCCCTGTTTGTTTGAGGGAAAGCAGAAAAATAGGTCACTGAGCTCAGCTGCCCAGCACAGCTCCCCTGACCAGTGGCTATCCACAAGTCCAGCTATGGCCCTTCCTCTCCCCCTCGCACACACACTCTGGGTAAGGCCTACACTGGAAATAGACAATTTAGCATGAGAATTATATTGTGCATTTAAATGTAAATTGCTAGGGAATTGACAATTGCTTTGTTTGAATTGTAATGATCGGAGTACGAGAGTGTGTTGGGTTTTTTCTTAGAATACATTTTAACTGGTATTTATGTCGTTTTACATTCATCTCAGGCACAAATATATGCACGTGTCCTTAAGCTTTCATCTGTAAATCCTTGAGCTGTCACATTCCTGTTAGGAAACCCATTTCTTTGACCTATTAGGCTGGCAGTCTTTTCCCCCTCCCCATGTTTGCTTTTTGGAAGGATCTCTTGTTTTAATTCAAATAGGCGAAAACCTCAAGTCCAAAGTGAAAATACAGCTTGGGTCCTCAGTGGCAGCGACCCCACTCCTTTCCTCTCACCCCTCTCTGCCTACAGACCAGATCACAGCAACCAGGGAGAGCCTCTGCAGGGTCTGGATGTTTCCTGCCAGCCCCCCCAGCTGAGGGTGACAATGCCATCCTCCAGGCTTGGCCATGCTGGTGCTCACCATCACTCAGGGGCTGGGGCTGGGCTGAGCCGTGGTGGTGCAGGGGCTCTGCTCCCCCTGCCTGTGCACAGCTCTGCCAGCAGACACTGGCAGACTGTGTTGTGTCCCCTGGTAGGCAGGAGGAGAGGTTAGAGATGGATGTTCACAGATCTGTTCACAGATCCATGGATGCTCCTGCCCTGCTCCCCAGCACCAGCCCTCAGCACAGATGAAAGGGACTAACAGAGTGGCCAACTCCATCCTGAGGCTTGCTCAGAAAAGGGTTTTTTTACCATCCAAAGAGCTTAATAAAGTGAGGGAAGCCAGGGGTTAATCAGCTCTGCCTTCCTATCAAGTCACTCCTTGGAAAAACCTGGGTTTCAGCTCTGTTTGCAAGGAGGGGAGCAGTAAATACCATTATTTGCAGAGTTCTTCTGAGGTGCAGCCAATTTTCAGGAATGCTATATCTCAGTCCAAACAAAACCTGCGTGTTTCTCCTTGGCCTGGCCTTGTTTCTCGAGACTGTTTCACTGATTGATACAGGAGATATAAACAAAAATTGAAATAACACATGCCTGGTAATATAAACAAAACACTTTCACCAGAGAGAAAGGATTGCAAAATCAGCAGCTTGCAGGGCTCAAATGCAGCCATCCAGCACTGAAACCAAGCCATTAGGAAAACAAATAAATAAACAAATAGAAACAGAACTGACTGCCATAAGCCCCTGACCTTAATTGTGTGGATATATGTCTGTGAAAGCTTGAGTCAAGCTTTTCCCTCCCAGCCCCCACGCTAATTCCTTTGGCCTCAGTGGCATAAAATGCTCAGCAGACCCGTCTGGCCACCCCCTCTCTCCCTTATCCACACAGGCAGCCAAATCTGTCACTGTTCCTCAGAGGTTCCCCCTGCCAGTCCTGGGCTGCTCTCCCAGTTCTTACCCAGTTTCCAGCACTGGGTAAATTTCCAGTATCTGGAGCAGCGTTTGTTCACCTCCACACCTGGACAGAGCAGTCGGTGACAATCCCAGGTTGCTGATGAGTTTTCCCTCTCTAGCACAGATTCATGGCTGGGGAATGGATACTGGGCACTGGGAGAAGCCTGGTGTGATTTGCTGAGCCACAGAGGTGTAATTATAGGGAGTTTCATGCAGTGCTTTTGCAATTTGTCACATTCCAAAAATCAGCCCCTGTGATGATTAATGTTTATGTAGGATTCTAGGTGAGAAAGGTTGGAAAAGACCTCTAAGATCATCAAGCCCAGCCATTTACCTAACCCTGCCAAGGGTTTTTGAACACCATCTAGGGATGGTGACTCTGCCTCCTTCCTTGGGCAGCCTGTTCCAGGGCTTGACAAAAGGTGTGTGTTCAGCTCAGGTCTAAAGCCAGGGATGCATTCCTGGGTGCACCCTGCAGGTGTATCCCCACTGCACCCCCAGGGCCATTCCTGGCCTCTTCCCTTGGCTGCACAGCTGGATTCATCTGCATGGCCATGAAGAGTGTGGGGTGATGCCTCCCAGCAGTTCAGAGACTTTCCAAGATCCTGAAAGACTGAACCTCCCATTTCTGGAAGCATTTCTGTGACAGTGGTCACAAGGGTTCTTGGGTGAAGGAAGAGACGAGAACGTTGACTTCATGTTCAGAAGGCTTGATTTATTATCTTATGATATATATATATATATATTACATTATAACTATACTAAAAAGAAAAAGAAGGAAAGGTTTCAACAGAAGGCTAAGCTAAGAATAGAATAGAAAGAAAGAAAGAATGATAACAAAAGCAGCTGGCTCCAACAGAGAGAGAGAGCCAGCTCTGCCGTGACTGGTCAATGAATCAAAACATCCACACGAGACCAATCACGGATCCCCCTGTTGCATTCCACAGCAGCAGATAATCATTGTTTACATCTTGTTGCTGAAACTTCTCAGCTTCAGCAGGAAAAATCCTAAGAAAGGATTTTTCATGAAAAGGATGTCTGTGGCACATTTCCATGGGAGGTACAGACATAAGCCCTGAGCTATTTTCCATGGGAAAGAGGGAGCAGGGTCAAGCCCATGAATAAAATGTTTCTCTGTGGTGCATTGAAATTCACCCTTGTGGCCTCACTCATGGACCTGGCAGCACATTTCCCGAGCAGTAGCTCCTGTCATAGCCAGGTGGGAATTCTCCCCAGGTTGAGTAGTCACTGTCTTTAAAATATCTCAGTCTTCAAATTCTCTTTTTGGAGCCTCAGCCAAAAATATGACAGCTATCCCACAAATCAGCCATCTAAAAGAAAAAAAATTAAAAGTCACATTTAATTACTCCTGTAGGGGAACTGGTACATGAGGAACACTTATTGGTGCAATATATTTTTTCTTTTGTAGCTTTGAGCTGATCTCTAATAGCACCAACCAAGTCCCAGTGTAACCTTGGAGTGTGTTTCATTATCATTCAGATGGAAACTGCTGTCTTATGACTGCAGTTTTAAAATACAGTACATTTTTATAATTTCTAAGTAGGCAATCAAATGGACATAACACATGAAATTATATCCAGTCCTGGCACCAAACCCTGCCCTTCACCTGCCCATGCTGCTCCCAGATATTAAGGCCTGAGTACAGCTGGGGGCTGGATTTCAGCCCCAGGGTGATCCTGCAGCTCTCTGCTCTGACAATAACCATGCAAACATGTTTATGGATTCACTCTCCTTTTAAAGTCACTGTGACTTTTAAAGTCAAGCACTGGAGCTTGAAGGAGGAAGGGTCTCCTCCTTCCTTCCTTTCCCACCATGGGGGCAGCAGGGCAGGGGCAGCTCCTGGCTGGAGAAACGTGACCCATGAGCCGCTCCTCGCTGGCAGCTCCAAGTGCTGCTGCATGCTGTCAGCCCTGACCCGAGGGTACCAACCTCTCTGGCTGTTTTCCTCCCCTCAGGCAGCTCTCTGGATCTGCAAATCCATTCCTTTAGCTAATTAGCAGATGGCAAAGGCAAAGCTAATCAATCATTTCCCAGTGGGGCTGCTGGTAGCCTGTCAGTTCAGCAACCAGAGAGGCTCTGCCCTGGCCCAACTGTCCCAGCTGAGCATCCTGCTTCATCTTGGGCTTCATTTCAGGCTCAGGACAAAGGAGGATGACTCTTTAGCCTGGAGGACACACTTTAGTCTGTAAGAAGTTCAATGCTTTTTGCCTACACTAGAAACCTGTTCTAAAAACCCTGTATTTCAAGAGAGAAGAGCAAAAGAGATTGGAATGTCAGGGTGATGTTTGGAACCCAACAAATACTGGGAAGGACAAGTGTCTCTTTTCTACTGGTGACAGAATTAATATATTTTCATTGTTATTTAATTAATATATTTTCATTGTTATTTAGTTTAATAAATTGTTATTTAATGTGTAGGCAGGGAAGATGGCAAAGATGGGAAAACTCCCCTTGATCTCACCTGTGCTTTTTACAGTGCTTCTGGGTATCTTGCAATTTTTAATGTATTTATTTTTATAACACATACAAGACATAAGACATTTGTCCATGACCTGGAGAAGGAACTGAGTCACAGAGAGAGAGTACCAGCTCTTAAGGAAAGCTTGTTGGGAGAAGGTGCAATTTCTTGTGCACTGGGTGTTGGCACTCTGAAACAAATTCCATAAGGCTCCTGAAAAGTCCCTGTGATGATCCCAGGAGACACATCTGCCCTGGCAGACACTTGTGCCTGTCTCAAAGGGAGCTGGAGAGGGGTGGAGGCACAAGCTGCTGGATGGGACACCTCCACTCCACCACATCCCTGGCGCTCCGCCGTGCCCTGCTCCGCTTCCATCTGCCGAACATTTCCATGAGCCATCAGCACTGCAAGTGGATTAGGTTTCCCAGGCTCAAAAGAGAACTTCTTTGTGGCAGAAAAATGCCTCCATTTGTTAGTTAAACCTCAGAAGTTTTCCCCTGGCAGGAGTTCAAATATGTGCTGCAGGAGCGATGGTTTCACTGCTGTCTGTGAGGCCTCAGGTTTTCCAGGTCTCTAAGCCCAGCCGTATTGCTTCTCTTAGGTTTCCTCTTGGTATTTCCCAACATCTCTATCTGATTTTTGGAGACCACACCTTCTGAAAGCCATGCTTTTAACCCAGGAATCCAGCAAGTGCTGCCCCAGGTGCCCAAGCCATACAAAATGCCCAAAACAGAGCAGGGACCAGCCTGACCCTCCCAGGGCGTACATAAAAATAGAATAAAAGTCAGGTGGCTTTACCAGGGGTTAACCTCATGGTTTTTTGCAGTCCTCTAACCTTCTCCCTGCCTTCCTAGCCGCCTTGCTGCCTGAGAGGAAGCCCTGCCAAAAGCCTCTGGGGACAGCAGGCACTGCCACGTGCTGAGGCTGGCCAGAGCCAGGGTGATAGACAGTCTGAGATGCTCTCCTTCCCTCGGGAAGGGGATTTAGTGAAGCTCCAGTGTATCTGCCAAGGCCATATTTAGCACTGGGAGCTGATTGCAACACTCACACTGCTCACTGCAGTTTTATAAATAAAACCAGCCCAGACAGAATCTCTGCTGACAGTGAGGGAGGAGATGCAAGGAGAGGCCCTGACATCCTGCCTCACTGAGGTGTTTGGAGCTTTCATCTCTAGCAATGCTCCCTTAGCATACAGACCATGGGGGGTGGGTGCAGGGGCAGGAAGGAAGGCCAAGGTGGTCTCCTTTGCTTTCCCTGTCTGCCCAGAGCAGGAGGATTTTCTTGCTTGTCTTCCACATTGCTTGACTGGGTGTTTGCTCCTGAAATTTGCTCCTGGGCCAAGTTCAGAAGTCACAACCAAGATTCCCTTTCCCACATCCATCTGTGTCTGACCACAGGCATGTATCTTGGGGCAGAAACCTTGGGCTGTCCTAATGCATACTGCAGAAGGCACTCAGAGACTGCTTCCTTAAATACCTCCTGATCAGGCAGCACTGCTAATCAAGGGGAGCCCTTTCCCTGTACTAACGAGCTGACACTGTGACATTGAAGCATCTGATGCACTGGTGATCACACAGGGCTGAAGGTCTGGGAGAGACACTGCTGCCCTGGCACAGTACCAAGCAGGAGCAGGGTCCATACTCTTTTAAAAAGTGCAGATATTTTCCCTTGCAAAAGTCAGGGTTCGTCAGCAGCTGCTTGCAGGCTCAGCTACAGAGTATCCCAAGGTTTGGTCTCTTTCTCCTTAAGCTTAAAGGTGATTCTGGGCTGTATTGATTGCAGACACCAATTTCCAGTGGAGCTGCAGCTACAGTTGCAGTAAATTGAAGCCAACTGAAAGCAGAATCTGTCTTAGCTGTCTTTCCCAAATGCCCCCAAAGCAGTTGATGGAGCCCAAGGGGTCACAAGCTGTGAGCTGCTCTGTGTGAGAGTGGTCCCTGCTGGGGTTGTGTCCTTCCCAGTTGCCACAACCAGAAGGACCACAGCACTCCTGGTGCACCATCCACCCCAAAGTGTCTAAAACATTGTGGGATAAATGAGAACATTTAGGCAAAAAGGAGAGGAAGTGTCATGCAACCAGAGAAAGCTTCTTGCTCAAACACGCGTACCTGTTTGTAATGCCTAATGGAGATAGACACCTAATGGTTTCCAGAGCTCAGTAGCCAGACAAAAACAGAGTGCAGAGGTGGTGGAGTGACAATCTCTGTTAATGACAAACCAGGATATACAGCTGGGGCTGTTGGGCACTTGGCCCAGCACTTGGCCAGAGCAAACGGGCTGAGCCACGCCGGGATCGGCACCAGCACACTCAATTCTCCTCCTTGTCAAACACCATAAATTAAAAACAGAATAAAAAGCTTTTAAAGGATGTGCTCACTGACAGTTTAATATAAGTGGCTGTGGCATCATTTTCTACAGACAGGTTTATATGGGGAAAGAAATTGCAACTTGCTCCTAGCAGGTATTTTACTGTTATTGCAGAGTTCCCTGCCGCGCTTATTCATAAGGGGAGATGTCCCAAATGAGCATCGTGTGGAAGTGGGTGGGGAATGGGTTACTGTGACTTCTGCCAGGCTAGGATGGGGCAAGGGCAGCCTGAAGGTCAGCAGGGCTTCTCTTGCTCCAGTGGTGGAGCCAGCCTCTGCTCAGGGACACAGCTCAGCATGCCAGCTGACATCCCCAGGCAAACCTTCATCCCCAACCTCCTTCATTGTCACTTCCCTGCCTCCTGCCCAGCCCAGCTGACACAGAGCCCCTCACCCAGATGTGTTGCAGTGCGTAAATCCACTCCCCATCTTACAGTTTGGTTAAGACAAAAAAGTCCTCAGCAAACACAATTTAAATGAACAGAAGCTGTGTATGAAAATGAACTTCTAAAGTTTAAATGATTCATTTTGGCACCCAGACATGAAAATTTCATTCTTTTCTTTGCAGTATTTTAAATTAATTAGTTTAAAAGTTTCTATTTTTAATTCCCTCAGAAGCTTAAGCTGAAGATGGGATGAAACCAGCTTTAGTCAACCAAATATTTGCTTCTGGACCTTTGGGGTTTTGTTATGAGGGGTTTGGGGGGGTCAGGGAGGGAGAGAAGGAACAACTTCATGACAACCTAAAATATTTTCCCTTCAATTTTCCAATTTTAACATTTTGCAAAAATCACACGGTTGAGATTTCTGAATAATATTATTGCATTTTCTTGGCTGTTGATATCCAAGTCTCCAGCACAAACCACTTACAATCTGTGAGGCTCTGGTAAAGTAATTTGTGGTTTCTCTGTGGAACCTACTCCTTTCACTGTGTTTCCATTCAGAATAAATGGAATAGAAGTTCACCATTTTACCCACTTTCCTGCTGCTTTTAGCTCATTGTAGTCAACTCCATGGCTGAGCAGTGAGAGCCCTCTGGACCAAAATTTCAGGAAAACTAAGGCTGTGTCAAATTGAATATTATTGTCCCTGGATTTATAACTAAGGTGACACAACTCATAATGTTGTTATTACTATCTAAGAAATTTCATTAGTAGTATGGACTTGGCTCAGTGCTGATGAATGCCAGAAGAAATCCTTCTACTGAGTCCAGCAGGCTTCACATCAAATCATATTTGCATATGAAGATAGGCATCAGCTAAATACAGTCTGGGATAGAAAAGGGTCAGCTTCTTTGGAAGGAAAAGATTAAGGGAGTACATCCTTCCTTTTATGCCTTTGTATCCATAATATTTTAAAGCACCTCATAACTAATCTTGTTTACTGCAGATCTGACCAGCTCTTTTCTGCCGGGAATATTTTTTTTTCAAATTGGCATTAGGGGAAAAATATGAAGGGATATGTGTTAGAAGTGTCTAGCCAGCAACAAATAGAGTTTTGAGTTATTTTCCAGTAGATAAGTGCTGTAAGTGAAAATCCAAAGATTTCAAAAAATGAACCGGAGGGAATTCCCTTTGCAGGGAAGAGTCAAACCAGCCACCTTCCTTGGCATCTCCTGTAACTGCCTGTGTCACTGAAACGTCTGCTGACTGCCCTTTCTGAGCAGTGATGCTTCACCCAGGTTTGCATTTGAAGTGCTTTGGCTTTCTTTTTCACAAGTCTGAGCCCTAATAGCCCTTGCAATCCTTTCTTCTTTTTTAATTGAAACAAAGTTATTCTGACTGTTTTGTTGGCATCATGAATTGTGAAGTATTCCTTAAACACATGCTACAATCTGGATTTTATTTCCATTAGTTTAATGGAAGTGATGGTGCAAGTAGGGATTTGCAAGGAGACAAGTATGGAAAAAGCCAAGCTGCTACCAGGGATGCCTGGGTCTTGGTGGCATTTGTGCTGCTGCCATGGTAATTGTGTTATTGGAGAATTCACTGCTCATGCCTGACTTGTACCTGATTTGAATCTGCCTGGCTGCAAGTTAACGTTTTTGTCCCACAGTTCTGGTTTTGTTTTCCTGATACAAGTTTTTCTTTAGACTAAGCCTATTTTTGCCATCCATAGCTGCCCCTGCCCTGCAAGGCACCTCTCCCCCTTTGTTTCTGTGCCTGCTCACATGCCCAATTATTGCTCCTCCAGCTTTCAGCAGCCCCTTCACTCTTCCAGATGGGATAATCCATACTCAGCTGCTCTGGCAATGGCAGTGGTTGGCTGGGCCACTCTGCAATGTCAGAGGAACAGTTAAATACCTGTGTGTTCTCATCTGGTGCAGCCCAAGGCTCCTGGCTGCCCGCAGCTCCCAGCTCCTCGCTCCCCTGAACATGAATTTTCCACAAGCCTGTGCTCTGCAATGACCATTCAAGGCAGAGATTCCTTTGTTTCTTTTGTGTATCCTTATCCATGTTTGTTATGTATTACTCATTTTATGGCCATCTCTGTGTGATTCCTTCTATAAATAACATTCTCAAATCTCTCTCCTATCTTGTTTACCGTAGCTAATTCTTTAAGATGGGTGTCTCCACCAGAGCTGTAGTCTAAATGAATGCAGATAAAAATCATAACATTGGCTTGGTTGTAGTAAACCAGGATTTTCTTGGTTCTGCTGCAAATCAAGCCTTTCAAATAATCTTTTTATTCTATCTCCATAAATACTGTACAGGGGTGACAAAAGACAGCTGATAGCTTCAGCCTTAGTTATCATGTTAGTGGCTGGCATTAAATACATAATTCCTGCTGTGTCTGCATCGTCTCTAAATGAAAGTCTGCTGAAGGAGATGTCTCCAGGGAGGGGGAAGAGCTGTGAACCAGTGACTGCAGAGTGTGCCTTGGAGATACGGAGTTAGGAGGAGAAGCTGAAAACATGATATGTCTTTTTCAGTTTGACCTCAGCCTCTAATAGTGTTTGGCAAGTCAGCCTGGCAGATAAATTGGTTCATATTAGAAAATGGGGTTGATTTATTATGAAATTGATTGCAGCCCTGTCCTGTGCTGAAGGCATTAGTGATAACAGCATCGGGTGCCTCAGCTCTTAACTAATGGGTTTTCCCCAGGCTCTCCACTGCTGCCAGGCTTTCACCCACAGCCAGCAGCATCCAAACCACACACCTCTGCTGGTCCCTCCCCACAGGTGCAAACCCTTCCCAGGCAAGGCTGTGTCAGGAAGCTGAGATGCCCTGGAGGAAGCTGGCATTTTCCAGGACATGCAGACCGGCAGGAGCAGGGCCAGTGTGACATTTGCAGTCAGCACTTTAAAATATATCCAAGCCTGGTATCTCTTCTTCTTGTGACTGTCTTCTGGAGGTGGGAAGAGTTACGGGAAATATGGAAAACTATCCATCAAACTCATTCTGTTTATAGAATCACAGAATGGTTTGGGTTGGAAGGGACTTCAAAGATCATCCAGTTTCAATCCCCCTGGCATGGGCAGGGACACCTTCCAGTAGACCTGGCTGTTCAGGGCCCTGTCCGATGTGGCCTTGAACACTTCCAGGCATGGGGCATCCAGAGTTTCTCTGGACAGCATGTCCCAGTGTCTCACCACCCTCTCAGTAATGCATTTTTTTAAAAATACCCAATCTAAACCTACCCTTTTTAACTTTGAAGCCATTCCCCTTGTCCTATCATTACATGCCCATGAAAAAAAGGCTCTTCTTCCTTTCTTTGTTTTCTCTGGTGAAGTTGAAAGCTCTTTTTAGTCACAAAGAAAAGCCACCACCAAATGTAACGAGAGTTTCAGTACTTTTTGCAATCTATTGGTCTCTCTGCGTGTACATTGTATGTACATATGCCGGGTGTGTGTGCATGTGCACCAGAGCCCCTGTTGATGATGGCTTCTTCACAAATGGGTGAAAGTTTCTCATCCCAGAGAATTTATAGCTGGGCAATTAATTATTGCAGTCATTTTGCTTTCTTGCTGCTGCAGGCTAACTACTGCTCTTTAATTCCAGATGCCCTTGGAGTCAGAGCTGGACATCAACATTTCCCATGAGGAGGGTTCACCTGCAGCATTGCCCTGGTGCACAGGGGTGAGTTCTTATCCATCACTGAGCTGTTCCTTGGGTCCTGACTGAGGTACCCTGATCCATACCTTGTGCACCTTGTTGATTCTCTATATTGTCAAGTGAAAACAGGAAAACCACCCATGTTTCACTTGGCACCATGCGCTGAACAGTGACACATCCTTCGGCTTGGCAGTCGATGTTTGTGGTCAGCAGCAGTGTCTTCCTTGGTGCCCCACCTGACACAGAAGATCAGGATATGCCCAGGCTGGCTGGTGTTTCCCAGGGCAGTGTGAAATGGCTTTCTGCTGGCCAGGATCTCTCTGAGTCAGTGCATGCAAAGGACAAGCTCTGCATGGCAGCTGTAAAAGCAAATATATATGAGTGAAAGGACAACATGTGTTTGAAAAAGGAGTTCTGGGGTGGCCAGGTGCAAGTGGGGAATTATATCAACCAGCTTTAGGTAGAACAGCCCAAAGGCTTTTCTTCAGAAATCTCTGAAGTTTCATGGATCAGGTTTTCCTTTTTCTCAGTCATTCTCCTCCTGGCTGTTGATGTCAGTGGATTTGGCACTAGATCAACAGGGAAACAGAGGGACAGTTTCCCCCCCTACACACGCAGAATTAGAGACTCATACCAAGATAGAGGAGCTAGATTTAGATGAGAGGGAATTTCTGGTTGAGGGTGTTCACGTAAAAAGTATTATATAGTATTAGTCTTGTGTGAGATCCTAGTGTAATAAAGGAGAATTGCCTAAGCCTTGGCAGGAACATATCCCTAGGACTTTGTTTTGATGAAAAAAACCATTGGAAACCTGCACTTAGCTTTTCTGCTAGCTGTAATTATCTGGCTGTATTGATCATGGTGCTAAGGTTATCTGATGGGTAGGGCGTGAGCAAAGATCAGCTTCAGTCCATGAATTAAAGCTGCAGACTGTCAGCTCTAATTTACACACACACAGCCTGAAAATTGTCCTCCTGCAATGGCAGAGCTCCCTGAATTGACACAGATAGGCAGCATATGGAGCCTGTGCAGCAGGAAAGGAGGCACCAGCACTTGGCATTGCTGCTCTGCTTTATGCAAATATCTGGGTTACAAAAGCAGGGAACAAGGGCAGAATAAATTGGGGGGGATCTGGTACTGGCAGACGTAAAACCCTTGGTGGCATTAATGAAATTCCCAGGCTTTGGAAAGCAGGACAGGCTCCCCAGCTCTGATTTCAGCCCTACAAGCATGCAATACCTGGAAGGCAAGAGATGGTTGTAGCTGTGGTTCACACATGAGGATTGGCACAGCAGGGGAATCTGTGCAGCCTGCACAGTAAAATATGGAATTTCATGTTCTCCAATGCCACAACCAGAGCCAAGGCACAGGAACCAGCAGTTTCAGGGAGCAGGGCTCTCATTAACATACCATTATTCCCTTTGGAGACAAGCCTGTCCTTTCTGCTGCTGTGCTGTTAGATAGGGTGGGGACAGGAGGAGAAGCAGGAGATGATGCCTCTCCTGGCTGTGCTTTGTACCCTGCACTGCTGTCCTGAATGGATAAAATACAGAGGATCCAACCTGTCCCCCATCCTGTTCCATCAGGGTGCTCTGCAAGTGAGGTGTACAAGACAAATTAGATGTGAAAGATCCCCACAAAAGGCATTCACATCACCAGGAGAAGTGACAGAACAGACCTCAGACCCCACCCCACTGCTGTTATTTGACTTTCACCATGACTGCTATGCAGTTGCCTGTCCATTCACAAGCATTTGTTGTGGGCTTATTTGGGCATATCTTGGCATTTGAGAGGTGTCAATCCGCTAAAACTGAAGTGGCAATAGCTAATCACACTTTATTCTCTGCAGAACATAACAGGAAAGCATATGGCTCAACAGCACAACTTTCTCTCTCTGGGCTAACAGTATGGTCAGTTCTGCAAGAAATTAAAAAATCAAACTGACAGGGGGATACAGTCTCTGGTCCTTGCTGGAAGCTCCAGGGATCCTGTATCCAGAGAGACCTCTAATGAAGGTTAAAAAACCACCCTCCCTCACATCATTATTCATTCAAAAATTGGCAACACCAGGTTTTCTTCTCACCTCTGATATCTTGAGAAAACACTTTGCTTTCAAAAGTGAATTATTTTTGCTGGGCCCTTGAAATTCAGTGCCACTCATTTTGGATTTGAAAACTCTCAGTAAAGGTTTAGAGATGGAAATTTAAATCCCTGGACCCTGGAGGCCACGCAGAGTGGGTGCTGTATTGCATTCATTCAGAACACAGCCATCCCCACCTGTCCATCACAACCACAGGACTCCATGTGTGCATGTGCAGCACAGTAAGCAAGAGCTGCAGACAGTATTTACAAGATTTCCAGCATCCTTCCACAGCCAATTCTTTACAGCACGAATCTTTTCCATCATAATTTACATTTCATACCTGTTTTCCCAAATCTTCAAAGTCAGACGAGCAAATCCTTCTTTTAGCAAGGCTGTGATGAAAGGCACTGACTCACAGGAATAACCAGAGTGCAGGGTTTGGCTTAACTTCTTGGCTTGATGCCGATTTAACATTTCATAGATCTTTTTTAGGTGTTTCCCATTGTCATGGCAACTCTAATCAAAACCCTTTCCATGAATAGCCCTGTCAATTGCAGTACAAGCTCCTGGCTGACTACAACCTGCAGTTCTGCTCCAGTGTGGTTTCACAAGCTCCTCTTGCTTGACCTTTCATCTCTTGGCTTTCCCCAGATCCCTTATTGCTCAAGTCAGAAATATATCTTTAGTTTTGCAATAAAGCTTTAAAAAAATCTTTATAAGTGATAAGTAACAGCCAGATCTTGCAGCTGACTCCAAGGAGGGAGTTGCCTCAGGAGGGATTACAGGCTATAATAAGCACCTCTCCTACACAGCAGAGCATGGACCACAGTAAATCCCTGTGAGCACTGGCTCTGGCAGAGCCTTGAACTCTGCACCTGCCCAAAACTGCCCTCTAACACAGAGGAATGAGCTCATCTCTGGGGAGGGGATGGGCTTGGTAAAGGAGATTCCACTTGGGAGCCAAAAATCCATCAGCAGGATTCTCTGGCAGTGCTATGGTGGAGAAAAGAGACATCACCTGTGTCCCCAAAGTCTCACATCACCCTCCTTGCCCAGCTCTGGGGCAGCAGGGTGAGGAATCCAGGTTTGGCTTTTTCTATCTGATTTTGTTCCTAAGGTGTTTGAACAGCCCCATGGGAAATTGCATCGCTGTGAAAATCAATAGGAGTTTGCCCTTGGATTTCTATGGGGCCAGGATTTCACCAGCTCCCTCTAAGGTATCATTCTTTCCAGGTGCTGAAAGAGTTTATCAGAAATAATGCACATTTTGCATATGCATCTTGTCTGAAGTCAGTATCACCCTCAGGCATGGAAAATAAAGCAAAGAGAGGTGTAATCTCATGCTTTAAGGTCAGTCCATCCCTAACCCCAGGAACACAAAAGACATCTCTAGAGTTTCCACTCCCATGTGGCAGCCACTGCTACAATTCATTAGTTTTAAGCATTCACCAAAAAAAAAAAAATTAAAAAAAAAGGTAGGAAGGAAGGAGGAATACAAATTACAGGGATAAAACTCCTTCTTTATATATACATATATATTATGGATATTCTATATATATAGTTTTGTCTCGTCTTGTACCTTCAACCCTGCTTTAAATAAAAGCTCACAGACTTGTCGGTTTCCATCAGGCAAAAATTATTATTCGGCTTCAGAAAGAACATCTTGCCAAGTGTTGCAGTTCAAAAATAAGGAAAACAGCTCTGCCAAAATGCAGCAAATGTGATTACACAAAGCCAAGAAGACCATAATTAGATCATTACCATGGAAACAACCTAATTACATGTGTAATGCAGCAAGGTCTGAGCTGCGCATCCCAATGTGTTTTGCTATTGTCTAGCAGGGCCACAGCACTGCCATTTGCCTCGTGTTATTAAGCCACCTTGATCATTTTGGATCGGGTTTTCTTGGAATAAGTCCCCCTCCCCACTATGCAAAGAATTAAACTGTGCATGAAATTACTTGAGTGAGACTGCCTGAGGCTCACACAGGATCCTGCCTGTGCCACCACGGGCATGGGCAGCCACCACTGGAGAGAAACTCCAGATCTGGAGCTCCCCAGGTAACAGCCACGTGCAGGAGTTGACATTCAATCATAAGTGCAGCCCTGGACAATAAAGCTGAGCTCCCCAGGGACCTGCTGAGGGTTGCTGCCTTCCTCTGCCTTGTAATAATTTCCCCATTGCTGCAGTAATTCACCAATGGGACAGCGCCCTGTGGAGATGGCATGGACTGGCCAGGCAGAGATGCCCACAGGTCTCTGTGTACTGATCCATGTGTTGCTTTCGTGCATAACTGGACTGTTTTGTGGAAACAGGGATTCAGCAGAGCTGGGTTTTGATGTTGTCTCACCAAACAGTGTCATGGATCATCTCCAGGCAGACAAAATGAGGCAAGGTCAAAGAACATGTTTGTCAGCTTGGAGGATCAAAGCAGAATTGTGAATAAACTGTGTGTAATCCAAAACTGTTTCAGAGAGGAAAGCCAGACCTGTACATACATGGCTTCATGCCTTGCAGCATAAAATTAGATACACAGGGAGAGACTGGAGAGTCATCAGTGAACCTCTGCTATTATGTGCATAAGCCCAGAGCCCAGTGCTGCTGAACCATGTGGTTGTAGTAAATATGACCTGCAGGGTGGATACACAAAATGATGGCAAGCCCAGCCACCCCCTTTCATACACACTGGATTCCTGTGCCCGTTCTCAGTCAGACTGGCCTCACTCAGCAGGAAGGGAAGAGGATGGCTCATTAGCTGAGGGGCAGAGTAACAAGGCAAAAGCCAATGGGACTGTCTGGCAAAGCTACTGCTTCTGCTAATTAATGAGGAGAGGTGGTTGCTGGGCCAGCTGCAGATGTTGCTGCAAATGATGCCATTGCTATCCCTGCCAGTGAGCTCTCGCTGCAGCTCGCACATCTCCAGGTGTTCTTGCCACAACAATAGTCCCTGCTGTTCATTTTGTCTCCTTACAGGGAAAATAAAATACTTCCTTTTGGTGGGGAGAAATGCTCATTTTGAAGAGTTTATCAAGCCCAGACTACACTCCTTTAATTTCTGTCCCATTTTCCTTCCTCAAACTCGCTTCATTTTCTATTCAAATTGCTTTCCAGACCACAGAATAAGGCTGGAGAGAAGCATCCTGAGTGATGCCAATTTCCTGCTCGGATTCCCAGCCAGCAACACCAGGAGGGTGTCTTGAGGGAGCTGCTGACTCCTCTTCCCACCCCAGCTCTCTCCTGTCCCCCATGGGGCCATTGGCAATGTGGCCAGGCTGGTACTGGCTCTGGCTCTGATCAGGCTGTTTCTCCCCCACACATCTCTTATACAAACCCATGTCAGTTCACTGGCTAAAACCTGACATTCAACTTTTGCACAAAGTCAGCAGAATGAAAGGAAAAGAAGGAGAAGCCCAACCCCCACGGCGTTCTCCAGCTTTGCTCCGTATGCAAAACCTGTCTGTGCAGTTCTGCTGAGCGCTGGTGCCCTACTTTCATCCCTCACACAGCTCAACTAAAAATACACTGAGATTTCCAGCAAGGTCCCTGCTGTGCAGTGTCTGAGCGAGCAGGCATTGCTGCAGCCCCAGCCCCAGCCATGCCTGCACCATGCCGTGCTCCCAGCACGGTTTGTACCAACCCTGGGCATCACACAGGATGATAAAAAAAACACCAATCTGGAGAAAATCAATACCCCTCCTCCCCCCAGCTCCAGAAAAATGCCCTGATGTGGTGTTGCAAGGGCAAAATTGAAGGAGGAGGTGAGATAACTTAAGATCTCCTTGCCACTATTGCTACTATTAGTGGTGTTTGTAACAGAGAGGTACCAACAAAACCCTGCTGGTTTGGAGGGTGGGTTAGAGCAGCAACATCTGGAGCTCTGAAACAGTCATGAAAATAAAACCCTGGCCAAAGCTATTCATACTTGCTTTATGGGCTTAAACTGAAAAGAGACTATCAGGCTATTTTTTTGTCTGATTCGTGCAGTCCCGAGGAAGCGGGATAAATAAAAGTTTGTAGAAACCAAATTTAAAAACAAGGGGATCTAATGGTGATTATTTGTGTTGAAGATAGGGTCAATGCACTTTTCTGCCCTGAAAAAAGTGACTGAATTTTAGCAGCTGGTTTCTCAAGTTATCCTGAACAATGGGTTTTTTTGACAAGACTGTGGCTGTCTCAGAGGGCTTCAGCTTGAAATTCGCTTCAGCTGTCTTCTGCCTCATTTTCTGCTACATAGGAGGAAAATTTATTTCATGACACATATGGATTATTTGCAAATAAGGATGTACATACATGAGCCTAATTTATTTGAGGAATGGCCATTACTGCTGTGACAAGTCAGCTGTTTCCACATGCAGAGCATTAACCTCACAGATTCTTTGCATGGGGATGTTCCCTGGTTATGACCATCATCTGCAATACCTGGGATGTGACCCCAAATGTCCCAGCTGTGGGAATGTTAACCTGATAATCCCATGAAATGTGGCATTTGACTCCTGCTGGGGGCACAAATCTCACATGGAGCCACTGCCCACAGCAGGACAGGGGACAAAGGAGCTTCCCTGCCCCCAGAGAGGTGCCCAGGTCCTTGTTTAGGAAGAGGAATCAGGCTCAGAAGGAAAGCCTGATGGAGAGTGCCCTTCCCAGGGCAACACCCTCTGTTGCAGAAAACACCTCTGATGCAATTCCTTGGCAGACTAAATTATGAGTAAAGTACTTGCAAAAGCCATGAAGGCACACACATTTAATTTAGACTTCAGGATGGTGTTGCTTTTTTTAAATTAAATATTAATTCCCTTTAAAAGAGTACTTTTGAGCTGTTTTGAGAACACAACTGGTAATCTAATGTCATCTAATTAATTAAGAATTTCATACTCATATGTATTAACAGTCTGCTGCTATTGCTGAGGACATTTCACTGGTATTTAAATACATTGAAGCAAACATGAATTGCATTTAAATGGCAATGATCCATCCAGCTTCCTGGCAAGGCATGGCTGGGAGATAAAGTCTGACTTTGCCTCCCAGACCTCAATGTCCTGACAGTACACTCAACTTGGATTTCACTCCACAGTGAATCAAGAAATGGCAAGGAAACAACAGTGTTTCTCCCAAGACACAGCATAGACAGGGTGCTTTGTGAGCCCACGGGTGACAAACACAATCTGATCACTGACACCCTCATTAACAGGATCACCTGTCTTTTTTGCTATGCTGTCCTTTCCCACCTGCCTGGTTGATTCTTTTGACATGCATTTTATTGGAGATGCTGACAGGAGCCCTGTAGCCTCCAGAATCGCAGAGGCAGAGGCAGATCTGGTGGGAGGTGGAGATTTGAGCCTCTTTGTTCCCTGAGTCCAGCTCCCATCAAGCTGAGATGGGAACCTTTGGTGCATCCCTGTCTTCTTATGTCCCCAAGGGCGTGTTAGACAGCTGGAGAGAGAAAGGGTGCAGAAAGGAGAAGATGGGCTGTGGGGGTTTAACCACAAGAGATGCATCAGTGGGATGTGCTCTTCCTTCAGAACTATCTCAGCTGTTTCCATTTCCAGGATGAGTTCCCAGCACTTATGTATTACTCTTACACTTGTCTAATACAGCTCACATCGATTTTTTCCCCTTACTCTCTGCTGACTGCACAGTCTGAAACACCAAAGACCTTAAAGTCAAGGTCAAGTTTTTATTCCCTGAGTAAACAAGCTGTGGAGAAGGGGAAAGAGGGAGCAAGCACTTCTACAAAAAGATAGAAAGCTATTGAAGAAATATATTCCTTCTAAAAAACCTCTCCAAGGAAGAAGGCGTACAAAAGATTAATTCTTTCAGCCTGCAAATTCTGCAGGAAATAAAATCCTTACTCCTGAGAAATAAATGTTAAGAGCAGGCCAGTGTGCATGTGATCAAAACAAAGCCATTCTGTAATGCCTGAATTCAAACATGATGTTCAGCACTGTAGTCAAGCTACAATGAAGAATTAAAAATTGTTCCATCTTGCTAGCCAGGAAGCTTTTCTTTTGCCCATGCAATGAATACTTTTTATTCCTCATCATTGTATCTAAGCATTGATCCCATTACATCAAACTCCCAGTGTTATTTTTGAGCAATTAATGACTCCATCCATTATGTTTGCCCATTTGCAATTAGGAGCAAAGTTAGACAGAAAATGTCTGGCTGCTTATCTGTGATTCATGGACTCCCTTGAGCCTACAAATTTGGCTGGAAACTTGGTTAGAAATAATTTTGGCCAAAGATTTTTGGATGATTCTTGCTTGTCCTGAGCTGAAATACGAGTTCAAGCGTTTTGGGGCTTCTGCTTTGGGTTTCTGCCAGACAGAGAAATGGGTCAGTATGAAAATAACAATGCAGCAAGGTGGAGGTGCAGGAGCTGCCTCACTGGGACAGACCTGGGTCCCATTCAGACCCAATGCTGGCACCAAGAACATCCCATGCACAAGTAGGGCTGGACACAACCCTTTCCATCCTCAGCCCTGTCTCTCAAAGATTGATTCAAAGTCTGATGCTTAGTGCTCTTTCTGATTTTCATTATGCTTTATCTGATATTTTTCATTAAAATGAATTAATATATATCTGGTAATAATTGCAAGCTGCTCTTCCAGGTCTGTTTGGAAACAGAGGGTCTCAGCTGGAGCTGACAGCACAGGTTTGGGACAAAACAAATTATCTTATGCAATTTAGTTTAGCTGTTTTCAATGCTAATATAATTAAATTAGACAAATTCTACAAGGAGAGGTAATACATTTTACTAGAACAAACTGATGGTTTTGGGGGGAAAAAGCAGGTATGTTTCCAGGCACACAAACTCTTTTTCAGGCTTACATGCCAGAAAGCCTATCAGTGTATCAGCTCAACAAATGATATTACTTTTCTGTATAAACAGGGCTTCAGTCATATCCTTAGATGATAACAGCAACAATAACATTGCTAACATAATTAAAAGCAGTTGGGGATGATTGAATGCCATTTCACAGCAGCATTGGACATGAAGTTTCCCAAGAATAGCCGGGTGGAGCCATGCTGCAGACACGAAAATATTTGTACTTTTCTCTTTATCTTTACTCTGCAATTCTGATTTTACTCACACCAGTGTAAATGGGAGCCACGGCAGTGATCCCCTTTGGATTTTGCATGTGTTTTAGAGCAGCCTCACAACCTTGTATCTTTAATGCAGAGGATAAAAGTAGGTCATCCATTTTCTCCACCATCCTGCTCTCTCAGTAGCATTAAGCAGAAAGAACAGTTTGTGCACATTTTTAGCTGGCATCACCGTCACCAGATTCCATCAAATTATGACCCTTCAGTCCCACCATTGGAGCGACTCCCAGAAAACAGCAATAATGGAAATAAGGCAATAATGGAAATTATGCAAAAAAAGAGAAATCCTCCTAAGGTGGAAAATGGATTGACAATAAGCCAGCTTAGCTTTCCCTGATGTTGTTTATTTTCTTATTATGTTTTTAAAGCAAATTTCCCCCAGACACCTCACAACTGACTTCACAGACACAAATAGAAACAATTTGTACGTCGCGGTAAATCTCAAAAGAAGCAAATCAAGACTTGTAAGAAGGGAGTCAAGACAGGCAAGATAAGAAGCAGAGAATGATTAAACAAAATAATTTTGGAAATTTAGATATTAGAATTTGTTGTCTGGGTGAGAGCAAAGCATGCCATCAAAGAGCAGGAATGTAAAGGAGTTTTTGCATATAGGATTAGGCGAGGTGTGGAAAAAAACATCTTCCAGAGAGAGAGGAGACAATAAAATGTGCAACAAAGGGGCTGGAGATTTATGAAAGCTGGAGGGAAAAAAAAAAAAGACAAAACCAGGGAGAGAACTGAGGGCATGTGTGGAGGAGCACTTGTCTGCTGGCTGGGATTCAGGCGATGCTGTGGCACATCCAGCACCAGGCTCTGGCCCTGACTGCCCCAGGAGCCACCAGGGTGCCTTGGCTGCAGTGAACACCTGCTGCAGGTGTCTCCCGTGCAGCACTTTGTCTTATTTCCCCTTTTTTAAAATACAGTTTCCAAGCCTGCACTTTTGAGTCGCCAGAGAAAATTGCAAGCTCCACCAGCCTGGGAGAGAGCAGGGCGCGCTGCTGGCATGCGCAGAAAGGCTCCAGAGCGCCCTAAATGAGCACTGCCAATGTTTATTTCTAAACATCAGAGAACCAGGGAAATAGAGTAGCACTTTGACTGTTTTGATTTGGAAACATTTGTGCAGATTCAACACTTGTCTGCAGCACCCTTCTGGGATGAAACCACATAGGTACAGCAAGTGCCAAAAGTGCAGACACAGAATTTGGAGGGGAAATTCCAAAACTCTGTGTAATTTTGAAGAAAAGCCATTTAAAAGAAGTCTGATAAGGCAGAAAATTTGTATTTCAGATAGCTCACTCCCTCTGTAACCATAACTCTCCCAGGAATTTCATGCCTTTGTTTTGTCTTAACAAAAAGCCAGTAAAAGAGTCATGTTTAAAACTATTTTTGACCTAACTTCATTTTAGTTATTACCTACTAAATGCCACTGCAGGCCATGAAAATAATTTTAAATTATTGTTTATTTATATATAAATCCATATTAAATAATTGCTACCTTCATGTTTAAGGGAGGTAACATAAAACGAGGTTCCTGGTGATTCCTATTTCTTATTATAACATCAATTGTGAAAGCAGATCTGCCTAATGGAAGGCCTAGCAGTGAAATTCTCTATAAAAATGTATGAAGATCAGAAATAATAACCATAACTGTTAACATTGCATTATTAATCATTAATTTTCATTACCACTATGGATCATAATTATTATGTAGCCACAATAAACACATTGGCCCTGCCACATCCAGAGTGTGATGACAGGGGGTTTTCTGCCTCTTTTTAAGGACTTTGTTGTGTTCAAAGCAGTTTTTCCAGGTTTTCTTCCTCTGCAAAGGCAATTTGCCCATGCCAGGAGCTGAGCCTCCTCCTCCTCTCCTGGGCTCAGCCCCACCAGGGATGTCCTTACCCCACAGCAGCACACACAGCCAAGCTTGGCATCTCAATATTCTGGATTAGCACCAGGGCAAGTGTTGGGAAAGAGTGAGTTATTTGATGGTTTTTTGCCTCTTTTAAATCTATGGGTTACCCTGAGATAATATTCCTGAGGATGATCCTGAGACTGATGCGGGAAGTGGAGAGTGAAAAATCCCACATATCAAATCACAAACCTGCCCTCTTCTTTAGCATCCCCACACAGGAGCAGATGTTCATGGAAAACAAATAACACAGAGAATATCTTTGGAGGGATTTGTTATTATATATCTACAAATATGGCATTGAGGGGCTGCTCCAACACAGTTTGCAAAGGTGCAAGGAACATTTTGGGTGTTCATCCAGTGCCTGCCTGTCTCCAAACCCATCCTGACTCTGCTAAGAGCAGCAGCAGCACTGCTGTGCACATATCTTCTGCATCTATTTCCTCCTCCCTTGCTGGAGCCTGGATTATACTCATTCTTCAGTGCTGTGATCACAGTGGAAAGCCCAAACTCACCCTTTTCCCCTGAAACATAATTCAGTGGGATATTATTTCATCAAAAAATATGGCTGGTGTATTTTTGTTTCACATGAAAAAGACTGGGATTCAATAATGCAGACATGGTCTCACGGGAATGAAATCCCTGCTTATATTTGGCCATGCAAATTTAATTTTTGTTAACCCTGAAGTGGAAGGAGAACTCAGTATATTTAACAGGAGTGACTGGCAGAGCTGTCTGCACTGAAGACCACAGTACAGTTGCCTTGGGCTGAGAATAATAATAGAACTGGAAATTATTTTTGAATTGTGATGTCTTGGAGAAAGACTTTTTAAAAGCAGCTATGCATACTCTGAGTCACTGCAGCAAGGCCACCAGATTGCAGATTTGTCACTGCTCCATTCCAGCCGCTGAGAGTCAATCTGCACCTGGGGTTACAGGAAACAGAGACAGGTAGGAGGCAAGGGGAACAGACTAAAATATGGAGAAAGGAAAGCTCTGGGGACACCTCATTGTGGCTTTCCCAGGACTTAAAGCTGATAAAAAAGAGGGAGAGCAACTTTTTACATGGCGATGTTGTGATTTGAGCCTTAATGGTCTTAAACTAAAAGAGAGAGATTCAGATTAGATGTTAGGAAGAAATTCTTCACTGTGGGATGGTGAGACATTGGCACAAGCTGCCCAGAACAGTTGTGGATGCTCCATCCCTGAAGTGTCCAAGGGCAGGTTGGATGGGGCTTGGAGCAATCTGGGAGAGTGGAAGATGCCCCTGCTCATGGCAGAGAGAAGGGACAACGTGATCTTTTAAAGTCCCTTCCAACCCCATAAACAGAAAGAAAATGCACTAACAATACACAGTGAATCAGAATTTTCTAATCTCAGTTCTGGGCAGGGCACTGAAATGCATCTTGATCTGGTGCTCACTGGTGTAGCTCATGCATCTCTTTCCTCCTGCAGAGTCTAGAAACAGACAGGTGAAGGCTCTGGTGTCATGAAGGGCATGAGAACCACCTGTAGGAAATGACAGTTTGTTAGGAATTGCTCACTATCCTGATACTTGCAGCAAAATCCCTAAGAGCTGCAGGGAGGGAGGCAAAAAGCAGTGGATGTGCTCCTGGGGCAGCAGGGTCCAGCTACCCCATCATGACAATATTGTTGTGTCTAGATAGGCTCTGGGCAAAAGAACTTTTAGACCAGTTAGATGAGGAGGCCAAGGCCTAGAGAGAGTGAGATTGAAGAGGAGTTGAAGGCCCAGCTGCAGCCCTGGCTCCTCTCCATGGATTGGGATGCGCTTCCAGAGATGCTCACACTGCCACAACGGGGACGTGTGAGTGCTGCAGGCAGCTCACAGCCCTTTCCCACAAAACTGTCCTGTCTGTGGGCATAATAAACCCCAAATTCATCTGCTGCTAATGAAGGGACTTTAGAATAAGATACCCCAAGGCCCTGAGTGGCTTCAGGTGTCTTGGGGAGCTGCAGCATCTAAAGAGCTCCACCACAGGAGATGTCCCTGAGTTGTTTGGCTCTGCAGCACAGGGCTCACCCACCACAACCTCCTGAGCACAGGGATGTGCCTGATGGCTGAGAGGGTCCCTGCTCTGCAGTGAGCACCGTGGGGAGGAAGGTGAGCTTAAACACCAGCAAAACCATGGTCTGAGAGCACCAGAGCCAGAGCAGAAACTGAGCCAGCCATGAACAGGGCCAGTCCCAGAGCTGCTGTTTGATTAAGGCTGTTTTTGGAATCGAAACTCACGAATGGGAAGGGAAGCAGAAAGCAGATAAATCAGCCTTTAAAAGCCACACAGCCTCGTTGCTGAACCCTCTCAGCCATTTCAGGCGGTGAGGAACAGAGAACACAACAAATCCCTCTTTGTTCTTCCGCCCCCTCTGTGTGCCTGATCAGAGATAAGACACAGGCAAGGGTTCACTTTGCTGGTGAACCGTGGGGTTATTCATTAACCTGCTTGGCCAAATAAAACCCTGATAAGGGCAAACCCAGGTGCAGTGGGGCCTGAAGACAACCATGGGGTGGGCAGGAATGTCCATGTCCTGTGCCAGGGCCACCGAGTCACCAATGGTCACACATACCCAGGGTGCCACCAGCAAAAGCTCCATTTCAGCACCCCCTTTTTGCACAGCAAAACCAGGGATGTTGAGGAAAGGCAGAAATACACTGTTGGATGAAGGCATTGCTTCCTTTTAGCAGCTGGAGACGAGACAGGAGTGAAAACAGTGAGAAAAGTAGATGAATATGGATTTTTTAGATTGGTTGTCAAATCCAAAAAAAGGGAGAAAATGAGTAAACTCAAGTATTTTCCTCAACAGGAAGAGAGATGGTCTTTTTTTTTATTATATAATTCTGGTTTAAAAAAATCCTTCCCTAAAATTTAGGTCAGTTTTTGAACAACAAAGCTTGTTTCCAAACAAAAAGTCAAAATATTTTGTTTTGATGATGTTGAAACAAAATGTCTCCATATCTCCAAACCGTTTCTTTCTGACATGTCAGAATGAAACATTTGTACACTTTCTAATTTTTTTCGCAAATACCGTTGGTTCCTGCATTTTTCAGTGAACTTATCCATTCAGGGAATGTCACTCAACTCTAAAAATTACCATACATATAGAGCTACCTCTGTTGCCACATTATGTCTCATGCAAGCGTGCCAAATGTGAATTGCTCACAAGGGAGCTGGTGAGACTTCAAAGCTGACCGATAAAACCTGGGAAGGCACAGTGCCAATTAAAAGGGTCAAAATGTTCCTCAACTTTCCTTCAACCCTCCCCAGGGTCCCACGCTGCAGGTCAGTGCTGTGAGCCACAGGCAGGTGGGTTGTCTTGCTGTCTTTGAAGAGCACATGTCTGAGGGTCAAACCAAACTCAGATTAGTGCTGTAATTCTCATTAAAGCAGCCTGTGTAAATCAGAGTTCTGGGAAATGCATTTGGGGACCCTGTTGATCTGCAGGTCTCTGCAGGTATCTAAAAGAACCTCTCTGCTGGCTTCTTGTGGGATCTAGCCATGAAATCATGGACACACCTGGAAACCTGTGAGTCCTCCAGAGCCAGAAATTTTGTGTAAGGAACCATGAGACAGAAACATCCCTCTACACAGCCCTGAGGAAGGAGCCCCTCAGGAAGGCTGGTAGGTTGCTGTAACGCTTGGGATGACTCTTCTCATCTCACTTGTCTTCAGAAAGCATTTTCCAGCCTTCCTCTGGGGGTCTGGCCATCAGCTCCCTGGTTTAATATTATTAGACTGGGGGTGTTGCATGATTTGTATGCTCCTGGTGTCTGGGTGGGTGAGAGAAGCCCAGGTCCTGCTGGGGTGGTGGGGTTTTATGGACCGTGGCAGCCAAACCCTCCTCAGCACAGCACAGCACATCCATCTGAGGCCACAGCTGGCACACACCAGAGTTTCATTAGCTCCCACTGATTTAAATAAAACCCCCTCTTTGTTGCTAATCACTCCATTCAGGGTTGGAAAGTCCACAGAACCAAAAATATACCCAGTTAGTCAGCAGGTTTGTGAATATTTTGAGATAGTGTAGGTCAAAAGTCAATTTGCCGGCATTATCTTGATTATCCTATGGAAGTCTTCACTCAAAAATAGTCTCCAAAAGTGCAAGTCTAGCAAAACTTGGAGCTGGAATCATTGGAAAACATTAAACGTACTCACCAAGCTAAATCCACATGAGGGCAGTTACTGTGTAATAGACAGATGCTTTTAACTAACCTTTTATGTTTTGGTGCTTATTCACATCCAGGAGCAATATTATAGGTGCAAGGTTAGAATAAAAAATAATAACTTCTTAAAATCATAATGCAGGGGTTTGATATCCAGATCTACCAGGTGCATGCAGAATTACAGAATTATAGAAATCACAGGATGGTCTGGGTTGGAAGGAACCTTTAAAATTATCTTGTTCCAAGCCCCCTGCTGTGGAGAGGGACAACTTGCACTGGACCAGGTGGCTCAGAGCTGCATCCAGCCTGGCCTTGGACACTTCCAGGGATGGGGCATGTGCATTTATCATTTTTTAAAATAAATAATGGGTTAAAACAATCTACAGGGGTTGCTGGTGTCAGGACAGCTGGCAAGCAGGGTACATGGAGAGATTTTTTAGGGAATCTGTTCCTCCAGGGTTATTTTCTTGGTCACCCTTGGCGGTCAGGGATGCAGGGGATGCCTGGGCTGGGAGCACAGACTCCCTGTGCTCTCTGTGCACTGTGACTCCTGGCTGTGGAAAGCACCAAAATGATGCTCCAGCTTTCCTTATCTGCCTGCATGCACACACAGACAATTTGTACACCTTCATCTCATTCTGCCATGCTCCATTACAGTGATTTATGTGCTGTCTGTCATCTGGAGCACTGGAGGAACACAAGTGAGGGAAGAGCAATAAACAAATAATAATCAGCAGAGATAACACTGCAATGAGCCCACAAATGCTACCCCCAAACAGGCAGCAGTGTTAAGGCCCCAGGGAAAGGGGTATTAGGGGGCTCTTAGTTCTCCAGAGAAGGGCAAAAGAGGGAGCCTTGGCAGGGGGATAAATCCTATGGAGGAGTGATCCAGCTCTGCGCTCTTTGGAGGGCACAGGCAGCACCAGAATTGATTGGCTGTGGACATGGAAAAAGAAATCTGATGTTGTGAAATGGAAAAAGGAGAGCTCTGGTAGGGAGGTAAAGAGGGAGATGGATAGTGGCAGGAAACAAGGCTGGGTTGGGCTGCAGTGCTGAATGTGGTGTGAGCACTGAATCCCCCTGCCCAGCCAGGCAGAACAGGTGCTGTGTGTGCCACAGAGCTGATGAGGCCAAAAAACATCCATCCCTCGTACCCTTGTGACCATGGCTTTGATTGCTGCCTGTCACCTCAGGGCTCTTTGTCCCAGCCAAAGCACAGCGCTGTACTGGGGGCTTTGCCAGGGCTGCAGGAGGGTGACATGCCCAGGTCTGTGACAGCAGTGCAGGGAGACAGGTGGCTTTGGGAAAGAGTTTGGGCTGGAAAGGACATGGGAAAGCTCATCTGGCCCATGCTGGGGGGTTCTGTGCAGGGCTGGGAGCTGGACTCCATGATCCTTGTGGGACCCTCCCAGCCCAGGACATTGTGTGATCCTCTCTGCACAGCTTGTGTCACAGAGCACTGGCACTGTGCTGGTCCCCAGGCCAGGGCACACCCCTGTGGGGCCTGTGGGGCTGAACAGGGGCCTCTTGCTCAGCACCCAGCATCCCTGCATGACTGGAGAAGAGCTGGGGCCTTTTCAGATATTAGCGGATGGTAAATTTTTCCCTTCGTTTGTTACTCGTGATGAATAATGAATTATTCTCATAACATTTACTATGCTGTTCATTTATAATACAGGACAGGGGAATGTTTAGAGCTAATTATTGCTAGGAAGGCTCTGCACTTGCAAATATGTGACTTCTGCATGTTTTTGTATCTGTGCTTGAAGTGGGGGAAGGACTGTTTGTCTGTTTTGGCAGGGCTCAGAGCCAGGCATTGCTGGAGAAGCCAGACAGCCAAATCCTGGGGAGCAGGAGGAGATGGCCTCCTGAATGGGGAGAGGCTGGGGACACTGTTTGTTATGCTCTAAATACTGTATTGGGAGACCTAAGTGAGTAATATCCTTAACAGTGATCTACCAAGGGCTGTAAATTGTCACTTGTCAAAACTGACTCTGCTGTGCTGCTGCTCGCCAACAGATTCATCCTGGCCATTTACAGCTGGTGAATAATTTATCCATTATTTTGAGAAATGCTTTTAAGGAGCCTCATGTCCATCTCTGTCCCCTGGGTGCAGCACTCTGCTGGCTCCCCAGGGCCAGCTGTGTCCATGTCCTGCCCTGCACACGAGGGTCATTGTCCTGGTTTGCCTTGGGTGTCCAGTCACAGGAAGCAGAGCCGGCAGAAAGGTTGCAGTGTCCCCTAAGCTCACCCCTGCTTGAAAGGGAGCATCAGGGATGCACCATGGATGCCTGTGCCTTTCCAAGTCCTGTGTGACAGCTTGTGGGTCCAACCCCAGCTGGAGAGAGCTGGCACAGATACCACTGACCTTGGTGGAGCAATGCACGTTTACAGCAGGAGACAAGCTAGTTTGTGCTGTCTAATATCCTCCTTATCTTCATTATGTGCCTAATATCAATGTTCCCTTGTGGCTTCTAGAGATACCCTTACATATCTCTGGATAACTGTTACCAGAGCTAAGCCAGTGAGAGGTTTATAAACCCATGGGGAAAGATAGCTCAACACCATGTTTCTGAATAATTGATTATCACATGCTTCAGTATAAAACTGATCTCCAGTGATACCCTTTTGGCTGTGCCTCATCATCCCTTTTTGTTTCATTTTCATTCCCCAGCAGAAATCTCTCTCCACCAGCTGCCTTTGTAACCTCGTAAGAGCATTGTGAGCTGCCAGTAAATGATCTTTTATTTTATTTTTCATCCTTGTAGTGGTAAATTATTGTGTCAGCACAGAGATGATGCAGGTGACTAACCTCATAAAATGTAGTAAATGATTAATAAAACCTCAAATAGCCATAGCTCCATGGGCAGATCATAACTCGCCTCTCAAGCAGCCCCATGCCTTTAGAGGATACAGGCTGATTGCTCTGTGGGTGAGATTTTTTTTTGCCATGAGACAACAGAGAAATGCCAACCTAGAAACAGCTTGTGAGCACTAAGAGAGACACCATACCCTGATTTTCAGGCACAGGAACCCCTCCTGCTCTGAGCAGTGTCAGAGCAGGGGTCCCACAGGCAGGGGCTGTGCTCTGGTGCCACTGGGGACACAGGGACACCAGGGACACATGCTTCAGGGCAGGGGGACCCCTGTGGCCATGGCAGGATGCTCACACCTGTGGGTGATGGAGGGAGCCTCTGCTAAACCACAGCCATGATCCCAGAGACACAGAACAGCTGCTCCAGAGTCTGCTCCAAGGGGCTTTTTAAATTGTTTTTCTCTTCAGACAGGGACAATTACTTTTGGTAAGGCTAAATCAGCCACTTTGATGGAAAGGCTGCTGGGCTGAAGCCCACTCTCAGCAGATTTCAGAGGGGATGAGGGTTTGGCATGCAGTGACAAGAGTGGTTCCCACTCACTCAGAGATTTCTGGAGCAAAACAACTGTCCAGAGGCAAACAAGTGCTAAAGAGGAGCAGATCAATCCCTCCAGAAAAGCCTGGCCTGGATCCTTGCCTGTCCTTCCCAGTGCGAAGCTGAACCACCAGCCAGCAGGATGGGAAAGTTGTGCACATGAAGGCACATGAAGGCAATTTCTGTTTGTGTTTAGTTTTACAGGACCCACAAAACGCGGAGGCTGTGCCTCAGCTGCATCCCCATCACTTTGGCACTTACCTCCACAGACACAGAATCCTTGCAGCACACAAAAAAATGCTTTTCTTGAAGCAGCTCTTTATTCCCTGAAGGCACAATACAGGACAGAGACCTCAGAGAAAGGGAGACAAACTGTACTTTTCCATGCTACTCCAACTATTAATATTCCAGTATTGGCCAAGCACTTGTAGAGCTGTAATGAGAACATCCTCTTATGTGCTGTTTCCAGGATTTATGCACAACAAGCAATACATAAATATCAATTAATGAAGCAACTATAGAAAAATTAATTAAAACATGAGAGGATAGAAAAGCCCCCTGAAAAGGAACGACATGTTCACAAACCCCTCCCTCCTGCTCAGAAAAAAGCTCTCAATTCCAGAGGAAGGAAACCATTAATTTTTTTTAATTGCACAATACTTTTAAATTAATTTCCATAAGCACCACGATGGAAACAGCAAGTGGGGGAGGGAAAATCAAAGATTTCAGGCTTAAATTAGCACTTTATAGCTGTCTCTTGCCTGCTGGTTCTGATCCAAAGCCCCTCTATCCCTTAATTTCCCTTAATGTGGTGGCAGAGGTGCAGACAGCAAGGAGCAGCCTGGCTGGGGTCATCATGAAGTCCTTAGTGTCAGGGCTTAACTAATGGCACCTAAACCTATAAACCTAAAGCTATAACCATTAATGCATTAATTAGCCTGAATTAAAATTAAAAACTATTAAAGAAGACAGCTGAAGGTGAAACCCCCACATTCATGGTGAGGTTGCTTTTTTATTTCCTGTGCAGTGTTCCAGCCACAATCTGGACCTGGTTTGTTGGTAGAAAGTGGCAGCTGAGTTGCCCCTGGCTCCAGCACAGCCATGGGATTCTCTGCATTGGCCATCCCAGGATGAAGCTGATCCTGCTGGAAGGAAACATGGAACAAAACAGGGAAATGGGCAAGGAGCACCTCATGGGCCAGCCAGGCAAGGAGCCATGGACTGTACTTGCCAGGCACTGTGGGCAGCCTGGAAAACCTTTTGCAACCTGCTCACCCCCAGATGACATCTGTGACTGTATTTTCCTTTTTCTGCGTCACAGTGATTGTCCCTTTGGGTCCCACAGAGTCCTGGTGCCAAGGAGCTGCCAGTGGCAGGCACTGCACTTGGAGAACATTGGTTGCAAACTGTAAAAAACTCTGATTCTATTTTTCCTCAGGCTTTTCCAGTTGAGAGCCAGGGATATCTATTCACTTTCAGCGGAGAAAAAGTGGATCAGTGTGACTGCCTTTCATGGAAAAATAAATGGAAAACAGGGCAACTCAGCAATGCTTTTCCTGCTTTTCCAAGAAGTGCCCAAGTGCTCTGCATCCATGGAGGGGGTGAGCACAGCAGCACTAGGATAGATAAACTGCAGCAGTGTCTGCTGCACACATCAGTGCCCCACAGAAACACTGGCTCAGGGATGCATTGTGATGCTGTTCACAGGGGTCCCAGGATGAGGGAAGAGACGAGGATCTGACTCCGTGTTTCAGAAGGCTTGATTTATTATTTTATGATATATATTATATTAAAACTATACTAAAATAGAAGAAAGGATTTCCTCAGGAGGCTAGCTAAGAATAGAAAAAGAATGATAACAAAGGTTTGTGACTGACCGAGACAGTCTGAGCCAGCTGGGCTGTGATTGGCCATTAATTAGAAACAACTGACATGGACCAATCACAGACCCACCTGTTGCATTCCACAGCAGCAGATAACCATTGTTTACATTTAATTTCTGAGGCCTCTCAGCTTCTCGGGAGAAAAAATCCAAAGGAAAGGATTTTTTATAAAATATGTCTGTGACAATGCACAGCCAGTGTCTCACCACACACTCACTGCCTGTTATCCGAGGCACTGCCAGGGCTGGACCCTCATTAACACCACCAACCATAATAACATTTTCCTTTGCCAGCACCCAGAGCAGAACTTCATCTGACCTACAAAACACAGGGTATTTTACAGCATCTACCTCAGAGCTTGATGAACAAATGCAGATTTTCTAAAAATCACTGTGCCTGTGGGGCCAGGTGTCAGGAAGGAGCTGCTGAAGGCACCAACCTCCAGGCCATGCCTCGTCCCCTGCTGTCCCCTCTCAGGAAAGGTCACCCCTGCCTTCCTGACACTTCCCCCCTCAGTAAGGAGCTGCTCCTTTGAGTTGTTTTGCCTTCTGCATTTATCAAAAATGTCATCCGTAAGCTGTAATGGGTAAAAATAATATTTTGCACATGGCTGGGGGTGCCTCCTGGAGGCTCCTCACAAACAGTATGAAATCAGCTCTCACAGGGAGCTGGGCAGGTCAGTGCCTATGTTAATGTGTCTGTATTCCCACAGATGGCTGAGGATGATGATCAGAATTTACAACTGTGCAGCAGGGGAGCCAGTCAACATCTGGGGGAGGCAGTGGTGGGGTCAGGAGCAGAGCTCAAGGTCACCAGAGTCCCCAGCCTAAAGCAGCCTGCAGCCCAGGACAAGGAGCCCCACCTAACGCTCTGGCAGAGTGGTCTCAGCCTTTGGCTTTATTATGCCCAGACTATGTTGACTTGCCCTTTTCCCTTCTTTCCACCCTTCCAGCAATACTTAGAGCTCTGCTAACACAGCTGGTTCATCACTTCCCTCCATGCTGGGGGAAGGAGTTCTGCCCAGAGTCATGTCTGAGCATCCCAGTGGTGATCAGTGAGCACCACCACAGCCCTGCCTTGACCAGGGATGCCTTTGCTGCCTGCAACTCCACCTGGCATCAGCTCCCACACCAGGACAGGGCAGGGCACACAGCCCGTCTCCTCATTTAACAGAACTTGTTAATTTTTCTCTTTTATAACCCGCATCATTATCAGCAGCAAATTACGGCTATCGATAACTCATTAGCAACTAAAATGAAAGACAACGCTGCCGACATCTGTATGAAACCATGTCTGAGTGGCTCTGGCTCCTGCTTATTGGCCTTTTAGTATTCATTAGGGCTGGTAAACGGTGTGTGTTTAAAATGCTGATCCCTGCAGCATGTGCTGAGCTCTCAATCTGCATTAGCTGAGGCAGAGGCTCGTACCAGCTCTGCTGCCTAACGAACTTGATTTATCATCGTTTCCTAAGCCCTGTTTATGAGGCTGTTTTGTTTGTAATGACTTAATATTTTTTTCACATGGGAGAATTTATCAACATCTGTGCATCACATTGTCTCGGGTGTCCTGGTGGCCTTGGTTGCAGTTGTGGAGCAGAGCTGGGGCAGAGCAGCTCTGCTGGGAGTCCTGGGACTGCTTCCCAAATGACAGCTCATTTAAAAGGTGGTGCTTCCTCTGGCCGTTTGTATCAAAAGAAGGAAAAGCCGACTATCATTTCCTCTCCTGTCCTTTCCCTGTCTGGCTGAGGAAAAGCAGTGCAGGGTTTGGGAGCTCCCTGCCACGGGCTGCCAGCCAGGTCAGGCAGCACAAAAAAAGATGGGTTGGACGTCTGTGCTGTAAAAATGATATTTGTGCACGTCACCAGGCACTGAGCAAGGAGGAATGTTGTTCTGACATTGACTCTGTCCTCTCCAGCAGGCTTGACCCTGACCAGATAAGATGCTCCGTGTGGTTCTTTTCCTTATCTCTAAAGGCTGGAGCCCTGTGACATCAAAGATACACAGAACTGTTCCTTAGCACAATTACCCACAACATTTTCAGCTGGTGCCCTCAAAACCTGGCTCACAGTCATCTGCCAAAAGCATGACTTCTGATACTTTGTGCACAGCATGCTGCTGTTAGACAGACTGGCATCTTATAGCACCTTAATGATATTCTCAAGCATCTTCCAGTGGCCTCTGGATCTCCTCTGGTCTCCCTTTTGCAAACCAAGGCAGCTCCTGAGAAGGAATTCCCTTATGGAGGAAATGTCTCTATGCATTTGAGGCTTTGTTTGTTGTGTTGTTGTTTTTTTTTTTTTTTTATAGTCAGCTAAATAAATATAAATATTTTAAAGCTAAATATTAAAACATTAGAAGCTTTCTCTGATATGGGATTACATCCAGCTTTACTAGAAATATGTGTGGTTTCCTACTTATCTGTCTCTGAGGGTGGAAGTGTCTCCAGAGTGGAAAGTTACTTGTGAAACACTTGGGCCTTAGGGCACACAACCCCTTGTGGGCTTTGCTATGGCTTTGGGAGCTCAGATATGAACCCAAACTGCTGGACTCCCCACGGTGTTTCACTGTCAGGAAATTTCCCACTGCCTGGGACATTTCTTTGGCTGAACCACAGACAAAAATCAAAGAAAATGACTATTCTTCTGACTTGGAAAAATCAGTATTTGATGTTTCTGTTCAAAGGCCAATAGACTCACATGAAAAAGGCACCTCTGAGCTACACAGAGCAGCAACAGGGGGAATTGGGAACCAGGGTGCTGCTCATCCAGTTTCAGGTCTCCTTGTGCAGCAGAGCAGTGTTACAGCCGTGGTAGCAGTAGTCCTCTTGTAAACACACTTTACTGGGTCACACAGCACATTTGTTTCCAATTTGCTTATTGCTGGAATTTGGCATATAACTTCTCATCCACAGGATCTGTGGAAATTTTTATTAGAAGGGGAAAAGCAGTGGAAAAGATCCACCAGTCCTGGATTTGATTTCTGGCTTGGCCATTAACTCAGGCCACCACTGTGCACACAGCCACTGGGTTATCTGAATTCATGCATAAGGACTTGCTGTCATGAGGGGCTGGGGCAGTAATGCAGGACTTTGGGGGAACATCTCCCTGTCTCTCCGTCTCTCTGCATCTAAAATATCTCTAAGAATACTTCTCTCCCAAGGCTGAGCTGACTTTTATGGCTTTACTTGGAAATCTTGAAGGGGAAGTGCCATTAAAGAGCAGAGAATGATTATTAACTGATGGAGAGGTATTTTAATGAAATATGCTGGCAAGGTTCCCTTTACTGTGCAATGCCAGTGTTAAATAGGCTGCTTGAGGAGCAGCATATCTTCACTTTCTGAGTGAATGGCTGAGAAATCACCAGAGCTGCTTCCCCCAGTGCATTTGTTGCTGGGTCATTCTTTTTTTCTTGCCATCTCTCCTTCATCTCCTCAGAAGTAAATTCAGTGCCAGCTCAAAAGCTGAAGCAATCCACAGCATTCCTCTCCTGAGCTTCTCCGTGCTGGGAAGCCTTTCTGTGATCCAAAGAGCCCACATTCCCCTTGTGCAGCCAGCCCCAGGAACTCAGCCAGCACTGATTCCCCAAATGCTCCCTGGTAGCTGTGCTTTGGCTTATCCCACCCAGCAAAAATGGTGTGGGGGTGCAAAGGGAATCAGAAGAGATGCAGAGATGTGGGTTTGACCATGAAGAGTTTCTTGGAAAGCATCAGCAGCGCTGGACACAAAGCTGAGCTGGGCTCTGGGACCATCATCTTCATGTGGGGAGATCCTCACCCTGGGCAGGGACCTGCTTTGTGAGGTTTGGGTTTGTTGCACTCCAGTGGAGTTGGTTCTGGTTGTGGAAAGCAGGAGGAAGCAGGGACTGTTCACAAAGGCTGATGACCAGACTGGCCACAAGTGGCTGAGCTCTCTCCAGGAGGAAGCTGCAGCAAGATCTCCCCCTGAGCATGTTCGAGATACATTTCCTTGTGAATGACTTTTTGTGCTGGAATTGGACCAAAATCTGCTCTGCTGAGAGGACCATTCCCCTGAGCTGTCTTCATTCAGAGGCGACACGTCCTCACAGCCAACGACTGCTGTGGACTGAGAAGGTCCCTTTGCAACCTGGCCAAATATTCCCATGTTGCAGCCACATCCTCAGCACCAGCAGGGCTAGCAGGCATTTTCCTTCAGTTTTTACCCCAGATCTGCACAAGGAGGTGACTTTGGAGTTCCAGTTTGTCCTCCTGAGACTTTCAGGTTAGCTACAAATTCTGGATATGGGCTGGTATCTTCTTTGCTCATGCCAGTCCTGCTGGGTGCCACAGAGGAGTGAGAACCAGAACTTTGTTTTGTGGCCATCTCTAGCAGTTATCACATCTCCTGGCATGGGAAGTAGGTTGGCAATTCCCCCTGTGTTCATTAAGCCCCTGCCAGTGTGCCATGTGAATGGGAAACCAAAACAAGCCCTAAAACCCCTGCAAGAAGAGATTGGTGCAGGAAGATCCACTTGGGCAAGCCAGTGGTACCTTCGAGGAACACAGCAGAAGCCAGCCAAAGACACCATCTGTTTGTAGTGGAACGTGTAAATTCACATCTATTTCTGAGCTCCTGCATTGTGAAACTGGAAATGTCTCAGCTGCAGCGTGCACAGGACATGGAACAGCACGGGGATCCACTTGGTGTTTGAGCCCAGGACATGGGGAGAGCCTGCTCATGCTGAAACTAAATCAGGTGAGGCTGCAGCAGGCAGCAGGCAGCAGGAACCATTGCAGAGCTTCTGTGTCTCCCAGAGCCTGTGCAAAGCTCCTCCAAAGAACTCACCAGGCCTCACCACGGACGAGCAGCAAATACTTGATGAGCCAGTTTCCCACATTATGTATCTGGCATTTCCAGTGCCTTTTCCCCAAAAATAGTTGGATTTCTGTTTGTGAATCATTCAGATTTGCATCAGTTAGAAGCCTGGCTGCACAGTTCTATTTTTTGCTTCTTCTGTTATCTTCCAGGGGTTCACCTCACACCTCTTCTCCTTCTCTCAATGCCTGTTCCTCACACCAAAAAGGTGACTTTTTCATCTCCAACCTCCTTTAAATGTTTTGTAGGAATGCCTGAATCTCTGGGCAGGGGTCATCCACCACAGAAGGCCAGCACCCATGGCAGAGCAGGCAGAGGCTTTGCAGATTGCTCTGGGCAATCCAGAGGTGGATCCCACTTACTGACCATGGGCTGGAGCCCCTTGGTTTGGAGGGCAGCACTCGAGGTTACCATGGGCCCTTGAGCTGTGAGATCCCAGCCTTTGGGAGCTACCAGCCCCTGGTATTGGTGTGTACCAGCACAGTGAATGCACAGTGGTCATTCTACGGGGCAGGAATGCCTTTGGGACATTTTCTGCTGCAGAAAAGCCCAAATCCTTGTTGAATTTTCAATGTGCTCCTGTACAACAAACAGAGATAAAGACGTGAAAAAAAGGAAACTGCCACCAGAGTGTGGAGCATTTCCATGAACTATTCCAGAAATACTACATACCATTGGCACAGGATGATTAAGGTGAGGTTTGGAAGCGTGAATATCCTCGGATTTTGGTGGCCAAGGTGAACATTTGCTCAGCCATGTTAAAGCCTATTAGCCAAGTTGTGTGCTAGTAAGCTCTGTCTTTCTAATGTAACTTCCCTGCTCATTTGTCTCACAAAACCATTGCACCCTCCCCTCAATTAAAGTTGCATGGAGCCTTCAGCTCTGTCAATGGTGTAATTTGCATTTTCCCTGGCTTGTGAGCCTTGGGGCTTTGTCTGGTGTTATATAGGATATGCTATACAGCAATTAGCCTGGAACCAAGACAACATGCGTTTACATGATAATGAGCTATTTTCTTCTTCAAAGCCTGACTCGTGCATTCCAGCCATCTTCCAGTCATTTAGTGTGTTTCTAGCCAGTATTTTCAGGAGATTTTGGCCAGCCACACAGCTTTGGGATGGCAGGAATATGGCTGCTATGACCATTTGCTGCCAGTCCTCAAGCTGACAGGGCTGACTGAGGGTAATGTAGGACAGGTGAAGAACCCACTGGGTCCTTCAATTATCATTCTATGGATGCCTGACATTAGCATTTTGAACTAATACAAATTTTATTTTTTTAAGTAATATATTTTATAGTTTTAATGCATCAGCTGGATGCTGTGAAACTCTTTCAGCTGCCTTAGTGTATTCTTGCTGTTTTCTGATTTCACAGGGTTTGGGCTCATTCCTATTTATTAATGCTGCCCCTTGGATAATTACAGCTCCCCTCCTCTGTGATCATCTCTGATCATATTATAATTTCCTTTAATCTTCATATGAAACTTCCTTAGATTCAGTATCCAGAATGAATTTGAGTATTATTGATCAAAATAATGTGCCACATCTTAAAAGAGCCCTTACTCCATGGTGTATATTCTTGCAGCTCATTACAGCAGAATCACTTTGAAATGCAGTCTTGTCCTCTTCCCTGTAATGGGAAGAAATGATATAGTCTTGATGATACTATTGTTCCCCCTTTTGGTGCAGGATTAGCATCAATCAGCTGGACAGCATGATTGATTTTCTAATTAATAAGGCATTTGTATCAGCTTGCATAACCACACAAAGCTTAATGGGTTCCCTACTGTATCTGGAAAAGGATTTTGTGTGTGTGTGAATTTACTCCTGCACTTGGAAGCTTTTTAACCAGTGGCAAGGCTTGTTGTAGAATCCTTCACCTAGAGCTCCACAGTGTAGTAAAGGATTTAAAGCATGTTTCACTAATCACCACAACCAGATTTAAAAGCTTGTTTTGAATGAAGGCTTTTGTTCCAAGGCTCAAAAACAATTGAGAGGCATGGGAAGAGGAGAATTAACGCCCTTCAAGGTGAGCTCAGAATCCAGCTGGTGCAGCACTGCCCCACCAGGAGTGGGGGCTGCCCAGGGCACTGCCCTGCCCAGCTTAGCATTGCCTTTTAGCATTGTTTGATTTATCCTAAAACAACCCCTTGGCTATCAAAATGACCCATCCAGCTTTACGCTGAGCTCTGTGCGCTCCCCTAGCAGACTGTGCGTCACCCTGAACGCTGTAGCAGCTGTCACCTCAAAGGGATGCTTGAGTGGAGAATTCCCAGCCCCCCCAGATCTCCTAAATGTCAGAGATAGTGGCCAGGGCAGGGACAGGCCAGTCAGTACCCTTAACTGTGCCCCATGCCAGGGAAATCTGAGTCCAGCCGCCCCAGACACGAGACTGGAGAGTCACAGTGTGGCCAGGTGGTGCTGAGGAACTGGGGCATGTCCTCGGTGAATAAATAAGCAGAAAACCAGTGGAGAGCTGTCCCACTTCGAGCACCTATTCTGGGTTATGGCAGCTAATTGCTGTGATGGCATAAATGATTCAGGGTGTGAGAAGCTCCCACCTTGAAGGGCTGTTTGCAGCCAGAGGCATGGCTGCACCTGCAGCAATGCACCAGGGCCACGCTGCATGCTGGATGCAATTTCCCTGGGAAGATGGGGATAAACCATAAGGCAGAAGCTGAGCAGAACAGAGAGGGTGTCCTGTGGGACACCTGGCTGCAAGAAAAACACTGGCTTGAGAAATTCTCAGCTGATGCACCAGTTTCTTGCACATGTGGCCTTCCTGCACTGCCAGTCCCAGGGGAGCAAAGCTGAAATCAATGAGAAGAGCTGGCATCTCCTTCAGTTCAACTTTGCTCTGGCTGTACTGAGAAAGTGGTTTAATTCCCATTTTGCATTGCTGTGTCTTTCAGCAAAAGGAGAGGAACTGCAAGCTCTGCCCCTGGTATGAATCTCCCCTTGGCTGCTCGGTCCCCAGGAGCAAAAAGATGAAACAAAAGCTAAATCTTGCAGGCAACCCAAACTAAACGAGGTCAAAGATGTCCCATGATTTTAATCTACCCTGTAAATCAAATGCAGTGCAGATGGGAGCATGGTGAAGCTTCTTCACAATCTTTTGCCCTGGCTTACACTTCCCCAGCCCCTTGCACTCAATTATAAATCGGATGGAGAAAGCCATACATCAGCACGGATTTTGGCCCCCAGCCCTAACACACTGTCTGGAGAATGAACAAGCTTCACAGTGTTAAAATAAATAGACTCACATGCAAGCCTGGGATGATCTAAACCAGCTCTCAGTGCAAGAATCAGCGGCCACCCATGTGGTGGTTACAGCACCAGGGTCAGACAGGCGGGGATGGCAGCTCACAGGCTGTGGGGGGATTGGGGGGGTCACACCACTCACAGCTGCCAGGAGAATGGCAATGTAGAGCTTTGAGGGGAAAAAGACAATGGGAATAATCTGCTGTGTGAGCTGTGCAGGCTGCTACCAACCACACACAGGGCTGGGGGATTGCTGGCCTGGTCCTGCTGATGCTTTTTATTCCTTAAACAGAATCACAGAATATCCTGAGATGGAAGGGACACACAGGGGTCACCAAGTCCTGCTCCTGATTTGGCCAAAATGGTGATACTGTTTTAAAAGGACTTCTATTTAATTAAGAACACCCCAACCCGGCTTTAAACTGCACTAATCTGAAGTGATTTACTACATGTAACATGATGGCAGCTCATTCTCTGCTGGGATATAATTACAGATATTTGGAGCTACATGTCAGATCATCCCTTGTGTTTCAGGCCAGTTTTGGCTCCCAGAGGACAGACTGGTTTGCTGCTAAAGAGAACACCAGTCTGCGCCAGCATCTCCACACACCTCAGAGCTGCAGCTGAGGAGCCAAACTCTCAAAGCCTTTTGTAAAGCAACATCCCCATTCACATAATATAGAAAGTTCTGTGATTTCTCTACCTAGGATGAAAAAACAACAAAACAGTTTCTGGGGAGCTCTGAGAGTAATGAGGCAGGACAGACAGGTCGTGTAGCAGTATCCCAGGGCAGTGGGACTTCCACAGGAATGCTGCTGGTCAGCTGAGGCTGTGCAATCCCTTTAAACCCCCTAGGATGAGGTTTGCACTCAAATATTTCAGCCCTCCTCGATGAGGTTAGAAAAGCACACAGTTAGAATGACTCAGCTGATGTGCAATGAGGGAGGAGAAGGTGGAGTGCATGAGCTTTTTCCTTGTGCTCTATCATGAGAGACTGGTACAAACCACAGGCTGTGGGGACCTTTGCTGTCCTGGTGCCCCAGAGTGAATTTAGGGGCTGGAATTGCCCTGTTTGGCCACAGGCAGATGCCTCCCTGGCAGAGCAGTGAAAAGTACTGGGTGTGGGACCTCCTGTCCTTGTTCAGATGCTGGAGGAGGATTTCCAGCCCTTGAATCAACCTTGGAGGTTTTCCCAAGCTCTGTCGGGGCTGCTGCTGGAGGGGATCGGCTGCAGCAGCCCTGAGACACAGCACCCCATGTTCTGCTTTGGGAGAGCAAAGCCCCATCACCTGGGCAGGCTCCTGCCTCCCTGGCCCTCCCTTCACCTCCTGACATACCCCCTGATTGTTTACATCATGTATCTCACAATACACACGTCCATCTTGGAGTGCTCAGATTCCTGCTGTGATCTTTGATTGGAACATGGGATGCTGGAGCACCAAGTGCAACCAGCTCCTCTTGCAAGTTGTTAACTGGGTTCTCATTTAGATTTCATATTTATCCTATGTTTTATCCTTCTGGGGCATTTGTCATCCCTAATTAATCTTGGATCATATAGTATCTTGTGTAACCACCTTATTGATTGTTCTAAATGTGCAATCATTTATTATTTTGCTTACTCCATTGGCTAAATGTTTTGTTTTTTTGAGACCAGCTCATCCTTTGCTCATCAGTTCAAAATCACTGGAGTTATTCCATGAATTCACAGATTCATTATATCTTGTTAATACAAGGGGATAAAGCTGTCTTCTGTAAATAATTTTATTTCATTTGGTTTCCCCAGAATGAAACTCTGTGCACTCAGAGTGGGACAGGAGCATCCCTGGCAGCAGAGACTGTGTGACTGCTTCACAAAACCTGAGGGGAAAGCTGCTGGGAAGCAGATATCTCTGATCCTCCTCAAGAAGGCAGAGTTATGGCATTTGGACACCCAAGTTGTTTAGCACGTTCTGAATCTCAAATATTCCATCTGTAAGTAAAAATTAGTCCACTTATATGTTACACCACGACTTTTTTTTTTAACTTCATTTTTTCCTAAGGCTGTTTTCTCTGTGCAAAGTGAGGCTTGAGCAAGGTCCCTAGATGGCAGCTCCATGGTGGCAGCCCCAGCGCTGTCAGAGCCAAGGCACATTTAAAGTGAAGTTACAGTCTGTTACCTAACTCAAAGCTGAGAGTGGACAAGAAGAGAGATGTTTTCACCTCAATAACTGAAAACAACCTCACTTCTGATCTATAAATGCACTCATTGAGTTTCCCCTGCCTTCTCTGTGGGATTACACAACTCATGCTGTATTCCAGTTTCTGACTGTAGGGAAGATGTAGAACATTTTATGGTTCTCCATCCCCTCTCCAGGAATGAAACCCTGCTGGGTTCAAGCACCATGTGGCCGTGCTGTGTCTGGTGCAGCCTCATGTCACCGCTGATTTTGGGGGGTGTTACAGAGATCTCTGATCCCAAATATCACCCTTTTTCCAGTTCTTCCTTGTCCTTAGGAATTCCATTGCTTCTGTAGTGAGATCTGCCCATAACATCTCTGGCAACAAAAGCTTTGGGAAAGTGACCACACTTGGTAGTTGTGGTAGAGTGTTCACACATGGAGACCTGATCCCAAATCCATGTCAGCAGTGGGGTTATTCCCACAGCCTCTGCTGGCTGGAGTTCAGGAGCCTTTTTTGATCTACAGCAAGTCTTTCCCTAGAAGGGGATATTAGCTTTGAGCTGTCTCCTTCTGTCTTTCAGAAAAAAAATCCCAACCTCAAAGGTGAAATTACTTAACTCGCTCTGTGTCAGAGATCAAGAAATGCTACATCTGTTTTTTCCTCCTGCAGCCTGTAGCTGCAGAAAGGACAAATTATCCAGGGTCAGGCATCCCCATCCCCCATCTGGGGGAAGAGCAGAAGAGCATTCCCATCACTGCTGGGAGAGTTAAGGATGGAAGTATCTGAACAGCTGCCTGCTTAAAGCCTCTGCCTCAAGCAGACATCAGGGCAAGTATTTCTCATTTCTTGCAGAAATTATAAAAGGAAATAAAAATCCAAAACCATTTTGTTAAAGGCCAGCTAAAAGCAAAATACATAGTTTTATAATTATTTGTACTAATTCATTTTAATTGAATGCTGCCACATGCAGTCTCAGAGGATCTCTTGCCACAGCAGCTGAGAACTGGGGGGGCAAAGGAACCCCCAGCTCTGCTCACCCTCTGCTCTGTGCTCAGGTACTCCCCAAAACAAGCACAAGCATGAAGATACAGCAATTGTTTTCAGGCAATATTAGATAATTCGGAAAGCACTTGGGAACTTGGGAATGATTCATGCTGAACAAGGTGAGAAAGTGGCAAATTTCAGGGCAGTTATTTGACTTTTCAGCCTCAAAACAAGCGCTATTATTTTTAACATTATTCACTGATGTCATTGCAGCAGCTGCTTGAAATCTGGTGGGGTTTTAAATCACCTGGGAAAAGGGGAATATATTCAGGTGTGTGGCACGCCAGGGGCTGGGGGGCATGGCTTGGTCAGACAGGCTGTGGCATGGGGGGTTGGTAGCCCATGGCATGATGCCCACGGTGTGGGAGGATCCTCGGGCACAGCATGGACAGGAACTTTCCAGTTGCCATTTGGGAGAAAATCCTGAGCCTGCAGGGAGCTGCAGTGAGACTCAGGCTCTTGTTTTCTCTTCAGTCACCAGCCTTACGTGGCAGCAGCCAGGGCAAGAGAAGGGCAGAGGGAAGAGCTGCAGGATAAACCCCTCCAGGGTCCTTCTCTCTTGGATGGCCTCCTCCCCTCACCCCTGAAATGTTTCGGAGGAAGGTTTATCTTTAATTGCAGAACGTTGTGCAGAGCCTCTGTATTATTAAAACGACTCCTGATTTTCTAGGGGTATTCTGTTAATTAGTAGGTTTCTCCTCCCAGCCAGGCTGTAAATGGGAAGAATACATTCTAAACTGATTGCCCTACTTATGCAGCTACTCGGAGGAATGCTAAGATGGATTAACATGCATAGCAGAAGGCTTATGACCCTGGGAGACAGGAGAACCTGGAATAACCTTAATATCCTGTCAACTTGCATTACTGAGCCTCAGTGAACAAGAAGAGCCTATTTAGCAGTCTGTCTTGGAGGAAAAATTCATATATTTTATCTTGCCTTATTCCTCCCTCTTTTCAAATGGAAGTGGGGTTTTTTTTTATCTCTCCCGAATTTATTTTTATGAGGCACAATAAAGCTGTGTCACCCCCCCACATCTCCCCATCCTAAATAACAACCCCACTGCATGGAATGGCTCAGCTCTTGAGAGGTGCCTTTGTCATGCTGGTGTGTGCTGAAAACCATCTGCCCCCAGCTGGGCAGAGGATGCTGAGCTGACCCTCCCTGCTGCTGTCACCGATGCTGCCCACGTGTGACATCAGCAATGTCACCTCCCTGCCCCTGCCTGCCCTGGGTGAGCACCACGGTGACTGTGCTGGGCACACTGGGGAAGGTGAGCTGCCTTCAAACTGTATAAATCCCCCCTTCTAAATATTTTATTCTCCTCCATGAATTGCCATCGTGGATTTCAGATCTGCCCCAAGCTGAGCCCAATCACCCAAACCCCAGATATTTCACTGTTCCCAATCCTCCCAGTCTGGGTGTCTGGGTTCTTCTGGATGACTGATCCTACTGGAAAGATGGCAACCATCACACCCCTGTTAATGCACATCTCAGCCCTCCCAAGCCCCTTCCATCACAGAAATAACTGCTAAGGGTAGCAACACCTTAATGGAATGTCCATCCCCTCAGAGCTGTGCTGGACATTCAACACCTGTGAAGATCACTGGAATCCATGCAGCTAAACACGCCCTTTGTGCTGAAGTGACAACTTAAAAGTCTCTTAATTGCCCCCATGCTGGGGACAACCCAGCCCTGGCCAGCCCTCTCTGGTCCCAGGAACGTCACAGAGGGGGTTCCTGTGCTGCAGGGGTGAACTTTAATGGGAAATGCAGCAGTGCTCCCATGGCAGGCAGAATCTTCGTCATCATTAATTATTCCTCCTTCCCTCGCCTTTCCACCTGGGGCTTAGCTCAGCCTTGATAAAAGAGGGGGGTATTTCTTTAATGGAAAAAAAAAAAGAGTCAGAAATGCATCTCACAATTATGGAGTTCAGTCTAATTAGGACTGAAAAACACACATGTGATTGCCTTATGTGTCTGCTCCTGAGATTCCCTTCCAGAGTTAGATACGTGTGGAGCACCTTCCCTGATCAATGACAGTTTTCTTACAGTTCCCAGGGAGCAAAAGGAGAGAGCCCTGTGCCGCTCTCCTCCAGCCCTGCTCCAAGGGGCATTCCAGAGAACTGGGAGCAGAAAGCAGCCCCAGGGTTTGGGACAGCTCCTCATGTCCATGGAGGGGGAAAAATGTGCTGAGCATAGAAATAGGTCAGGGCTGAAGCAATGCATCCTCCAGTTGCTTTGCTTGCCTCCCTTTAAATAGAGGAAACACCAAAAGCTTCATTTCTATTCAAAGTGAGGGCCTTTGGGCTCAAAAACCCTCATAGCAAATGCATAAGGAGGGAAAGCAGCAAATACAAGTACTCCTCCTGTATGAAGGAAATTAGGGAATGTAGTGAGGGGAAAACCTCACCTGGGACACATACAGTATTTATTCCAGCTGCATTTTTCAAAAGCAGCAATCAAACGCTGCGCCTGCTGAAGGATATAATTCAGCTCTCACTGAGGGAAATAGTAAAACTCTCATTTAACAGGATAACTGCTGCTAGCCCAGTCATTGCTCTCTGCCTGTGGGTGCAGTGATCCCCTCCCTCCCCCTCACCACTCCATGCAGGGTCCAGTGCCTGATCGTGGTCCAACCTTGCCACTTCCCCAGCTTGTCCTTCCCCAAGGAAAAATGCACCCATGTGCACCAGCTCTGCAGAGGATGTGGTATTAATTTATAAATATATAAATCTGGAGCTGCAGGGTGTGCAGGCTCCATGTGAATGGGCTGGGCATTCAAGCCCCTATCATGCCTTTAACAGCCATGTGTGAAGAAGGGGTAGGGGGGATCCAGGATAAGTTCCAGCACTTGTCCCACAGTGGCAGGAGAAGGGACTGTGTGGGAAGAGGCAGAAGAAATATCAGAACCCAGTCAAAAGGTCAGCCAGGCTCTGGGTCCTCCCCCGGTGAGGAAATCATAACCTTCTTTGCACCACGACCTGTCAAAATATAAACATAATGTATCAGCCTGGATGTGTCAACTAAAGGCAGGGAGAAAAATGTCTCTGGGACAGAGCCAGACTCCAGGGAGTGCCTGGCTGCAGAGCCTGAGTCACGCCTGCACATTGCAGCACACACATTTCACTGAGCACAGCTGTCAGGTTTTGTGTTGGTTGTGTCACCCAGATGGGGGGATGGCATTGCCAGGAGAGTGTCCATGGTCTGGCCTGGCATTGAGGGCTCAGGGGTGGCACAGCTCATCCTGGGTCAAGAGCTGACTGCAGCAGGGTCTCACATTTATGCTTGAGGGTCCAGAAAACTGACACAGCAGAGAGAAATAATGAAAGGAAAATCACAATGAACGAGGACAATGCAGAGCTCAAATTATGAGATGTCAAATTGCTTGTGGAATTGCCCACGAGACAGAGGGAGATGGAAAAAGATGGAGAAACTTCTCTTGACTTTGGTTGGTTGGAAAGGAGGGGAAGAACTCAGCTGTTGATTCATTAAGGTTTCCTCCAGCATCTCGTTGGTTTTGTAGCTGCCCTTTCTGCTCAGATCTCCTTCAGAGACCCCACCAGGACTATGGGGAAAACCCTTTGTGAAAATTCACCCTAAGAGCATCATTTTCTGAGTTATTCTCATCTCCACAGCAGAACTATTGCTGGACCCCTCACACGGAGGGACATGTGAAGCCCAATTGTGGTCCTGTAAAATTGCTGGGAAAATTGGGAATGGCAAAGAGACCCTTATATGACTTTTCTCCTTTTTGTTTTTTTAAGGCAGCTGCTTGGCAAGGAGGGGCTGTGCACTCCTGGAAGCAGGAACACCAGAGCTGCTGGGAGACAAAGGCAAAGAGAGAAAGCAAAAGGCTGAGAAGAGGATGAAGCACCAGAGACAGCCCCATCCTGGCATACCAGTAGGCAACTAGATAATTGAAATATTTGCTGTCAAGTTGCCATGTTTTCATAGTGTCCCTTACAAAAAACACTGCACATTATGATGCTATAAATCCCTATTATCTCCATCTTCACAACCAGAAGTTTCCCATTACCCAAAAGAAGGGTGAATCCCATGAGACACATCAATGGCCTTGAAAACTCCTCCTGTTATCTTAAGCCTTGATTAATCAACCTTATTTAGTACATGATGGTGGGATAATTGAAGCCATCCCTGTATTTTTTAACAAGTGCAATAAGTGTGTTAGCATCTGCAGCTGCATTTCCTCGTTGCACAGATACGGATGGCTCCTGGGAGCCCTGTGCAATCCCCTGCCTGGGGACAGCTCCACTGCTCTGTATTTCCAGGGCACGTTAGCTGGGGGTTCCTGTTTGTGGCATTTTTAGCAGGAGAGCAGGATTGCTGCTTCTCACAAACCCATCTGTTCCTGCTGCTCATTCACAACCTGGAGCCACAGACTCCTGTCATCTCCCTGTCACTCTGGAAAATAATAACTGTGGGAGGACAATATAATGGATTGCTCACCGGCGTATTCCTAGATATTAAAAGTACAATTTGGGGGTTGGCTCCAGAAAAATGGAAAATTATTTCATATGGGTTTAACATAATTATGAGCAAATTAGGCCTGATCCTCATCTCACTTGGGTCTACATTCACTCACAGCTCATGGAGCTGGCTGGTATTTTTGGAATGTGAAGTCTTCTGTGACATTTTTTACAACAGAGGTAATTTGGAGAGAAAAGTTCTGTAATTTTCCTGGGCCTTTTTTTCTGCTTCCTTTTTGGCTTCTTTTCCCCCCTTATTTCAGTAAACACATGCAAAAAAAAAAAAAAAACCTTGCAAGAATTTTCCACAAAGAGAACAACATTTTGTGTTTTCTTGAGAGCATATTGTCAGGCAACAGAGGAACACAACAGAGGCAATTTGGGCTGAGGGAGCTGTTGCCCAGATAGTTTTCTGTCCTCTAAAGCTGCCTTTGTCCCCCAGTATCGTCAGGGTCCATCAAATTCTGCTGCTCCAACTGACTGCCAAGGGAAGCTGCGAAAAAATTTTTGCCAATGATGCTTTGCATGTAAAAAACAAGAAAAAAAGAGGAATTTCAGCAATTATTATTTTGGCATTATTAAAAATAGGTTTTGGATAAAATACTTAGAGAAGAACTAAGCTCCAACACTATAGGCCAGACAGAAAGCATCCTCTCTCCTTCCCACTGCTCTTTTTCTCCACTGTGAAAGTCAAGATGAACAAATTTCCCCTTTATTTCTCAGACAACATTTTCTCTTTGAGTAAAGAGATCACAGGAAGGTAAAAAGGTCCTTTTCAAAATTGCTTTGGCTTTTCCTAATGTTTTATAGTCTCCAATTAACATCATTGGCCAGTGTCCCCTGAGGCCTCAGGAAATGCAGTGACAGCAGCAATGATCTTCATGACTGATGGACTCTCTGGCAGATGCTTTTAAGCACCAAACCTTGGCTATGGAGGGCCCAAATGTGTTCAAACTGAGTGGTCCCCATGAGCTCCCACAGCTGTAACCAGGGCCCAGCATCCCAATGGAAAGCTCTTCTTTAAGCGCACCTCCAACACTTCAGAGCCTAACATGGGGGGGAAAAATCCCTTCCTGGTGATGGCGCCTCCCCTTTTCTTGCCGTTTTTATTCTCTCTTATTATTAAAAAGGAAAATGTTTTCAAAATCCCCCATTCTTTTCCAGGAGGTGGGAGCCTGTGTTGCCTGGAGCACAAACCCCATTTCACACAAACCATGGGTGCAGCTCCAGCTCAGGCAGGTTTGGGATGAGCACTGAGTCCCAGGTGAGGGTGGATGTGCTCAGGCTGTTGTTTCAGTGCTGGTGACTCATGCCCTGATGATCATCTCCACCTGCTGAGTTATTTACAACTGATTTTTCTGGGAACAAAAGTCCCTCAGCCCTTAATAGGAGCATTGCTTTGGGCTGAGCATGTGGGCACTGGGGGCAGAAAACAACCAGGGGGACACAGCAGCCATTCAGTGTGTCTCAGGACTTCAGGCTGAGGACAAAATGAAAGCCCTGCATCAGGAGAGCTCACTGCTAAATGATAACTTAAGCCAATTATATGTGCCCCATTCATCTTTTAGATAAGAAGCAGAGAGAAATAGTTTTTCTATTTCCATAATCATGCCACTAACCAGACAAAACGTGATAATCCATAATGAGCTAGGAAGAGAATTAAATGGAGAACAGGGTCTTTTGATGACTTGCCAGTTTTCTCTAACATCATTCATACGGGTTATTGACACAGGACCAATTTTTCATCCTCACTTTAACAGGACTCCCATTATTACCGTTGAAAAATGGCAGGCACAAATGTTTGCAGGCACATTTTGGTACCTTAATTTAAGATTTCCTCAGATTTACAAGTTCTTAATTGTAAGTACAAGCCAGGTGCCCAGGAAATAATGTCTTGTGCAAACAGCTGCAAATACTATTTCAGTGTGATTGGATCTGCTCTCCAACTCTGGCCCTCAATAACCACAAAGTGGGTTTTCCTCCTCGTGAAACACACTTTGTCACCCTTATTGGCCAGCAATGAACTGGAAATAAATTTCTGAGACGCCAACTCCAGGCGAGAATTTGAGGTGGTTTTACAAAGTGTCTGGGAACAGAAAGCCAAAAAAAATTTTGGAGGAGATTTGTGGAGGAAAATACAGCTTAGTCTGAGTTTTCTAAAACTTTGGGGGAAAAATTAAAAATACTGTGACTCCTGGAGTGACTTGGACACCTGTGTTTTCAGCTCTGCAAGGAAGAGCATGCAATTGGTCACTTCAAAAAGTCTGTCTTTTGGGCTCCTTTTCTCCCAGCCCTTTCCTTTGAGCCCAGACACCCTCAGCCCTGGCAGATCAGCCAATACCACATTTCCAATAGCATGTCAATTTTATGTCTCTCCCAGCACACCAGAACTTTTTCCAATAAAACCCCAATTTCATTCTAAAAAGACTTCTCCAGCTCTCACATTCATGAAAAAAAAAAAAAAGACATGCAATGATTAAGGAAGAACCCCAAATTTTTTTATTCCCTCTAAACTTCCCACAGTCCTTTAAAGGATGTTTTTCTCTGGATGCTGCAGTGCTGCTGTTGTGTCCCCCAGGGCTGGGCATCTCATGGCCATCAGGTCCCATGGCAGGAGGGACCACAGTGCTGATGGCCCTTGGGGACTGGGGATTCTAACAGAGCCACTGTGGTGCTCCACCCCAAAAATGGATCACCCCAAAAATGCATCACCCCAGTGGCCCCAGAGAATTTGATGGGAGGTGAGTCCATGAGCATCCTCCTCAGATTTTTCCTCATTCTTCTCTATTTTTTCAGTTTCTCAGCTCACTCGGTTTGAGGTTGGGATGCACAATCTGGTAATATGACAGCAACAAGGGACTTTAAAGTCTTTTCCTGGTCATTACTTATTGATTGCCTAACAGAAAACTCCACTGGGACTGAAAGGAGGACAGAAATTCTTTCTGAAAAGCATTAATTGCTATTTTTTAAGGAGATTGAGTTAGAGTTTTCCTTTTTTTCAAAGCAGAAGCTGCAGGGGTGGAGTTTTCTTCAGCTGAAACATCTCAGCTAGAGCCATTAAGAGATGAACAGAGGGGAAAAACCTTTCCAGAATTTTGTTTTTTGACTGACAGTTCCCAGAGGGTCCCCCTGTTTTCCCCAGCACTGAAGCTCTCGTTGCTGAGAGGGGGGCCAGGTTTTATATGAATTAAAATTTGAGAGCTTGTGCCCATCAGAGACCAGGTCAGCATCAATTTGCAGTTTGTACAAATTAATACTACATCACGAGAAAATTCAATACAGCAACTTTTGTGTAAAACCACCCCAGGGTGCATTGCAAATAAAACACACTAAAATGCCTTGTGCGAGGTCTGCTCTCCACCAAATGATAAATATTAATGCCCTAAGCAGAAGGGATATTTATGCCTCAACCTGCAAGCATTTATTGATTTCCTTATTCCATCCTGGCTGTTGAAATGCATGTTGGAAGAGCAGCCCCACACCAGTGGGATGTCCCCCAGCCCAGGGGACACCCTTTGGTTGGGGACACAAAAGGTGGGTGGTCTGAAGCACTGGCAGCACTGTGAGCATCTTGTGTAAGAACCTGGGTTTTAAAGGTCACACACTGCTGTGCAGTGCTCATCAAAATATCTGCTGTGAGGGTGGGCAGCCCCTGGCACAGCTGTGGCTGCCCCTGGATCCCTGGCAGTGTCCAGGGCTGGGCTGGATGGGGCTTGGAGCAACCTGGGATAATGGAAATGTCCCTGCCCATGGCAGGGGGTTGGAACTAATGATCCACAACCCAAACCATTCTGAGATTCTGTGAAAATACCTTTCAATCATTGAAGTTTCAATCATTGGAGGGGAGAGGGGTTGTTTGCACAGGCAGCCTCCAGGCTGCTGGGGCAGAGCTTTCCCTGGCACACCTGAACACACTGGCCTTGAGACAGCCTCGTCTAGCAGGCTGTAAAAGCATTCAAACCAGAGCAATAAATAGATCAGGAGTGATAAGAAATGTGGAGGAGGAGGGAAGAAAGGAGCCTGACAAAGTTCAGGGCCAGTGCAGGGTGGGCATTTCCTTCACCAGGATAACAGAATACACCCAGGCTCTTGGCAATGCCTTGCTGACTATTCCCATCCAAGCCTGGTCCAGAGTGGGGTTGATTTTTTTTTTCCCCTTCAAAAATATAATCTCCACACCTTCAGTGGAGGCTGTGGGATAAAATCACTGCCATTTTGGGAGTGCAAATCAGCTCTACCTGCCATGGAGCCAGCAGAGATTTAGCACTGTCATTTAGCACACCACTCATAGATTAAAGGGGCTTGTCCTTTTCACTTCACCTTATTTATGATTTTCAAACAATAAAGCATTCAGGGAGAAATTATGGCTCTGTTAAACCATAGATGTGTCCATGTTCATCCCCCATAAATGTACCTGAGGGCTGGAAGTTCATCAGTTCGAATTCAGGAATGAATCTGAACAGGAGCCAAGCAAATATTGGACCTAGACCAGCTTGGGTTTACAGCAGCTTTACAAAAACCCCTTTGCTTTGAGATTTCAGGCAAGGTACAGCCTGTTTGTGTTCCAGTCTGGGCTTCACACAACCCAGTGTTGCCCAAATGTTTATGAATGTTTAATGAAAATTTAGTGAGGCTGTGTTTTTCGAGGTTTTTTTTTTCATGCGGATGAGTTCCTGTGCAGCACTGGGGGTGTGCAGGAGAGACCCTCAACAGGGATGCATCTTTAGGGCTCAGAGCCCCCCTGCCTGCCAGGCCAGCAGCCAGCCTGGCCTTCCTGCCTGCATGGGCATGTTTAATTATTCCCAAGGGGTTGGGGGAAAAAAAAAAATTTAAAAAAAGGGGCCAGGGTGACTTTGTCCCTGTGGTGCATGAGAACAGCCAGACACGTGAAGGGTTCAGTTAATGCTGGACCAGCCTGGCACAGTTTGAAACCCAACAGTCCTTGCCCAGCTAAGGAGAGCTTGGAGTTTAGCGCCAGGGAATTAATGTGACATTTAAAAGCAGTTTTGCTCAGCTCAGACCTGCACCTTGGCTGCTCACCTGGGCTGCCCTCCCACCCCCTCAAGTGGTGACAGAGTGCCTGGGCCACACCACATAGCACTGACCAAACCCACAGCCACAAGGACACAGCCCTGCCCTCAGGTACACCCTGCAGAGTAGCTTTAGGAAGCCAGAGGTTGTTCTTTTTTCCATTAATTGTTTTTTTCCAGCAGACACTGGACTCCCAGGGACCCCTCCCTTTCAGCAGTCACATCACTTTTTAGAGGGCTGGACCAATCCTGAGTGCCAGTTCCTTCCTCTCACTGTCTAATACTCCCCCCTTTTGCCATGGACAATCCCATGCCTAATGTGTGCTTATTCCCATTGCTAGAAACTCATTTTCTCAGGCATGGTGTATCTGTAATGTGACTGGTTAAAAAGTGGATGGACTGATCACATTACTCACACAGGGGTGAGCAGGAGCTGGCACCCAAATATGCAAACAGCACACAGCCCCAAATATCCCAATGCATTTTACAGTGGTCATTTCTAATTAGCACTTGAATCCAACACTCTACTTAGCCTAATTAGAGACATAACAAAAAACCTGTTTGAGCTCACATGCACATTGAGTATGCAGATCTGTAACATCCAGCACTGCCCTGCTCCACAGACCAACAGCACGCAAAGCCTCTCAGCATCCAGCATGGATGAAAACTGGTCCCAGCATGGCCCTAAACCAGTCCCAGGAAGCCAATGTGTTGAAAATCCTGCACCATTAACTCCATTAAAATGCTTTAAATGTAAATCAGAAAGGTTTTGATGAGAGTTATGTTACTGGGGGAAAAGAAGGCAAACCCACGGTTTAGGAGATGCTGCATTTATTTCTTGCATCTTAATCCAGAAGATTTTGCAGTCTAATTTAAACCAGGAAACAGAAGGAAGATAGATGAGGAGGAGGAACAGCAGGGGAGAATCATAAAGTGGTTTAGGCTGGAAAGGTTGTTTAAAGGCCATCTAGTCCAACCCCCTGCAACAAACAGGGACATTTTCCATTGCAACAGTTTGCTCAGACCTCTGTCCAACCTGACCTCAAATGTTTCCAGGAATGGGTCATCCATGACCTCTCTAGGCAAACTATGTCAGTGTTTCACCACTTTAATCTCAAAAAATTTCTTCCTGACCTTTTTTTTAGGGTAAAACCATCTCCCCTTGTCTCCTATCCCAGCTTGCTCTTTCAAGCACTGAGCAGAGCCCAGTGCACAGGTGGCTGTGCCAGGGCTGGCACCAGCCGGGTTAAAGGCACCCTGTGGCTCTGCAGATCTACCAGGACAGACAAACCAGGCATCAGCCCCAAACCCGGCTGGTTTTAAGGGAAAACACCCCTGCAGCAGAGGAGCGCAGGAAAGGCGCTGTGCCCGTGTGCCCACGCCTCATTCGGGGATGGATGCAGGGAAGCTCCGGGAGGTTTCGTTGTGATGGAGACCAGGGGCGCTCTCAGCTCCATGGAAACCCGCCCAGATGGGCTCGGGCTCGGCACAGCGACAGCGCCGAAAGGACAAGCTCTGCTAATATTTAACACGGAGCAGGGACGTGGTAAAACCTAGCAACCCCTCGGCAGTGGTTATGCAATTCACCATTAATAGCTCGGAGGGATCCAGCATCGTCTGAACGCCTCCCCTCCCCCGTTTCTGTATGTGAGGGTTTTTTCTTCCCCTGTTGCTAAACCTTAAAGTGAGAGGAAACAAAGAAATCACTATTGCATAATACAGACCTACAGCCAAGCCGTATTCCTGCTGTTTTGGAAACATTTGGGGGAGGGAAATCAAAAGCTAAGAAGAGCCATGTGATAGGATCCTATCTTTTTTCTTCTTCCTTCCATTTTCTTATTTCCCACTTAAATACATTCACTTTCCCCAAGATCTGTTGGATCTCATCTAATACTGAGACATGAAGTAGGGTCTTTGGTAGTGATAATTATTGGCACAATATTATAATTATATCCCACGGGTCTACAAAACGTTAGGTTATGGCAGGATTGCATCATTTCTTAAAGAAAAAAATGGGGTTATTGAGAGTGAGGGTTTGCTTCAGGCAACCCACAGGCTTTGCACACCCTGCATCGCCACCAGGTCAGGGTGCTCCACATCAATCCATCTGCAGCCATGGGGGTAGCATCAGCAGTGTGTCACTTGTGGAGGTGCTCAGCTCCGGTGTGAAGCTGCCTGCAGAGGGATAATATATATATATAATAAGGGAATAATATATATAGAATAAGGGAATCCCTGAGCCCTTGGAGCTTGTTATGGCAGCCTCAAGGGCCCAGCATGGCTGGGCTGCCACCAGATGTGATGTGGAAGCCAACAATTGCTGTGCCACAGGTGTGCTCTGCTCTGCTGTTTATTCTCACATCTGGTGGCAGAGCACAGCAGAGCTGGGGTGGGATCACTCCTGGCACTGTGCTTCTCAGGAGGCACCTACTGTGGTTCAATGTTCCTGAACACAGTTCTCAGCAAAAGACAACCACTTGAGGAGGGAGATTACCCCAAAGCTGCTCAGGATCTACCAGAAGCTACCTACCCAAAACACAGAATTTTTTATATATATATATATATATATATATATATATATATATATAGGCTATATATGTATATAAAAATATAAAAATATATATATAAATAAAATATATTCTTATATATAATATATATATAATATTTTATATATATAATATATATATTTATATATATTCTACAGGATATATATATATATATATATTTATAATATAGGTATTTCTATAGGCGTTCCCATAGGAAAACACAGAAAAGAGAGGGCCTGTTGCTCCTTGGCAGATTCAGCCTTTCCCAGGACAGGGAAGCTCTGGTTTGAAGCTGTGCTTTGGTCAGGGCCAGGGAGCTCTGGTTTCTGGCAGGAAACCTTGGGTGTGCCAAGGTCAGGCAGGGAGCTGCAGTGGCACCTGGAGGGAGGACAGCAGTCACCCTTGGCCCTGATGCAGGATGCTCCACCTCAGGCAGCTCAGTGCTCTGCATTTCCCATCAGCACACCCTCACACACCTCCTCCTGTGCCTCAGTTCTCTGAGTGCAACGTGGAATCAGTAATTCCTCATTTCTTGGGGCTCTTGTGAGAATACACACCAGCCTGTAAGCTGCTCAGTGTATAAGGACATCTGAAGTTTGCACAAAGTAATTTAAAACACCTCCAGACCCCAATTCTCAACTCCCACAGAGCACAAGTACACTTTTCTTCCCACTTCATGTTTTTCCCACATGGAAGACGGGCCTGCCATTAGCCTTTGAGCCAAAACCCTTGGAAAGATCTTGAAAACAAGATAATATATGTTGTGTGGATCCTTTTGCTCTCTTCTGTTAGCTAGCTAACCACCCTAGAAAAACAAGCCATAAATCAATGGAAAGCTTAACCTACAGTCTGCCAATCTGAAAAGCAGACACTGCCCCAGGAATGTGACCACAGCTCACTAAAACAATAGGAACAAAGGGGAAAAAAAATCCCCAAACAATTCCAACTTTCACCCAGCAATTCAGCAGAGCTGCAGAAACACCAGGCAGGCAGGATCCCCACGAGCTCCACATCACCGTGAGCCCAGTCTCCCCCTGAGCAGAGAGGTGCAGGGGGCTCTGGTTTCTGGGTGAAGATGGTTCTCAGCCTCCAGCTCAGCAGGAGAGAATTAAGGCAGCTCAAATTCCTCCTATAAAGGGACTGAGGGTCCCTAACAGTGGCTTTTCTACTTTTCCTCTTTTGTTTTTTAGACTTTCAGTAGAATTAGGGCTCTTCTAGATTTTGGTTAAGTCAGCACTGCTTGACTTTGTTTTCAGGGTGTAAAGGCACTCTGTATGTGAGGCAAGAAAGCCCAGGGTGGGCGTTGTGGGGTGGTGTTTTCATGTTTCTGTCATTTTCGTGTTTCCTTGCATGAAGAGGTGCATGGTTCTCCTCAGAGACACAAAATTATCTTTACATAAACACAAAGAACCTTAAGGGCTGTGAGCCTCCAGATCATCTGCAATACTCAAGGCACTTTAATGAGCAATGCGAACAAAATGTCATTTTTGAACGTAACTGTGTCCTCAGTGAGGTTAATGTATCAAATCAGGACCAGTCTTCAGAACAAAATCCTGCCCAAAAGACCAGAAATTAGGAGGAATAAGGAAAGAAACCTAACGAGATTGTGAACTCAAAGTGAATTTATGAGCTCTGACCACAAAGCAGTATGGAACAGTAGCAAGACGCTCATTAACAGCTTGCAGTTGCTAATGGGTGGCTAAGAGAGAAAGTTTGCTGTAAATAAATGCTAGTATTACTTCAGGATTCCTGATTTTGTAACTGGGGCACTTGTAAATCAACATCAGAGCCCTGCAAGCTGTGGGATACCTGTTCTGAGATCAGGCCAGCTGGAAATGAAGCCAAAACCAACAATTTTCCCAGACTGGGGGTTGCAGGAGCTGTCTGGGGGAAGCAGTGCCTGGTGCTGCAGGCTGCCCTGTGCAGTCCTTTCATTATTTAGGCAGAAGAAAGAAACACCCCCTTCTCCCCTCACTTGTGCTAAAAACCAACCCTCAGCCAGCCAGAGAAGTGGCCTGTATTTTTAATACCTTTTTTTTGCACTTCATTACTGAGGGCCTGGAGCAAACTCTGTCATCAGCGATGACATAAGGAATAGAAGCAGTTGCAGGGCAGTAGAAGGGAAGGGGAAATTAAGCCATTTAACACACGGGCAGGAGACGTGGGTTTGGGTCCAGGCTGGGATTTTTTTCTAATTAAAAACCTGGAGAAAATCTCCTTTCCTCTAATGGAATAAGCACCAAGGCAACTTTATCTGGCCCACGGACTCCCCCCGCTGCCACTGTCTGCTGTGAGGAGAGCAGGAGGGAGGAGTGGGTGAGTCTGATTTCTATGTAAAGATTGTGCAGCCAGACCTGCCCTGGAGCTGCAAAGCAACCAGACACTGGAACCCAGCCAGTTTTGTGTCGTTTCTGCAGGGCTGGCCAAATGTGCTACTGCTATTTTGGCTTCACCCGCTTCTTTCCCATCTTCTAGCCTAATTGCTGTGGCTCCTTGATTTCTGCTTAATGGAAAGGGTTAAATAGTTTGTTATACTGGAATTTCATTTGCAGAAGAAAGCTTTGATGTTTTCACGTTCATGTTGTTTTCAATAAATTGTGATTTCTGCTGCCATGGTTAATATTTGGAAATAACCTTTACCTGTTTATGCAAGCACAGCTCGCCCTGTCCTTTCCTGTGAATCACTGAAGTCTGTGGAGTTAACCCTCAGTGCTGCCCCGTGACTCTTCACCAGGCTTTCTGCTCTGCTTTTATGATGAGGTGATGGAAAGTTTTTACATGTCAGGTGAAGTTAGAGATAAAGCACAAGAAATGCTGTGCTGCTGGTGTGAAATTATTCCTCATTCCTTAGACTGAGGGGACGCACAGAATTATTCAAAAATACAGGAGGAGCAGCCTTAATTTGTGAACACAGGAATGAGATTCCTGTTCCCATCTAGGAGAAAATGCCCTGACCACAGCAGTGTGGAAATTCCAATGCTTGGCTGGTTCTGCTCATTATCCCCCAAGGCTGTGGTGATGCCAACCTGTGAGGAAACCATAGTGATCTGACAGCTGGAGGGTTTTTATTTCCATTAATTTATTGTCCTTTTCTTTGGAGACATGTCAGTGCTGGGTATGGAAAGCAGGGATCTCACCCTAGTTCAGATAATATCTGTAGCACAGTGTCCACCTCCTCACTGAGGAGCAGGGAAGAGCCCTCCTGTTCAGGAGGATGTGAAGACTGGATGGAAAATTCCTCCATGCTCAGAGAAGGGACTTGGAAAGCAACTGCTTTCAGCAGGCTTTGAGAGGCAACATTCCTATTTCATGTCATCCTGTGCCACGCTTCCCACCTTTAAAGGTGTCATCCTCAAAAGCAGACACTGGAAAGCTCTTTAGGGACCTTTCAATGGTGGTGTTGGTTAATACACAAAGCTACAAGATGGAAAGGAAGAATTGGAGGTCAGCTGAAATCTTCCACAGCAGAGATGCTACAGCTCAACACTCACAGACTGAAAGACACCTTGTTTGGAAGCAGAACAGGATCACAATCCCTTCCTCAAGTTGTCAGCTGATTAAGACCCACATATTCCTTTTAGACTATATTGGTAATAAAACCTTTGAGGCCAGTGTGGGATTAACTCTGGATGTTACTCTGAAATCTGACATTGTGATAGAGAAAATCAGAAATGAGTGGTAGGGCTGGCAGGGAAGGTCTTTGCAGCCCTGTTCAGGAAAAAGTGGGGCTGGAAAATGCACCTCTTGCACAGGCAAGGTATTATTGCAAAAGCTCATTTATATCCTCTCTTTTTCAATGTCCTGTGCTGGGTGGCTTGGAAAGAGCATTAGGACAATCCAAAAGTGGTCAGGCAGCATCGTCCCAGCTGCTGGTGACCTGTGATGTTTAATTTTAATCAGTCTCACTGGACCATTTTTCAAGAATTCTACAGCTTTTTGAATTAATTTGTATTACTGGTATCCATAACATCTTGTGGCAATCACTGGTGGTTTCCAAGGTGCCATTGAACAAGAGTAGAGATATAGGCCAGTTCTGTTTTGGTAACATTGAGCAAGCCCTTGCAAATACTTTTCCACCTTAACTGGAGAGCAGACATCAAATGGGATCTGGCTGGACCCCAAAACAAATAAATAGTGCTGATGTTCAGAAAGGAAACACCAGTTGTCCTTAAATAGTCAAGCATTGTTCTCTGACTTCCTGCAATAATCTCAGCCCTTTTACCCAAAAAGATTCCTGACTGTGTGGGTCCAATGCTCCTCTGGTGTCTGCCTGCTGTGTGTTTAAACATTTGTGATTTTTATCCTTTTCCTTTGAACAATCCCGTGCCTAATACACAGCACGTGGCATTTGGTGGCTCTGGAGGGTATGAAGTGGATATTCCATGTCACCCCCTGGATAAGATATCCATGAGGTGGTACCTGTCCATAAAGCTTGGTGTCAGCAGCCAGGGAGACACAGGAGCTGAGGAGCTGCCCCAGTGATGGGGCACATGGGGAACAATGTGGCCAACAGTGCCTGAGGACAGCTGGGGACTGCTGTGTTTGATCAGCAGTGCCTGAGCACCCACAGCAGCTCACCAAGGCAACAGCCACTCCTGGGGAAATCCAGGTGATCAAACTGTGAAAGTGGCAGAGCAGCCCAGGAACACCTGGAGAGGTCCAGCGTGGCTGGGCATGGAGGCTTCAGTGAAGCTGACCTGCCACAGCTGCTCAAGAGCTTAGAGCAATATAAAATAGGGAATATTTTATTTATTTATCCTCCAGTGGCTGGAGGATGGGGCTGGCAGCTCTTGTACCTGATGGGAAGATGCTGCCAGCAAAGGGGAGGCTGAGGCATGGCAGGAGACATCATGACCATGGGAGATGACGATCTGGGACCCTGCTGGGGTGAGCATCCAACACCATGGCAGAGCATCAGTTGTTCTCTAGAGCTGTCTGGGAGAGAGGAGAAAAAACCTTTGGTCCATAGGGCACAAGTCCTGGTGGGAGCAGGGCAGTTTGTCTGTTGCTCCAGGGTCTGATCCCAAATAATCCATGGATAAACACCCTTCAGGAGCTGCAGGGCACAAAGTAAAGCAAGAGGGAATCCTCTGTTCCAATCTGCCACCTGTATTTTTCTCCTGGGAATTGTGGAGTATTTTCCCATCTTAATTATCCTCTTTCCATCTAGATCTTGTTTTTCTGTAAATTAGTGACTGCCATAAAAAGGGGCGGTGACAGACACAACCCAATTAACTTTTGCTGGTGATTCATCTTTTAAAATCTCTGCACATTCACAACAGGGTTGTGATGGGACATAGGTATGGAATCCTCTCCCCAGCACCTGCCAACTTGGCACACCTTTTTGTGGCACCTGATCCCTTGCTGAGGAAGGGTTCCTCCTACATTTCATTTTTGCTGAGGAGCACTGGCCCAAACCTGTCCTGTGAGATACCAGAAGCTCAGTCTGGCTCTTCTCCCCAGCTTGGGAGAACTTCTTGGGACATCCCTGTGTGGAGTCCAGGACCACAGTGCAGTGGCAGACAACAATGGATGTGTGTTACTGATAAATTGAAGATTCTGCCACCAAAATATATCTGCAGGCTAATTTGACATTTTGCTGATGGGCTGTCCAACCCGCATATCTTATTTAAGTTATGCTTACAAATACACCACGACCTCTGAACACTTCAGTAATGGGTTTGAGCCAGGAGTGAGTTGTGTTTCGCTGAAGTAATTATTTATTCACTTAATGGGGACTGATGGTTTTGCTCAGCTGGGAGCTGTACATAATTAAAACCATGGTCCCTGCCCCAAGAGGCTTCCAGTCTGAAAGATGAAGCAAAGGCTGTGCCAGCAGAAATTGCAGGAATGCTGTGTGCTCAAACTGGAGGTTTCAAAAAATTACATAAAAAAAAAAAAACCAAACGTGAGTTCTTTTCATACAGCTTGAGACAGGGCATTTGGGGCTAGCACGTATTTAACAGAGGTTTCTGCTTGCATGGCTGCAACACTGAGAAAGAGATGGCTGCTATAGGTCAGAGGTCCTCCCAAAAGCTGTAAGATAAATGCAAACTTGCAGGTAAAAAAAAAAAAAAAAAAAAAATATATATACCTAATCCTGAAACTATGCTCAGTGTAACCTGAGGAGAAACATTTCCCAAACTGGAGCTGCCCCCCTTAAACCCAGCCCAGGAAAGTGTGGGAGCCTGTGCCAGACACCTTGCCCCAGGCAGAGCAGGCTGATCAAAGAGACCTGGGCTGCAGCAATCCTGACATCCAGCTGTTCTGCAGCTGCCAGGAGCCAGTGCCTCTCCCCAGACCCGAGGAAGGGCTTGTGCTCCTGAAAGCTTGGCTGTTTTTTTACTAATTATATAATTTGGCTTAATAAAAGCTGTTACCTCTCCATACAAATCTTGTGTCTCTTTGAATAGGTTGGCACATTTCCTAATAGAACCAGAAACTGCTTCTTAAACAGAAGTTTGACCGTTATTGTTATTAAAATAGGAAAGGAAATGGAGGCTCGTTCACAACAAAGTGATATTTATTGCTCAGTTTAATTGCCTGATGTAAAGCACATGACTGGGGATTTGGAGGGGCTGATTTGCAGTTTGGTCACTTTGAAACAAAACCACTCAGGGTGAAATTGCATGCTAGAGCTCAGGGATTGAAATGGCTCAGGCAGCTGAGAGAGGAATAGAAATGTTACCTGAGCACTGGACCCCTCAAGCATCTCCTCAGACTGGGACAATCTCTGGGACATGTGCAGCTTTTATGGCCTTAAGACAAACAGGGAATGGCTCAAACAAGCATTTTCTGCCCAGCCCCTCCCCAGCAGGCCCTGAACCCAGCATTTTCCACGAGTGATTCAGCAGCTTTGTGCAGGGGGTGGGAGCTGCTCTGAGCTCTGTCAACATGTAATAAATCCAGCATGATGGCAATGAAATTACTTTTTTTTTTTTGCATGCCTAGAAAGCTGCTTTCAAAAGTGGCTGTACTGGCAGCATGACTTCAAGGGCTGGGGAGGTTTGACTCCTGGGCACAGGGGCTCATGGTTGTGGAGAGTGGGAATTCACCAGAGTCCATCACCTGTCCTCAGTGATGACCAGGAAAGATGCCCACACAAACCTGAACCCCGTACTTCAAACACAAAAACAGTCTTAAAGTCCTTTTCCTATCACTGAGAGCAAGGATTTCCCCTAAAGACTCCCTGAATATCAGCAATATCCTGCCATGCCAAGGGCTCCCAGCACACCCCTCTGCAGCCAGGCAGAGGGATGGGACCCCAGGGTTTTCCTTAAGTGGCATCTTGTTTATTCCAGTGTAACTGGGAGGCTCTGAGCTATTCCCACAGCACTCTCAGCAATCAGCCCTGCTATGCTGAAGGGCATATTTGTCATGTCTCAGCCAGTCTCTCAGAGAAACAGTCACGGGTCATGTTGGTTACCTAATTTATATGTCAGGGGCTGCAGGAATGAATCAACAGCATTTTTTTTTGTATTTTTCCAGACAGTAGCTTGATATTCCCGGCATGCTGAGCCCTAGGAGTTCCCTGGCTTTTGTGATCATTCGCAGTCCCTCCTCATTTGGCTGATGCTGCAGTAATTCAAGCAGGAAAATGTGCTGTGAGCACAGGGAGACAACACCTCCCTCATGGATGGCCCTCAGAGCAGCTCCTGTGTGTGCAGCCCGTGCTGTAAGGGTGTCCAGGCATCCAGGTGTGGGAGCCCAGGGCATCCCTCTGGCAGTCCAGGATGGCCAGGACCCCACCAGGGGGCTCAGAGACCCTGGCACAGAGCCCAAAACACCTGTGGGTTTGATTGTGACCTGTGGAGCAAATTACCAACTTTATATGAAGATCAGCAAGCCACAACAGTTTAGGTAGAATAATAGTGACGTTATCACGGGGTGGAAAAGTAGATTTTAGGGTTTTTGGTATGGGGCTTCAGGAGGCAAGATGGAGGGAACTGTGCGTGTCCAGCCTTTCTCCTTCTTCTTCTTGGCCTCCATCTTCTGCTGTGATGTTGGCACTTACAGATTGGTTTAGAGTAGAAGCTCACTGTCTAACATAGGTGATGGGTATTGGGAAGTAATTGTAAACATTGTACATGTAGATTTTAGTATAAAGACATAACCCTGCCCTGGGGCAGGCAGAGTGCCTGGAACTGTCCTGCTGGATGGACCTTGGCAGGGCAGGAGAAAAATTTTTTATAGATAAGATGCAATAAACAACCCTGAGACTGAGAACTGAAGAATTCCAACTCATTCTTGAAGTACCAGAGCTGGGAAAAGAGACCTTTGACAATCCTGGGGTCACAGCGACCCAGAAAGGCCCCGAGATCCAGGCAGCAGTGTGGGGGACCATGCCAAGGCCAGGCAGCAGCACCCTGCTCCCAGGCAGGGAGAGCGGGCAGAGGCAGAGCTGGGGGTTCTGAGCTCGCTCTGCTCTTGCACGCACAGCCACAGAGCAATTCCCCCAGTGCAAACGCAATTTGTGTGCTCAAAACAGGCGAGGAAATTCTGGCTGTGGAAAGCAGAATCTGCCAGAGCTGCACCACCCTGAGAGGGAAGTGGTGGAGTTACCATCCCTGGAAGTGCTGGCATGTGTGGATGTGGCACTTGGGGACATGGATTAATGGTGAGCCTGGCAGTGGGGCTGGGTTAATGGCTGGAACCGATGATCTCACAGGTCTTACCCCAACATTAATGATTTCATGATCCTTATTCCAATACAGCTCTTAGGGGGTGGCCAAAATGAAACCAGAGAGCTGAGGTGAGAGGCCAACACCTCCAGCCCATCCCAGCCAGGGGCTGCCCAGCACTTCCCCATGGATATTCCTGCTGGGACTGAACATGATCCCATCTGAGAGATTTCAGGCAGCTCTTCCCCAGCAGGTGAACCTGTGTTTGTTTATTTCTATCTGGCCAGATGTGTTTGGGAAGATGGCTATAGGAAGCAATGAGAGCAATATCTGCGCCAAAAAGCAGTGGCTGTGCAATTCCCTAAATCCCACAGGATCCCTGTACACCCAGCACGGTGCTGGGCCAGGCAGGTGCCCAGGGAAGGGACCCTGGCTGCAGTGTGCAAAGCAAAGAGCAAATGAGCCCAGGCCAGGGCTGTGGGGTTCCCCCACACTCTTTAGGGGCGTCCCTGCATCCTGGGGTGCACTGGGGGGCTTTAACCTGGCATGGGAGGAGGGGAGCAGGATTCCTCCCAGCAGGAATCACAGAGCAAGGAGGAAGATGTTTCACAAAGATCCCGTTCGGAAATAAAACACAAGGCTGTGCCCCCAGGGGCTGTGGGAAACACGGTCAGGTGGGGAGGGGAGAAATAAATCCCAGTAGGCACAGCCTGCCGTGATGGGGACACGCAGAGGAGCAAATTATTAGCTCGGGGTTTTTTTTTGCAAGGCGAAAGATCACCCATTAACTGTGTCTGAGAAATACTTTGCAAAGGTTTTTGTGCAGCAGTTTTCCTTAGAAGGGCTCTCCCAGCACCCCGGGCATGGCAGGGGAACGCCCCGGCCGGGGCTGCAGAGGTTTGAGCTTGAACTCCTTTATTCAGCTTCGACTTTTCTCTTGATGGAGTACCTGGACTAAGCCCAAACCTCAAAAGTAAGTTATAGCCAAATATTTTTGAGGTTGGTAATGAGATACCAAAGCTTTACTTTTAAAAAGAAAGAGCCCTGTCCCAAATTCCCCTGCAGCATGTGGGGCCGATGCTCCGTGGGGACGGGGCTGGCCATGGCCAGGCTCTGCCCCAGGTGAACCAAAGCTCACAATTTTCACTGCAGAACAAACATTTGGGCGTTTCTGTTCTCACACACCCACAGCTCGGGTTAATTGTGACAGATCATGTCCTTCCCTGCCCTAAATTCCTACTTGGCTCCTGGACTCTCCCACTTTCCAGCAGCCTAGAAGGATGGTGTGACCTGCAAAGGTCTGTATTTGAATGAAATCATGGGAAAGGATAAATGCCTTGAGATCTTCAGGCTCTGGTGCAAAGCAGCATTATAAAAATCTGCAGCTTCCCTGGGAGAATAGTCAGTTAGCAGCTAGATGCCCCCCTCTGCAAGGGAAAGGGTTAATTGCTTTGGTTTCCCCCTGATGCTTATGGTTAGTGCCAACCAGATCTGGAATGATAGGAATAAAATATGATTGAAACTTCTGGCTCTTCCAAAAAGCATATGTTTTAATTAAATTGAGAACTAGCTGGTTAATCAGCACAAGGACTAATGGTCTGATTAGCAGGAAATGCCTGGTGAAAAATAGACCCTCTGTTTGGCTGGGCTCGGGGAGATCCATGGGCTGGGGGCACAGCCCAGAGCTGGGGGCTGTGGTACTTTGCAGAGGGTATCAGGCTCCATCTGAGCATCCCCCCGGGAGCAGACACATGCCTGATCCCAAAATATGCCTCTGTGGGGAGGGAAGGATGTCCTTGGATGGAGCTGCCCCTCCTCAGAGTGTCCTGGCTGTTGAAACCCTTTCCAGGGAGCATCACAGGGGATGAGGGGATGCCAGGGTAGCAAGTGAAACCTCTGGTCTCAATTGCCTTTGAAAGGGAGAGTGCGAGGATGGGGGAGACAGGATTGCAAAATCAATTTGAAATTTACTGTGTCAAGGGGGAAAAAAATAGCCAAAGCGACAACAACAACAACAAAAAAATCCCAGAGCCATGCAAGAAATAAACTTTTGAAATGAAAGAATCAATGGAGAAATGTCCTTCTGGCCACCCCTTCCCCCACAGTGCAGAGCACAGGCTTCCTACTGATTAAAGCTCCGCCTGGAGCATTCTCGGTGGCAGGAGGCCAGGACAGAGCTGGAGGTGCTCTCTGCAGCTTAAGGTGGAGCTGCTCCCCTCCCCTTCCCCAGCAACAGCGGCTGTGGCCACCTCGGAGCAGCATCCTCGGGCTCACACGGTGACACCGCGGACACGGTGACACCCCAGACATGGTGACACCATGGACATGGTGACACCATGGACATGGTGACACCCCAGACATGGTGACACCCCTGAGATGGTGACACCCTGGACACTGTGACACCCCTGGCACAGTGACACTCCAGACACAGCCCTCCTGAATATTCACAGTGTCACCAAACCTTCAGTGTCACCCCCCCAGTTAAACGTGTCATTCAGCATGCTGGCAGCGTGGCAGTATCTCCCATTTAAATCTAAATACAGCAGACCTGGTCAGATCTGAACCAGGCTATAGAATGGCACCTGCAGTTCTTAAGTTGTGCCTGCTGTAGAATACATCTTACAGAGATTTAAAAAAAATTATTTTATTCATTTTCAAGTAATGTGAGGAACCAGGTGAAAAACACTGTGCAGCTCTCAGAAAGCCCCAGACCCATCTGCATGGAGCCACCATTGAGACTGGAGAGCTGCCAAGTGCAGAATCTATAAATCATGAATTGAGCCCCCCATTCCCCTCCCTAAATCACAATTGTTTTAAAAAGAAATAAAACATATTGGTTCTTTTAATTTGCCTTTTGGAGTCTGTGCCTGTAGGCACATTTTCCAGCTTTTCAAAAACACAGGCTAGAAACTTCTAATTTCTCAGTGAAAGCTGAGCTTCACTTAATTACTTGCATCCAAGAGCCACAGCTTTATGAAAAATTCCAGATATCAGAAGATTGGTATTAAAATCATAGGGACTGGCAGTGCTGAGATCCCAGTTAGATGCAGGATATTCCTTTTACAGGTGTCCAAGAAGAGTAGGCACCAATGGGATGCTGTTCTGCTACAAGAGTAACAAATATAGTGAATTTTGGTCAACTGACACAGAAAATAGACCTAATGCCTATGTTCCTTTGCCAGGTTGGTCCTTGTTTCACACTGACACTCAGGCCCCACTGGTTTTTAGTCATGGTGTTGGTGGTAATGCACACAGGGATTTAACTGAGGGCAAAGGTGGCTGGCATTTGCACAAGGGTTTTGGCAGTCTCAGGGCAAAGCACCTGGCAAGGGTGATCAGGAAGCAGGGAGGTGCCAAGAGGAGTTTGAGGGTTAGGAAAGAAAAACTGAGGCTTAGCCAGCCCTTCAGAGAAGAACCTGGTGAAATTATGTGATATTTGAGACATCTTTTGCTCAGGTCCCAACCTGCAGCCCCATCAAAGCACTTTTGTTCGCCTGGGCTGCTCTCCAGGCTTTGGGTTGAACATTGCAGCCCTGATCCACAAAAGCATCTCGGGGTCACAGAATCACTTTGGGTGGAAAAACAGACCTCCAGGATCATTGATTCCAACCACTAATCCAGCACTGACAAGTCCATCATCATCTCCTTAAATGCCATCTATGTGGTTTTTTAACCTCTCTAGGGTTAGTGACTCTACCACTGTCTTTATCAGCCTGTTCCAATGCTTGAACACTCTTTCCATGAAGACATTTTTTCTAATATCCCATCTAAAGCTCCCCTGGCACACCTTGAGGATATTTCCCCTTATCCTATTGCTTGTTATGTGGCAGAAGAGACCAAACCCTACATGCATCCTGTCCCACCTTGGGGTTTCTCCTTGGGCTTTCAGTACTCTCTGTGGTTTCTTCTGGATTTACTTCAGTGGCCATGTCCTCCCAGCCAGGCCTGGTGTCCCAGCAGCACAAGCACATTTCGTGTTGCTATTCACAGGGATGATGAGATAATGGCCTGAAATCTTGGTTCCTCTAACATAATTGAAAATGGAGCAAAACTGGAACTCTAAAAAGGAAGTCTAAATTAGGTTGCAGAAGAGAAAAGGATATTTGACATCAGGGGCAGGCTCTGGAAATGCAGTCATTGTTTCTACTTATGGGTTTTGAAATGTAAATAATTTAACACCCAGCTAAGCAGAGGAAAATCTGCTATTTTTGCTTTATTCTGAACAAAGACAGCTGTGTATTCTAAAACACACAGTTCAGCATTAAAAAAAAATAATAATACAGAAATAATGCTGTGGAGAATGTCTTTAGGTATTTAAGCCCCAGTGCCAGGGTCTGGGCTGGCTGTGCCTTGCATTACACAGGAGCATTTGCAGCAACCTCGAGTCTCACCAGGTCATTGGAATAAACCCATAAATAAATTATTTGGATGGGCTAATTCTGGGGGATCATTAAAAATTTCAGCTGGGGGATAAAAGCACAGGGAGAGCCTTCACTGAGGTGGCAGCCTGACTGAGATGGGCAGGCTGATTCCCAGCTGGGTGATGGATCTGGGGTCAGAGATGGATCCTGCTCTCCTTAACAAGATTCCCACAGCCACATCGAGGCACCGGCTCTGCTCAGTCCAAAGCAGCACTGAGAACTGGATTGCAATTCAAATCCTGGGCCCCATTAAAATAGCAACAGCTGAAGCAGGGACACAGACTGTTTCTGGGAGCTGAAGATGAAGCCTCTTCCTTCAGAGACCTTAACTGACTTGTTCTTTGGGAGTTGGTGCAATTAGACCTGGTTTGTTTTTCTGTTCTCTCAGTCCTCTAAAATACACATTTTTTAATAACTTGCTGAGAGAAATGGTTAAAACTCTCCCAGCTGTATAAAACCTCCTGCAAATGTCACTGCCTTTCCAGATGTGCTCGCTGCCTGCTGATAGACTCTGCACCAATTTGATCAGATTTTGGTGGGATCTGCTTGTGTTTTTCTGCTGGGTGAAACCAGATGAGATGATGAACCCATCCCTGCCACAACAAGAGTAACCACAATATTAGGAGTAGCTGCTGCCCTTCCTTCAGTGTTCACTTGGTCTGGCCACATGAGACTGGGAATATTGTGCTTAGGCAGGAAATCTTTGTAGCTCACAGATGTACAGCTGGGTCCTCCTCCTGTCCCAGACCCTGCAGAGGGGACACAGGGGCAGGGAGGAATTTTCCCAACACGAGGGCTGAGTGCGCACCCTGAGGAGGGGCTGCAGCTTTGTGGGCACATCCTGCAAAGGAGGGCAGGTCTCTCCTGGAGGTGCTGATCACTTCAGCCCCACCCCAGCTGGTGATGGTGGTGCAATCTGGGCTCTCCCAACAAGAAGACCTCACAGGCCTGGCTGGGGAGGGGAAACCTGTGCTGGCACCTGCCTCAGACAGCTGGGCACAGCTGGGCAGCATCTCCTGTGCCACGGATGGAAAGGTAGATAAAACTCCTTTAGAAATACACAGGTATATATTACAGGGGGAAAATGTATTTAAGCACAGTATATATATATATACACACACAGATATTTAGAAATACACAGGGCTTCCTACACAGCACAGAAACTCCCCCTGCCCTTGCCAGGCTGCCTGGCTGTAAACACATTACCGAGCTGGAGGGCAAAACACATTGGTGCTGATTCTTCTTGGAAAACCTGACTCTGGGTGTGGGGAGCACCTGGAAATCTTCCTCCCAGCTCTTATATTAATCCAGCCTCATGGGCCTGCTGAGGCTCATTGAAATTCAGGGGGAGTCTTCCCATTGAGCTTTGAATAAGGTCGTTTTTCTCTTCAATGTTCTTTTTTTTTTTTTTTTTTTTTTTTTTTAAAACCTATGCTCAGTCTGGGGGAAAATGTATTTAAGCACAGAAGTGCTGCTGTCTCCTCAGCAGCAATGTGGCTCTGTGAGAGGCTCCCACAGGGAGCTTGTCAGAGGCGATGGCCTCCAGTGCAAAGCTCCTCAAGCCATTTCACCTCGCTCCAAACCCACCCAGATGTTGTGGGTCCATCTGGGCTGATGTGGAGTCAAATGCTGCTTGGGCTGTGCTTGTTTTGCACATAAGAGAGAGACAGTGTGGGGAAGAGGAGGGCTGGTGTGTCTAGGATAAGATTCTTGTTGGCTTGGGGGTTGATCTGGCTCCTTTCAATGCATGCTTTTCATCTGTGTAACAAAATACTAAATTAGGTGTTATATAAAACATGTTACCCAGGAGTTTTGAAGCACCTCTCAAAGAAGAGAGGTTATTCCCAATTTACTGATGGAAATGAGACTTACCCAGAGTTGCACACAGCAGTGGTGGCAGAGCTGGGAATGTCCCTAAATGTGCTTGGTTCTCCCTCCCCAGGGCCACCACATTGTGCTATTCAGTCAGCACAAACTCTGCTGACCCTCAGACTTCCTTTTATCCCAGACCATCTCCCCTTCCACTTGACTCCAGGCATAAAAGGTGGCAACAACTGACATCCATCAGCCATGCTCCAAAATGTCAGATTATTGGGAGAAAAGTCCTTTTTGCCACAAATTTTCCCTGACTCCCCTGAGATTTGAAAGGGTGAAAGGTCCACGGAGAAGCCACAAAACAAAAAAAACCTTCACTATTTCTCCCCCAGCCCTCTTGGCAGCTTTATCAGCCTTGCCTGCTTTGGAGATATTTAGACTAGACAAGCAAGCTTTGAGTGCTAACTGCTTTCTATTTTATCCCATTTCCTGCTGAGCATCCCTCCATCTCCCATCCCTCCCTGGCACCAACACTGCAAACACAAAGGTGAGTGAGTGAGTGAGTGCAGGGAACAACGAGTGCTCCAGATATGAAGCAGATTCCTGTGAATGTGCGCTTGGATGCTGGAATTATTTCACTGGGTGAATTCCTCTCCTTTGTTCATGCTCCACCTTTCTTTGAGTGTTCATAGAGTGCCTCAACTGGAATTAATGTCTGCAAAAATTGACTTTTGTAACGGGATGAAAATCAATAGAAATTTTCAGCTTCTGTTTTCAAGCTGAATCAGATGAACATTTTGAGCCAAAGTACCAGAATGTGTCATGGATTGAAGAGAAATGGTCAATCAAAATTATCCAAAATCCATGTTTTGACATTTTCCATTGTAGTGAACTGATCAGGTCTTGCTAAATCCTGTTTCCTTTGACTATGAATCACAACACATAAGATTTCATTTCCAGTTATTTCTATAATGGATGTGTGTAGGGTCCTACAGGGCCTTTGAGGTTATTGGCAGCTGGATGCACTTGCTCCCCTTTTCCCTGCAGGATAAATTCCTTGGTTTTCCTATTTTTGTTGATACATACTCACAAGACTTGCATAATACAACACCACAGGCTGGAGGGTCTTTTTGACTTATGTGAGATTTCCTCAGGATAAAATTATAGATTTTGCAGTAGCTTATTTCTGCTAGAAAAATGTATTTTAATGGAAAATTCCCAAGTTGCTCTTGAGCTGTGATATTCAGAAACACAAATCAGGGTTCATGGAATGTACTTTTAAAGCATATACCGATTTTAATTCTTTTCAGTCATATTTTGATACCTGAGCCAGGAGGTAAATCTCAAATCCTGTGATCTACATTGATTAACCATCTAGCTCAAAAAAGTAACACTGAAAAACACGAATCAATCATGAGCATAATGAGTTAAAAGCATTTCAAATAATACCCAAATGTGGCAAAGTAACAACCTGCTTGCAGAGACTCCACAAGGAGAAGGAAAATCTAAATTCATTGGATAAATTATTTGTTGCAAATTATTTCTTCAGCTCTAATTAGTAATCTTCATTTTACACAGTAGGCCTCTAATGACCTGCTTGACAACTATGATGTCTGATAGACAGTGGGGATTTGCATGAAAATGAGTTTTGTTTTCTCCCATCCCAGCCATAAAATGACAACAGCGAGGCAGCTCAGCTTTACCATGCAAAAAGGGAATACCCAGGCACCCAAGCTCTGGGTAAGAGAAGATAATTCAGCTATATTTTGGGAAATAGAAGGAAAAATAAAACCCAGGAAGCACTAATTCAAAGAAAACTAGGAGGCACTAATTAAAAAAAATAATAGCACCTTTGGCATACAAAGACTAATCAGATGTGGTTGCTGAGTGGGTCATGTGAAGAGCAGATGATGGAGCAAAAGCAGAAGATCTCAGAAAATGTGGTGACCCAACTCTGAAGGGTCTAGCACTGCTGTTTTCCAGGACTGAATAATCCCCTGCCTTTTTATGGCAAGGGTTTTGAAATGTTGGACGTATTTCAAGAGCATTATCGTCTCCTGTCTGCTGGAAATCGACAAGATTTGGATCTTTGGCTTGTGTATCTTGAGCCCAGACAGATTCAGGCAGAAGATGATGCTCTTGCCAGTCACGAGCAGCTCAAATAAGGTTAAAACAGAGCAAGAGAAAACCAGGGTGAGGCAACAAAGCTGATGCCCCTCCTTGAGCTCCATGGATTTATTTCTCTGGGATTTGCAGTATTTTTTTTTTTTTTTTGTGATTTCAGCAATGTTATTCCCAGCCCAGTTCAGCACATCTTGTGCTTTGACAGCTGACTGCACCTGGAAATTATTATTTGATAAAAACTGGCAACCTCTCTCATTTTGGAAGGCTTTTCTTTGGAAATGGGACTTTATTCTTACCTGGCTTCTGATCTTCTGCTGGTGTAAAAGGAGGTGGCAGTGGATGTTGATGTAAGGTGGTGCAAGCAGCACTGCAATACTGCCTGCACAATGTTCTTTCAGTCCTGATCTGGGGGGGCAAGCAGGGAAAATGTTGATGCTTTGTATTTTGGCAAGTAAGCACTGGGTGCGCACACACAGTCTGTCATTAGACAAGCTGCCATCAGAGTTCTGTCCATTTATTTGATGGAAAATGTGAACATGATGGCTTGAATTGCTACAGTAAATCAGTGAGCTATTGGGGTAGCTGAGTCCAGAATCTGACCTCACAAGCAATCTCATCCAATTTTTCTTTCTTTCTTTTTCAAATTATTTTCTTCCAAATAATATTGCAATCATACAAATTTGTTAAGAAAAGAGCAGTTTTTAGTTGCTGGTCATCCCATTCACTCGATTCTTCCCTTTAATGATTTGGCAAATGATCTCCCAGAAAAAAAAAAAAAAAAGATAAAAGATGTAATAAACTGCTTTCAGCCACTTCTCTGTGAATTGATCCTGCTCCTTCTTCATGTATTGTTGATCTTCTAATTTAATCACTTGTCCAGAGGGCACATGCAATTTTTTAGGAAGTAAAAATGTCACACAAGAAAGAAGAAAGAGGATGAGAGTGCAAATATCTTCCCTTGCCAGGCTGTGTGTCCTATATGGGAAGCATCACCCAGCACAGGCACTGCCTTGGGCTGGGAACTGAAGCGATGAAGAGGAGCTGCCTTCATCCTGCCAGCATCAGCATCACCAAGCCAGGCCAGGGGAAGCATAAATCATTCAAGGGCCAATGGACAGGCAGCCAGAACACATCAACACTGCCAGAATGCTGAGTTCTATTTTACCAAAAAACCAACCTAAAAATAGTCTGGGGAGGGCAGGGGGGAGTGCTCTGTGCCAGCAGCCCCAGCCAGCACTGCCAGCTCTGCAGGGGCAGCAGCAAAAGTGATTTTCCTCAAGTGGGAGTGAAGAAGGAGGTGTGTGCAGTGCTGGCTCACAGGAGCAACCACTGACCACCATCTGCAGCCTTCAGGTGGTTGGCCATGGCAACCTCTGCCTTTCATGTAGCCAGAAAGGCAGGAGCTGAAAGGTTAGGCATGGCTGTGCTTGTGGATGCAGCACTTTAATGATTTATTGAATTCTTCTGTGTGTTGGTTGGGTTGGGGATTTTTTTGGGTCAGGAGTTGCTGTTTTAAAATGCTCTGTAAAAAGCAGATGTGTGAATTGATTAACTCCTCACGTCCATTTTCATGAGTGCAGAAAACCTGCTCAGCTCTGCCAGCCCGAACCTGCAGCCCTGATGGTCACCCCACAAAGGTGCTCAGCCCTTCAAAGCTTCCCCTGTGAAACTCAGCCCCCTCTGGGGCAGCTCTGGGACTCCCCAGAGCTGTGTGGAGGGGACACAGCACAGCTCCTCACTTTCAGTCCCCAGGGCCCTCTGCCAAGGGACCAGAGAAGATCTGCATCCCTGGGAGAGGGGAAGCAGCAATGGGCAGCAATTTCTGCACGTGGATGCGGAGGGGAGCAGCTGTGGGGTGGCCAAGGGAGGGATGGAGAGCTGCAACATACCGCAGTGTGGAGCAGGCAGTGCAGAAGGAGAAGTGGCCAAGGAAGTCCTTTCTAGGGAGTTTCCATGAACATCTGCAATGTGCAAAGCCAAGGTGAGACACGTGCCCACAGCCCGGTGTACAGACCTCATCCAAATCTACTCCTGATCTTCTCCAGGCTTAGCTGGGCTGATCCAGGCTGCACCATCCGACAGCTTGTCTCCTGAGACCCAGCAGAAAATGGGGATGTCCTTGGGCTTTCCAAACCTGGGACTGCTCCATGTCCCCATGTCCTCCCCAGGTCTCTCCTGGGCACAGGCTGGAGCAGTGAGTGGGGCTGGAACCAAAATAGAAAGTGCCTAGAAAGTGATGGTGGCAGGGTCTGAGTCTGCCTCCACAGGGTTTGGGTCATGTCTCCTGGGGTTTTAAAAAAGAAACTTGACTGCAGGCCAAGTCCTCTGTTGGTATAAATGGCCACGGTCCCCCTGAGCAGAGTTCAATCTATTTATACCAGTGAAGAATTTGGCCCATTGGATAGAAGAAATCCTGTACTCTGCTTTGCTCTTTGAGTTTCTGCCCTGCAGAGCCACAAGACTGTGTGTCCACAGAAAGAAACAATAAAAGGGAGCCTTTCCACTAGCACTGTTCTGCAAGAATTGTGCACACAGGGAAAGTTGAAGCTTTCACAGGAACACACCCATCCTTTTTCTTTGGAAACTGTTTTTCAGCAGGCTTGTACCATAAAATTCTCCCCGGCAAAATTTGTCCCCTGCTGAAGCAAACAGCTGAGTTCAAACCACGCAGAGCACCAGGGATGGGGAAAGAATGAAGGGCAAGAAACCCAAATTCCAGCTTCTGCTCTGCCTGTGGGACTTGCACCAGCAGGGAAGCATCTTACTAAAGGGTGATTTGCTCATCCAGGGTGTTCCTCTCTCCAGGAGGGTGGAGAGGGAATTTGATTTGCTTGTTTGTTTTAGAAAAGCTCTGAAAAGCTTTGGCTTCCTCTCAAATTCAGGGGAAGAGCTGCAAAAATCTCAAAAAAATCCCAAAAAAACAAACAAAAAAACCCAACCCCAAAACCTCTTTGGGTTTTGAAAGCTTTTTCCTACCCTGTTCCAGAAGGGGCCGTTAATCATAGAGCATTTCAATTGCAGAAAATCTGACTATTGAGTCAAAGAGTCTTTTTGAGCCTAACCAGATGTGTGGGGCTTTTGTAAGTCACTCTCCACATCACAGCAGCTCAATATAGTTAGCATTGCTCAGAATATTCATTGCCAGTGGCTGTAAATATGTCTGTATGCGTTTCATTGTAGAGACCCCTGCAAGCATCTCGGAACCAAAACTTTCCCTCCACGCCCCAGCCACCGAAATGAGATTATGCACTGATTGCATAATTACTGCATAACAAGGTTTGCTCAGCCCCTCTGTGCACAATGCCTGTTTGCAGAGCATTTAATGGGAGAGGCATAATGGGCACCAGCTTGAATAGCCTGATGCCAACGAGGCAGTGCATTTCCCAAAGCAGCTTGAGTCTGCAAAATCTGCTCCAGCTGCTCAGCACACAGAAGGGTGACAGGGGAGGACTCCCAGGAATTGGAATGTGCAAGGGGAAACACCCCCTGCCCCACTCTGAGGTGGGCTGGCTGGCTCCTAGCACTGGCTGGGTTGCTTCTTCAGGCTACACGAGCCAGCTCCATTAATGCTGTGACCTTCACATGTGTTTTGCCTGCACCAGCGTTTGCGAATCTGGACTGATAATGCTCTCACTAATTTTGCTCTGTCTGCTGCTGCTCTGGTCTTTCCTCTTTGCTCTGAGTGAATGGTTTAAAATGGCTCAAATCCCACACAAGGCTTGTTTTTGTAATGAGTTAGGCAGCAAATTTGCTCATGTATTCAGGCCTGGCTCTGTCCTGAGTGGTATGGATCTGGAACAGCCCATAAACAGCAATTTGCTCATCTTTTAAGCTCTATTGTTTAGGCAATGGGTTTTACTTGGATGGTTGAAGGCCAGCCCTCTCTGTGCACAAAATGTTTTCTCTGCTCCAACAATAACTACAACCCTTTCTTTCTGCTTTGCATTTATTTGCAATTAAAATAAATGGACCAAATGCTACCAGATGAAATGAGCACGACATTCCTTGTTGACTTACCCACAGCTCCAACAGGTCCCCTGGCCCCGGGGTTGCTGCTTGTCCTCTGTGCCCTTGCACACTGCTGATGTCCTGGCTGTCCTTCACAAGTCCTTCAGGGACTTTGGGGGTCTTTTCTCAGCCTGGAAGGGGCATGTGGATGGTGCACAGTACTTACAGCAGGGTGGTCTCCAGTCCTGCACACACAGGTTTATTCTGGGAATGTGAAGGAGCACAGCTGGGACCTGTCTCCCTGTGACAGTAGAGCTGTCCATAAGTGCCTGCCTGTTCAAAGAGAGTGGCAAAGCAAAGATTATGGGCCTGAGCTGATTGAGGGTAATTTTTTTAAGGGTTAGGTTGAAACCCTTAGGTTGAAACATGCTGTCTGGGAAAAAAAGGTGAAGCATTTTGAGAAATTTTCAGGCTCTTTAATGTCAGACACATACACTTTGGGAAAAGAGGTTTTCCTGCTCTCATCCTTTCATTATCCACCATCTCCTCCAGCTGATGGCTGAAAGCCACTCAGATCATGCTCCTTGGTTTGCCACTGTTCAGTGCTGTGATTTGTATCTCTGGTTTGGTGGGTGCCTGGGGAAGTGCCCAGAAGAGGTGCTGCCCCCAGCACCAGCTGGGCTGGCAGTGGAGGAAGGCAGGAGGAAGGCAGTCAGGACAGGACAAAGTCAGGGCAGCACAGACATGCCTGTGCCATGCTGAAGAAATCCACCTTCCTCACTATTTTCTGTTGGTGATATAACCAGCAGAAAGCTATTTGAGGAAAGGCTTTCTAAGTCTGAAGTGTGCTAAGGGAGGCACTCAGGCTATTGGGAAGGTAATGCCCCTGATAAAGTTCTTCACCCTTTCTTACTATGCTCACTCACTGCTGTAAATTGATGAGCAGCTTTCACAGGCATGTTGGCAGAGTGAGCTTTACTGGTGTAGCTTTATCAGCTATGCCAGAACCCTCAGCTGCACTGAGCCACTCTGGGATGGAGAAAAGTGGAGACAGATCTGGGATGGAGAGCACTGGAGGCGGATCTGGGATGGATCACCCTGGAGGTGGATCTGGGATGGATCACCCTGGAGGTGGATCTGGGATGGATCGCCCTGGAGGTGGATCTGGGATGGAGAGCACTGGAGGTGGATCAGGGATGGAGAGCACTGGAGGTGGATCAGGGATGGAGAGCACTGGAGGTGGATCTGGGATGGATAGCCCTGGAGGTGGATCTGGGATGGAGAGCACTGGAGGTGGATCAGGGATGGAGAGCACTGGAGGTGGATCTGGGATGGATAGCCCTGGAGGTGGATCTGGGATGGAGAGCACTGGAGGCACAGACAGTCAGCAAACATGTGGGGCAGGAGAGGAAATACCAACGATTCCCAGGCAGACATTCACTCCTGCCAAGTATGCCACTGGGTCTTTCATATCCCCACAGAGCAGATATTTTTAAAGTTTTTGCTAGACCTTAGAAAGAAAATCAGATTTTTAAGGTCCTTCTAGAGAGATGTAGTGAGCAGAAGAGGAGTGTGGCCATTTAGGTTGGCCTCTGTCCCCTTGGGGTTCTGGCACAATGCATTACCAGGTCAGCCTGATCCCAAACAAGCTGAATGCTCCAGGAGAGAGTGGTCATGGTGCTTTCAATTAATCTATTTTTATCAAAACACATGGATGGCTTTGAGCATGGATGCATTTGGCACCCAGGCACACCAACCCCATGATTGCTCCCAGGTGCAGGCACAGCCCATGCCCAGCCATGGTGAGAGGGCAGGGGAAAAGCCACAGTGAAACGAGGAGCTTGCTGCACAGAAAATGGACATTTTGACAGGCTCCCATTTCATATTAGAAATGTTTTGATTTCGTTTCCTCTGCAGAACATAAACAGATTTTGAAACCTCAGAAGTTGCCATGAGACAAAACCCGCTGTTTCCTGGCCAGCTCTAATTGTGGCTTGTGACCAGCCCTTGCCTGTTGAAGTCAGAAGTTACACAAGGGAGGATCCTGGCTCAGCACAGATTTGTGTGGAGAAATGTGATTTGTCACCATCTCTTTAAACAAAGTTAACTCTTCACTTAAAGACTTTTTTTGTGTCTGTCTCTCTTTACTCCCAGGAAATCCCTGCAGAAAGAGTCCTACAGGCGGTGTGACAATGGGAAGGGCTGATGTGGCATGGGATGTGAGCATGGCAATGCTTTTATCCCTGCTTTTATCTCTGGAGTGCTGGGATCTGAGTGCAGCCATGGGGCAACATTCCTCATGTCCCAGCACAGCACAGCCACCCCAGGGACTGAGCTAAGCCTGAAGCAACATCACCCCCTTCCTCATGTGGGAAGGGTGCTTTCTTCTCCCTATCTTCTAGATGCACAGGCTGAGACTTTTTGAGTTGTCTTGGAGATTTTAATGCCTGCAGAACAGAAAGAAGAAGAAGAAGAAATGAGCCACCCAACTCCTGCAGACAGCTTTGAAAATATCAGCTTTGTATTTCTGGGCAGCTCATGAGCTCAGGAGTGCTGACAAAGTGGCCAGAATTGGGGAAGAGCAAGAAAAATGATGAAGTGCTTGGGCAGAGGGGCTTGGCCAGGGTGGGAGGAGGCACTGAGGGTTGCATGACTGCATTGGAAGAGGAAAATATCCCAGAGGCAAGAGAGGGGTTGGACAGAGGTGGTTGGTGTTGAGAAAAATAAAAGCCAACAGTGGCAGCACACCAGGAAACCTTTCCTCAGTCTGAACTTCAACCCATTGTGAAACCTTCCCTGTGGGGAAATGCTGGAAACCCCCGAGGTCATGTCAACAACAGTGGGGCTGGCTGGAGCCGCAGGAGGCTGGGAGGAAATACAGCTCTGCAGAGAGCTGCTGTACCTGGGCTCCTCTGATTTATCTGATCACATCAAAGCAACCCGTCCTGCAGGGCTCAGTGCAGGCAGGGACCTGACTGGCGGCCAGGTTTGGCAGAGCAGGAGCAGGAAAAGCCAATTTTGCAACTGGCTGGTTGAACTCCAGCAGGAGAGCATAGACCCACTGCCTGTACGGGCACTAAATGTACAGGCCAGGGCTTTTCTTTTGGATCAGGGTTTCATCTAAGAGAAAATCCTAATTTCACTGTCTGGTACCAAACAAGTTGATAGCACTGCCAAGGATTTATAAATATAGGACTTCTTTCAAGATAATCAGTGCTGCTCTTGACCTGAATTCAGGCTGTTAGGTTTTTCATCCCTCTCATGACAATTTCATTTTATCATCCCCGCCACTACACAGATTTTTCTGCAATGACTAATTTTGAAGATGGTAAGCTCACTGCTAAAAAACAGCATCAGAAATGTGTAGTTATCAGGAGCAGTGGGTGCCAAAGGCACAAATCTTACAGCTGTGTGAGGGGAAGCAACAACAGTCATCTGAATACAGAATTATTTTCATCCCATCTTTATCCTAGTGCCTCTGTAAAAGAAAAACAATCCCTTTTCTTTCCCCAGTGCCTATGGAATAACATAATAAACCAAAGAATCCCTCCAAGTTACTGTTAAATTTCCTTTGTGGTGTCTGTAGCAATCCCTTAAAGGGTTAGCTCTGAGTATTTCCTAATTTTGCAAGGACAACACAGGAAACGACTGCAACTGTGTTGGGTAAGTACACAGATTGTTTTTTCAATGAATTCTTTGTGTCTTTGATTTCCATTTATACTTCTGCATTCTGGTGCACCTAAGCAAATATTTCTGGGTGGAGCCAGGGAAAAACTGAATTTTTTTCTCAAAACTGACATTTTGAATATTTCCACTCAGCTTTCAAGTTGACTGAAAAATGAGTGTCATTGGGAGAAAAATTACCTGGTTTATTCCACATTTTCCCAATATTCAAATTTAAAATCTCAATGGTGTTTAGGAGCTGCAGGGTGTTTATATCTTGCCTGGGCTCTGCAGTGCTCATCCACGCTGCTCTTGGGGAAGGATGAGAGTTATGTGATGTATCAGATCTGTCATGGCTCCAATTATCTGAGAAATCATTGCAGACCCTTTTTTATTGCAAGAAATAGAGCTATCATGTTTTGACCACAGCAAATCTTCAAACAGGGAAAGAAGAAATCACGTTCTGTGCTCGCTTTTTCATGTGCCACTGACTGCTATGGTAATCCCATTGCCAAATCCTTTCCTATCTGAAAGTCTGGGCAATTGTTGTTTTTAAAGCCTTAAACCACAGACTGTGCCTCCTGAAACCCTCAATATTGACTGTGCTGGCTCTTAGGTTTCACTTTTGAACGTTTGTGGAGATTTGGGGAGTTTCCAGCCCAGCGAGCAGCAGGGCTTGTTCATCCTAAGGCAGATGCTTCCAAAACGCAGCGGGAGCAGGGCACACATGGTTCCAATTATCATATAAGAATTAAAAAAACCCAAAACATTCTTAGAGGTTTCCAGACTTAGGCCTAAGTGTTTACAAAACTGGTTTCAGCTTTTAAGAATGTATTTCCTGGCTTTGAAGCGGAGCCCCTTGACTTCATGGGATGCTGGATGTGATCCCTGGCTGCTCCTGGAGCTCCAGTGCCAAAGTGGCTCAGAGCAGGGGCTGATACCCAGAGCTCCATCCCTGCTGTGCCAGGGATGGGAGGGCTGTCCCAGCCTGCCAGCCCCATGGACTGCAATAGTTTTATAAGAGTTGTTTGGGATTTTTTTATGCCATTCCAGTCTCTGAGGAGATTTTGGCCAGCCCCAGTTAGGAGGCACATTTGTATTCAGTGGTGTAAGAGCTAAAAACTTCAGAGTATCCTCAAAATCACAGGGGAAGCAGAGATAATGTCCTCTCTTGGGACACCAGTGCTGGATTGCTCCCTGATGTGACTTTCTCTGTGTTTTTTCCATAGCCATTATAAACACCATAAAAAAGCACCCGTCCAATCAGTCTAAATAGAGTTTATTGTACATTAATGCTTTTATATTAACATTTTAAATATATATTATGTCCTTTTTGCCCTCTGTTTTTTTTTCTTCTTCCATTAGCAGAGAAAACTGCTGTTTTATTTTATGTCCTTTCACTTCAGCACTTGATGTACCTCCACGAAAACCTGCAGTTATTCCATAAAATCAGTCACTGAGGTAAATAATAACAACCTTACCCCATAAACCTGCTGAAACTGTTGAAATACAGCAAAAGATTAGCACAATCATTATTAATATAAACTACAAGAAAACAGAACATTAGCTGAATCTGTTATAAAAAAGGAATTTTTTTTCCAAGTTTTGGTTTTAATTTCTAATAAATAACAGAAATATTTTTTCTGGGAACATGAAGGATAGTTTTATAGCCTCAGTCTATCAGAAATAATGCCCCGTTGGCTCTGTTCTCTGCCACACACACTGAAGAGCTCAGATTCTAAAGCACCAGCTTCTCTTCTTCAGATACAGGGCAAAAATACTGATAATGAACATTTCATAAAAGCACAAAGACCTTTATCAAAGGGAAGGATGCATAATGCATTTTCAGTGTTATTATAATTATTATAGCACTTGCCTTTACACAGTTATTATTTGATGTTTTGGTTTGCTTGAGAAGAACATCTGAAAAAGACCTTCTAAGTCAAATCCAATGCTTTTAAAAGGCACTTAATGAATTTTTCTTGCTGTGTTTATGTTGAAAGGTTATGTTTTTGGAGATCATCTGTCATTTTTTTGTGCAAAACATTTGGATTTTGTAAGTCTATTAGTGAGATTACTTGTGCAATGGGTATATTTTCCACCAGTCCTGCAGGAGTCTCCTGCATAGTGATTTAGTGCTTTTGGAACCTGCCTGGCTGCCCTGGAGACCATTTTTTTCTTAATTGGTGGAGATACAGATCCAGTCTTTCCAGAACATGCCCGATGTGTCTGCACACACCAGCACAAGGACCTGGGCACCCTCAGCTCCTCTGCGCTGCTGGGACATGGAGAGGCTTGGAAATGCCCCCTGGGAACAGAGTTTTTGACCTTGCCATGGGCTTCTTTTGAATAAACCCAAATTGTGGTTAGATAGAGCCTCCCAAAACACCCATCATCTGGGCTGTGGGAAGCCAGATTCTGTGGTTTTTTTCACAGTAATACTAAAATAATTTTTTTCCCCTTGCTATTGATTCCACCCCGTAATTTCCTGAGGAATTCCTATAAAATTCCCCGAGGAGTTGCACATGGGAGGGGACAACCATTTCCAGGTCAACTCAAATACATCATCTTAATTATATACAGCAAAATTTGATGCCCACTTGTCTCACCTCATGATGTGAGAGCCAGGAGGTCGACACAGCTCTGGAGCTACTCCATCTGTGGTGCTCCTCCTGCACATGGGGGAGTAAATAAAAGCAATGCTGGGATCAGGAAGGGTCATTTCCTGTGCTTCCCTCAGCCTTCCCCACCTGGTGCACTGCGGGTCCTTGTCCATCACTGTGGGGCAATCTCTGGGAAAACCACTGGGAGGGCTGGATGGTTTTTCACCTGGGGATTCAGTTCAGACTCCCTTCTACACCACCCTGACAACTGAATTTAATTGATGGAATACTAAACCACGTCACATTTATATTAAAATTAAATAGTATGGACCAGACATCTGAGAATCAGGCAGGGCAAAGGGTTTTATTATTTTTTTTCTCCCTCCTTAGTGTCTCTTTTAACGTTGCAAAGGCTGCCAGAACCTGAGTGGTGTTAACACAGAAAATGTCACTTTAAATTGAGAAGTTTATCACTTCAGCTCTCCTTTGCCTCCCTTCTCTGACCAGTTGGTGTCTGGCAGCACGACCTCATCTCTCATTAGTGCCGAGGCAAGAGACCAGGCCGTGCTTGGGCAATCTGACAGGCCAGGCCCTTGTTTTTACAGATTGCCTTTAGCAGCTGAACTTGTCAGACATTTTAGGTAGAAAGAGCAGAAATGAGTAATGGAGGCATCTGATTATAGCCATAAAATTCACCCAACCCCAGAAAAACCCAAGCAGATATTTTAAGTCTGTGTTTGCAGGCTCCAGGGCTGCCAAGGCTGCTGCCAGCAGTAATAAACTCCCATCATCCGATCCCAGCCCAGCCCAGCCCAGCCAGCTGATTTATTTGGGTGAGGTGTGGAGGGCAGAAATTCCCTTTGTTGACTCCACTCCCAATGGCAGGGTCTGCACAGAAACCCAATAACCCAGGGCTGTGGCTAAGTCTTAATTCTATTGCTGCTCCCTTGGGGGATTGGTGTGAGTGGAGTTTTCAGCGCTCCTCAGGGTCTCTTTGGGGAGCAACAGTGTTCTGAGATTCCTGAGCTGCCATTGCATGGCTATATCAGATAAAGCACTTAGACCTCTGCCTTTGGCAACCAGGAGAAGCAGAAGTGGCCAGAAAACTATAGAATCATAGAAAAACCTGAGGTGGAAGGGATCCACAAGGATCATTGACTCCAGCTCCTGGCGCTGCACAGGACAATCCCAGGAATCACAGCAGGTGCCTGAGAGTCTTGTCCAAATGTCTTTTGAACTCTGGCAGGATTGAATATGTGACCATATCCCTGGGGAGCTGTTCCAATGCTCAACCACCCTCTGGGTGAAAATCCTTCCCCTAATATCTAACCTAAATACAGGGATGCCTCTGGTCCAGGCAGCACTGGCCCATCTGCTCCTCAAGGTGTGGGGCTCAGGAAGCAGAGGCTTTTCTCTTTCCTGGCCAGAATTTTACCTTTTGCTCACATTTTGACAGCACTGACAACAGCTTTGCATTTTCCTGTGTTTCTACAACAGACAAACAGGGATGGTTTCAGCCTGGGATTGAAGCAGGTGGGAGCAGATTTCTCCTCCAATGCTCAAACTCCTAAAACTGGGCACACGTGTCCTGGAAGTAGAAGGATGGTGTGATCATGATGCATGGACACACAGAGGAATGTCATGAAGCCAGACAGCACTGGACTGGCTCCAAATGCTGCTCTCAGTTCCTTCCCCAAGTTAGTAGGCGAGTGGCCACATCTCCAGTGGAGGTTAGACTGACCTTGGAAAATGCAGGCAATGCAGCTCACCCGGTTTGTAAACTGAGTCCAACACCAGGAGCTGTAAGACGAGGTGCCCCAGGCCAGAAACCTCAACCCCATGACCTGACTTGGTCAGCCCTCCATGACCCTGAGACAACCAAACCTACACTTCATCATGAAACAGCAGATCCTGTGTCCTTTTGTGGTCATCCCAGCCAAGGTCAGACTGGCACAAGGGGTTTAATGCTGAGACTGAGTGGGAAATTTCTGTTTGTTGAGCTGACTGAGAGGCTGAAGATGCTGGAAGGGGGAGTGCCAGGGCTGACAAAGAGCAAGGGAAAAACTAATGGCTTTTAGTGTTTCTCATTTATTTTTTCCAGTTACTTGGAACACCTTCTTTTGAGGATATTTTTTTTTTTTGCCATTTTTGCTTTACAGCAATTACCCCTGATTGTTTCAAACTATTAGCATTCAGAAATAAAGCACGATTATCTCTTTCCAATATTTTTCGCGGATTTTTGACTTCAAATCCATCCAATAAACCCAACCTGAATTAATGAGCCTACCTAGGCAGCTTTTAGATAAAAGCAAAGGCAAGGAGGCATTCCTGCTTTTTCTGCTGCTCATCAATGCCCACCAGGCACCTCATGCTGCTATTCCCTGCAAATAAAAGGAAATGGTCCCAAGGAGTGAGCGCTGCTCTAGCAGGACCCCTTTTTCCCAGTTTTCAGAGGACACCTGATGGTATTAGCAGCAGCAGAGCAGTGGTGTTTTGTCTCCTGTGGTTTATGTGCAATTACACAAGGGCAGTTCATGCCCAGGCGCTGCCAGAAGCGGTGCCTGCTCCACCACGTTCGGCCCCGCTGCCAACACCTCCCTGCCTCCCATCAAAGAGAAACGTGAGGAGCTGCTTCACCTGATCTGAGGGAAGCTTTTGACACAGTTAACTGTAGCATATTAATTAACAAACTTCAGCACTGAGGCTCCTCTGATGCAGCTCTCACAGGGTTTCACAGCTGGAGTGAAGCAGGAGGAGGGAGGGGATGTTCACAGCTCTGGGTCCTTCACCTTCACAAAGATACAGCATCCACGTACAGCAGCAGCAGCCAGGGTGGTGGTCCATGGTGCTGGGAGGGGATGGAGCTGCAGCATCCCCCAGTCACCTGGCCAACCTCATCCTTGTGTTATCCTGCAGCCCTGGTATCCCACAGAGGGGCTTCTCACAGTGATTTGCTCTGTGAATTTCTAAGGAGATAGAAAAAGGTTACAGCAGGGGCTGCCTGGCTCCTGCTGCCCCACATCCCAGCTTGGCTGTGTCCATATTTAGACTCATTGTGCTTCTGTGGTCCTGTATTCCTGCAGAAACCTAAACCAAGGGAAAATGGGGCAGTGGATGACAGCAATGTCACCGTGGCCCCAATGCACAGCAACTGCAGGCCATGGAAATTGGGTCAGCTTCTTCTGGTGTAAATCAGCACTCCTTTGCTGAAGCCGGTGGAGTTAAAAGAGTGCAAGAAAGACCAAAATTAGGTCAATCAAATGCACAGCTCCTTTTATGCAGCAACGTAACCCTCTTCTTTCTTCCTACTATTCTGCACAGTCAAGTAGGTCACAAGTATCTCCTGTCAGGCAGAGCTGGGTCCACTGAGGTAACTCTGAAATATTCTTCAAATCAGTGGGACATCAGGAAGAGACATCCCTGTCCCCTCCTGCCACTGTGGTCTCTGATCACAGGTCTGAGGGGGAACAGGCTCTCAGGGGGGGCTGATGAAGGCAGGAATTAAAACGCCCCAAAACTCTTAACCTGGGTCTAACCAGGCAAGAGATAACCTACAGTCCTAAATACCCCATTCATAGCACTTGCCTTCTGGGAAGGGTTTTGCCATGGCCTGTGCTTGAAAGGCACGTCACAGACATGATCAGGAGTTATTCTGGTGGCCCCCAGCAACTCCTGAGCCACCTGCACTGGAGCCTGCCTCCTGTGTGAGCAGTGAGATGTGCTCCTGCAGGGTCCCACAGCTTGCAGTGCCACTGCTGCTGGGGCATGCTTTATTTCCCAAAGGAGTGCTAGAATAATTGGACCAGACCTCTCCTCAGAAAGCAGGCCAACAGCTCCTCTGTTTCCCTGAAGAGCCTCTTGTACACAACCTTCTGTACATATTTTACACGCCTTGAACCAGTGAGACCAGAACAACTGCTTAACACCCACTGGAAAAGAGGCATAATTGAAACAAACTGGAAATAAGATCATTAGTGAAGCAATCCAGCTTCCTATTTTCATTCACCAGGAGCAGTGCCAAAAGGTAATTCTGAAGCTGGAGAAACTCTGTGAAGAACCGTGGTGGAGTCAGCGGAGCAGCGCAGGGAGGGAGAACGTGGGTGAGAAATAGTCTTCAATTGCTGAACACGTTGTTTGAGCTATAATGATTTCGTGATTCTGACTGAGAACTTTCTGCCTGAATCATAAAATAAATAAGGGTCCTGGAGCACCATAACAGCAGCCAAGGAGATGAAATCATGAGACTTTCAAAACCAGAGCTGCTCCCAAGTTTGGCAACTCCCCTCTGCGGTGAGGAATGAAAGCTGTGTGCCAAGTCAGTCAGAAATTATAAACAGTCCCAGAAATGGCTATTTCTTCTGCACCCAGCCTTTTTCAACATTTTCTTCTCTTAAACTGTTCCACATCTTGTGCCTGCCTTACCTTGTGTCTGTGTATAGTCTCTAGAGGTCTGCAATAGGTGGCTAACACGTGTTAGCACCAGTTCTCTCCCAGGTGTCTATGGAGCCAGGATGTGACAGGTTGGATAGTGAGGGAGTCTTAATTGCTTATCACACTAAGACATTACTGTAGTCACAACAGCCATGTGAGACAGCGATAGCAGCAACCAGACTTTGGTCCGACAGCAATAAAAATGAACAATACTAATTTCTGCAATTATTTACCACTCACAAGCAAATTAGTCATCTCTTTGCCATACCTGAGACAGTAGATGCCACAAAATACCTTCAGTGCCATCTAGCTACTAAGTTACTTGGAGAGATAAATTTGCAACTCGCACTAATTGCCACAAGGCCCATCAGTGGCAATGTCCTGTTGCAGCAGCTGATGCTCTGCCCTCAGGGGTCTAATCAGGATGGTAATAAAAGCCACAGAGATAATTTGCAACCATGAAAAAATCTGCTTTAAATGGATGCTTATCTAAAGTAACATGAATTCCTCCGAATCATGACTAAATGAATAAATAACTACATGCACCCCAAACCCACAGGATATTTCCTTCCACTTGTAAAGGCACTTCAGTATCTCCAGTCCCTCTGAACATTTCCAAGAAGGAGCAACAGCACTTTTGTGGTTTAGCTTTAGTTTCACAGAGACCTAAAGAAGCTCTGAAAAGTACCTCCCTTGCTTTCTGCTAACCTTGGGTTTCATGTCCATCTCCATACCTATCATGCTCCAGGATCTCAGTCCATCATGGAGGTACTGGAGTGTTTTTATCCCTGATCATCTCTGAACTGGTGGATTTTTACAGAAAATACAATAACCTTCAAAATTCCATGGACCTATTTTACTGGTGGTGACTCCACTGCCATGAGTGCACCCACAATTATGCCCACACCACAGCCACGTGTGCATTGTGCCAGGCTGGGGGCAGGCTGGGAATGGGTGCATACTGAGGGATACAGCAGACATGTAGCTTTGCCTAGATAACTCATTCTGAACAGAGCTGGTTTTTCACTTTTTCCACCCCTGGCCCAAACTGTAGACTGTTGCCAGGCATTTTGGTGTGTCCTGGACCAAGTTTCTTAGCAAAAAGTTGAGAGAAGTAAAATAGAATTAATGTCAAAGAGTGGCTGTTTTTATGACATACTGTATTTTGGTGAGGTTATTCCATTTATGGTGTGATTTGTCCAGATAAAATCTGTCTAGAAATGACCTTATGGTCTGGGTATGATGCTGATACAGGAGGCATGTGTGCTTGTGCTCCCACAATGTCCAACAGCAATGCCTGGACAAGGATCAGCTCCATGGATGGAGCAGGCTACTGTCCCTGCCCACTCTGCAGGTCTGATCCTACTCTGGGTGCATGCCCGGGGAAGGTGAGATCAGTCCCACCAAGGGGAGATGCCCTGGCTGTGACAGCAGAACACATCTGGCAGTGATGCCACTTGCACTGATGGCAGCAGGACGTGTGTCAGAAGAGATCAGCGCCTGTTAGTGCACAGTGAGGACTTCCTCCTTGGAGGCTCTCACTACCTTAATGCTGGAGAGTTTATCCAGACCAGATTGTTCACCTCTAAATCATACTTTCAGGTGCCACATTCACATGTTTTTTGCAAATCTCCAGGAGCAAACAACATCAGCCATTTCAGGGAGCCCAAGTCAGCTTCTGCTGGCTGACAATCTGTCTGTCAACGTCAGAATAAAAGTTTTTGGAGCATACTAATAATTGAAATTAGTGCTGAGGATGATACTCATTTCATATGGATGGACCTCAGCAGTGTGGAGTGGGTCTTAAAAGAGCATATGTGTGGCACCCACAAGGAGAATTTTAATTGTTCCTTAAAGCTTTCACTGCAAAAGGTAGATCCGAGCATGGCAAATGCTGGCAGGTGAAGCAGAGAAGGCCTGCAGCCCTCAGCTGTCCCTCTGAGCTGGAATTACCATATAGACACTTAAATAAAAATGAGCCCAGCACAGGAACCTGACACCACATCTCAATCCAAGCCTTGCTGATTTACACCAGCCAAAAAGAGGCCTGACCTGCAGGGCCAAACCTGGCCCACGGCTGTGTGCCGGCAGCTGCGGTGATTTAGAAGCTCTGTCAGTGTCAGTCACCAGTGGGTCTCGTTGAAAGCCAGATTTATCTTGTAATCTGCACTAGAGGCGTAAACTGCTACTGCTGCTCCCACACAAAATAAATCAGCCCAACGCAGCCCGGAGCTGGTGGCTGTGAGCTCCAGTCCTCACTCTGATTTATACATCCTTATGTTAAAGTCAGCAGTGGCCAAGGGTGGGCAGGAACCTTCCTGTCACCTCCAGGCAGGGGACTCCAGCAGCAGGCTGGCACTGGGGCAGCGTGGGGACCTGCCTGGCCTGGGGACAGCCACAAGCCTTTGGGTCAGCCTGATCCAGGCTTCCAGTGCCTGGCCAGGGCTTCCCCAGGCTGTGGCAGCAGGAGCAGGCGCTGCTGTCCTGCTTTGCCGGGGAAATGCCTGAGCACACGAGGTTAACTCAGCCTTCAGGCTCACGTGAAGGTGAGTTAATTTTTAGCTAATTTAGTGAGTTAATTAACTCATTCTAGGCATCTTTGGTTCTGAAACAGAGACTGATGAAACTCAGGAAGAAAGATAATAGTATAATACCCACCCAAATGTAGTCCCAGGGAGTGTAAGCCTCCAAATCTTCATATCCTTACTGCAAGCTTACGATTTCAGTAGCTCTCCCCTTTGGGATTTTTTGTTATCACATAAGATAAAGAGCACTGTTTTCTCTTTCAGTCCTGCATGGCACCACCACTGCTCCATCACTGCCCTGGCACACTCCCTTTGGATACAAAGCAAAAGCCCTGGGACAGGGGCAAATTTTGAAGCCCACCCAGCACAGGGAGTACAGGATTTGGGAACGCATCAACAAATTGGTGATTGCCACACATCCAAACAGGGCCACAGCAGTGGGGTTTTGGCAAGTGGTGACCCAGGAGGCAGAGGAAAGACGATGCTGTTTTCCTGGCTACAAGAGGTGGGTTGGTGGCAGCCCATGAGAGCCCACCCTGATGAAAGAACCATCCAAGCGTTGTGCTGGAGTCTGCGCATTCCTCGGTGTCGGGTGAAGCCACAGGGGTTTGGCAGAGCAGCCACAGCTACACCCGCTGCCTCCTCAGATACTGCTGGCAATTTCGGGCAGCAAAATAACACCCTGGCAGTGCCAAAAGCCACAGTGATTAGCAACAGTCTAAGTAATCAAGTAAAAGCTCTTTTCCACAGCCGAATGACCAGATTGCCAAGCACGCAAAGGGTAGTAGCTAAAATGGATTGCAGCTCACATGGATAATTTCTATCAGAATTATGTTATTGTATTAAAACAGTGATGCATAATGTATGGCCGTGCATCTCTGCAATAAACATCTTATGTTTAATTTAAAAATCTATGAGTCATTAGAAAAGTTCTCTCATTATGCTGCACAGACCTTTGTTGAGTCAGCAGCAGAAGAGACTTTAAAAAAGAAAGTTCAAGGAATCACATGTATGTGAAATACCTGAGCTGGGAATGGGAGTGTGACCTGAGCACTGTGTGACAGCATATACTGAGTGGAACAGCCCATCCTGGGGGGTCGTGTGCTATGCAGAAAGTGGACATCCCTGCTCTGCACTGGAAACTTGTGCAACAGCCTGGTAGTGGCAGAGGAAAAATCAACGTGTCTGATCCTGAAGCTGTTGCATAGGTTTAACTTCCATGAGGTTCCATGGCACTTGCAACACAGGTGAAATTGCCAACTAGGCTGCATCAAACGTGCAGCCAGGGTGGTTTCCATCAGCACTTGCTGTGAGCTGTGGGTCTGCAGTCACTCATTTTACTCACTCATTTTGATTAAAACTCACTCCCCTCCCTGTGTTGGGTAATCTCTCCCTGCCACTCACAGAAACCCTTTGCATCTCCCAGAGGCCTTTTTCCCTCTGTAGCCATCCACGATTCCATCGTGGGCACCACAACCACATGAGCACAGCCAAATGGATCTCGTTGTCCGAGTTCTTTCTGCCAGCCCTCTGCACTGACAGCAGCTCCTGCTCTCTGCTCACCACCTCGCAGCAGGGTGGATCAGCTGGACACCACAGTGAGCTCAGCCAAAAAGCAGAGCTCAGTGCTTGATTCAATGTGAAAACCACCATCAGCTGGGACCAGGTCTGGACAGGCAGTGTGATTTTTTTGTCATGTGCAAACGGGCTGATCAAAGTGCTGCTGGCAGGTAGCGTGGTGGAGCAGTGCTGCAGAGAGCTCGGCAGGCCCGCAGGAAACCACAGCGCTCTGAAACGAGCGCGCCTTCGCCAGAGTCAGCAACAGCAGCCTGCAGACCTGAACTTCATTACTTCTCATTTCATACACTCTTTAAACTGATCTCTTCTTTACCTTCCCCCAAGTTTTATATCCTTGAATTTTACCGGGTAATCTTTCCTCTCCGTGGACGAGGAAGGTTTTAGAAGATTTAGGATAATAAAAGCCTTGGGAAAAAGAAAAGCGATGGGGTTTCCAGGTACTGTGCAGAATTGTGCAATGGCAATTTGGAGCAGAAGTGATATTTCTGGCACTGATGTCGCTCTGCCTTGGGAATTCTTCCTCCATTCTGCCTGTTTCCACCTGCATGAGGGGCTCACACTGCCACCTTCTCAGCAGAGGCCCTCACTACCCATCCAAGCACCTCACACAGCACAGAGGTGGCATTTTCATCATGTGCAGGAGGAACCAGAGATCTCTGCTGCTATCTAAACATTAGAAGCTTTAATATTTGCTCTTCTCAGGCTCCTGTCCAGCAGCCCGTGCAGCTTTCTACATAAAGACAAAAATGTCAATCAATACTGAGCACAGCCACACCATGCTACTCATTCCTCCCTGAGAGGGGGTTTTACCAAAGCTGAATCACAGCAAAAACCTGCAGAAATGATAGTGATTCCAGGCTTCAGTGGATATCACTGGGAAACAGAGTGGCCGTATGGATTTTCCACCTACCATCAGTTACCAGCAACACAACATACTTCACTCCTGAGATGCACACTTAGGGTTGGGTTAAAAATAGATAAAGGAAGGAGAGCAGAGCACTGTGGTGTTTGTGTGTGATCAGCACAGGAGCCAACTCAGCAAGAAAAGCACTGAGCAGGGTCGATCCAATGATGTTCCTTGGCAGAGGGCCATGGCTTTGCCCACTCCTGGAAGACGCTGCTTTGTAAAGCAATGGAGAAAATGCAACAGGGAGTAACAGCAGAGCAAAGCATGGATCAGATAAGGACTAACAGCACGCAGCTTTGACGCACAGGGTGTGTAGGTAGCTCCTGCACATGGTGCCAAAACCTCACTTAAAAAATGCCTTCACTAGAGCATGGGGTAATACTTTGCTCCTCAGGGCTTGAGACAAATGGAGGATGCCCCACCATGCCTGTCTTGGCAAGGAAATGGCCCCACCTCCCCCGTGGCTCAAGTGAGGGTCTGCTCAGCTCACAGGGGGACTGGCAGCCTGGACATGGTGGGTGTGTTGCTGTTGTTAATCATGATCACAACTGACACGGAATGTGAGTCAGCAGGAACTGGAAAGTGCAGAAACAAGGCTTCCCTTCCCACCTTGGAGACCACCCCAGCAGTCCCAGCTGAATGCCTGGGACACAAGAGGCCAGAGCCAGCCAGCACGTGGATACGGCACCACCATAAAGCCCTCAGTGCCCGCAGTTCTCTCTAACTTGGGCAATTTGTGTGAGTGATGGGTGCCCTCATACAGTCTGTGGGGACAGGGCTGTGCAATAGGACACAAGAGAGAAGAAAACAGAGGCACCAAGTGTGTGTGCATGTCTGCGTGTGTGTGTGTGTATGTGTGTGTGTGGCAGTTCAGGCACAACGTCACATCCCTGCTTTATTTATTCCATGAAGTATAAAACCACATAGAAGATGTTTGAGGTTATCTGAATCTTGAACTCCTAAACAAATGATCAACTTCTGACTCATTTCTAAGAAACTCGGGCTTCTGTGACCAAGCTTCCTTTACAGTCATCAGTGAATTTTAAATTACAAGCTGAGAGGATGTAATTTTCAATGAAACTTGCCTCCTGTGCATTTTGTGGGTTTGATTTAGTATCTGGAAGATGATACTGAAATATTTGAGTCTATAACAATTAATGAGCATATTCTGGAGGTTATAGCTGCATCACAGTTCCTACCATGACTCTCCTTTGTTTTTTTTTTAACTGCTAACAAACACAGAGGTTGTGTATCTCCACACCCAGTAACTGCCTTCACATTCATGCTAACTTTAACAAGACTCACTGTTTTCCAAGGCCCACGAAAGGCCTTGACCTATAAAATTCAATTTCAAATGGTAAAAATCCCCTGGCCACTGTAGATGCTGGTGACAAACTAATGTGTTATGTTCCATAACGGTCTGTTTTGAGTGCTGACTTGACCTGTAAGTGTTCTAGATACAACCTGACTAAAATGGGTTTTATTATTTCCCATTAGTGCCTGCCGCAAGAAAATCAACGGGCAGTCCACAGGGGAAATAAAAGTATTTTCTCCTCTTGATAGCATCTGCTGCAAATGTAAACAGACCTTTTCCCATCCCTTTCCTCCTTTCAGTTTCTTTCCAACACTCTGATGTGATCAGATTTCCCAAGATACGTGCTTTTGTTGCAAGTCCCAAGGCAGGGTGAGGGCAGGAGATGTTCCTCCACCCCACAGGACCCACTGCTGTGGTTGGGTGATGCTCCATCAAGCCCCTGCCCAGCAGCTGGTCACAGAGATGCACTCTCAGCACAGGAGGAGGACTGTGGCTGAGTGGTGTTTCCATATTACAGTTGGACTCACTGACATGAGGAACTTTATTTTTCATAGAGCTGTAGAATGGTTTGGCTTGGAAGAGACCAAATGCCTCTGCCATGGGCAGGAATGCCACCAGGTTGCTCCAAGCCCTGTCCAACCTGGCCTTGAACACTTCCAGGAGTGGGGCATTCACAGTTTCTTGGACAACACACAACATATGCCCAGCCACGCTGCTGTGCAGACCCCAACATCCAGAGCAAGCCCAAGATGATTTGGGGCAGAGCCCTGTGCCATGCAAGCACATGGCCCCATGCAGGCGCCCTGGGACAGGGCTGATGGCACAGCTGTCCCCTGCACTTGGCACCCTGGGACAGGGCTGATGGCACAGCTGTCCCCTGCACTTGGCACCCTGGGACAGGGCTGATGGCACAGCTGTGCTGGGGCCAGCTGCACTCGGGCACTGTGGCCACACAGGGACACCCAGCAGCTCCAGCCTGAGCCTGCCCAGTGCTGCCTCCACACCCCAGGAGCAGCATGTGCTCCTTGCACTCTGCTCCTTCCTGGCTTTTTCTGCCCCTCATCAGAGAGTGCTTCCCAGCAGTGCCCACCAAACTCGCTTGCCCTCCTTTCATTTCCCAAATTTTTTTTTTCTTTTTAAAGCAAATTATGCAGTTAAAAAAATCCCCTAGCATTAAAACCTGCCTCACGTTGTCATGTCTCAGTAAAACAATGACATTTTTCCCTCTTTGATGCTCAGATCTGGCTCTGCAGGAAATTTTACTACCATGACTCTTTCATCTCTCTCCTGGTTTGAAGATAAATGATCCTTGGACTCTTCTGGACCCACATAAATCACAAAAGCAATCTACTAAGAGAGCTGCCTGTGGCACCGACTTCAGCAGGAATTGAAAAGGACAGTCAAAAATATCCATAGTGCTTACACAAGGAGTAACAGAGCTGGAGTAATCCAATGCCTTCTCCTTTTGGCAAGCAGGGACCTTCTCCTTTTGGCATGGAGAAGAGGAAAATGGTGGGAACATGGCACTGGGTGAATGACAGCCCTGGGATATCATCCTTGGAGATACCGAGGATCACTGCAGAGAAAGCACAAAACTGAGCAGTTTCTGAGGACATGGGATTTACCTCCAAAGACAAACAAGTCCTGGTTCATTGCCAGGCCACCAGATTTGGTCCTGGGGGTCAGATGCTTCTGACACTATCCCTTTCCTAACTACATCTAGCTTTACCTGCAACTTAAAGGGGGTTTGCCCCCAGTCAATATCTGAACAAGGGACTATGGCCAGAGAGATGGCACCTTTGGGGACTCAAGTTTGGGGGTCAGGAGAGGCAGCTCACCTTACACTGCAAACAAATTTCAGCCTTTGTTGAGGTTTCATATGCAGGATGGAGAAACTTGAATGGTTGCTACTCAGCATTATTTTTTTCTCCTTGCAGAAATTCCCCTGAGGGTCCAAAGCGATGGAGAAGAACAACCATAGCACCAGAAACTTGGGCTGAGAGTAGGGTGACAGCCCTCCAGACAAGACTTCTGCTTGGAGCTCCACGAGAAACCACAGGGAAAAAAGGACAGCACATGGCCTGGGGAAAAGGATTTATCTCACATTGCCTAGCTTGAGGCTCAGGCCAAACTGGAGCAGGGAGCATGTGGGGTTAATATCATGTACACTGAGCTTGCTTGTGAGATGGTTATGGGGTGGGCAACAGCTCCCAACATGGCCTCATGAGGTGAAGCAAATCCTCTGTTGCATGAAGGTTTAGGTGCAACTGAGAGCTGATCCTTGTCCCCAGGCACAGCTTCACCCTGGAGCAGCCCGGCAGGCTGCAGCTGCAGAGAACGCTGCTCCAGCAAGCAACTGCTCCTGGGTGACTTGTGCTTCCCCGTGGGTGGGGTGTGGGCTGCAGAGCTATTTTTGTGTCTCCCCTCGCTTTCACCCGAGTGCAACTGGATACCACAAGCCCCATCAGCCCTGAGCAGCGTGCACAGCACTGCTCATGCAAAGCACGCTGTGCTCGCAGGCAAGGTGATGAGGTTTCTCACTTCTTTTTTTTCTTTAAGCAAATTTTTGAAGCCTTAATTGCCAAGTAGTGTTGTTCATTGCTCCTTGAATTTGGGAACATCTGCTGAAATCATTCAAGCAGGGCTGCTCCCCATTAATACAAGTATTATCTTGAAACTGGATCTAACACAGACCCTCCTGACACTCTGCTCCTTCCAGTCTGATAAAGCACTTTGTGATCCTGTTTTCAGTCCTAACATTCCAATCCACACCAAAATCATTTGAGTGCATACATGTACCCCCAGCTATTAAATAGCTTTCTACTGCAGTAAAGCACCACCTCCCAGCAGTGACCCCTTTATCAGTCAGGGTGGGATGTGGGGACACTTGGCCTAAAGCATTATAGATGATGCCCTCTATTTTTGCTCCATTTCAGTTCATATTGCATGGCCATCTCCCACTTTTTCATCTGCTTTATTCAACTCTGACTACCTTACTATAAGAGGCACAGAAATGGGAGCCAGGAAGTGTCACGAGAGATGGTTTTTTGGAATAATTATCCTTTTTTCCATCACAGAGCTGCAAAGAGAAGCAGAAGCTCTCTTGAGTTCTAAGCTCTTCTCATGAGATAATGAAATCAATAACTCCAAGCTCTTAATGCAGGTTTAGGGATGCCCCTGCTTAGATATCTCTACTGGAGGCTTGTGAAAATCAGGCCTGATTTTCACAGCTGCTTGATTTTTCCCTTTTCTGACTTGGAAAAGCTTGGCAGTGTTTGCATGGCATTTTACACATGTGGAATTACTGATCTAATTTTGGTTTCTTCCATCCTTTTATTTGGGTACAGACAAATAACATCCTTTTGCACAGCGTATTTGTGGGAAACGACAACAGGACGCCAGCTCAGAGCGAAACCTCATGAGCAGGAGGATGACAGACAGAGGAAATGGTCTGAAAAGCAATGGATGGCAAGACAGAAGGGGATGAACAACTCCACTTCAGCAGGGTACTGCACGTGAGGAAAGCAGACTGCTGGCTGCGACATTCTGCTCCCTTCAGGACTGATTTTCACAAAGTTTTTGTATCCCTGTTGACACTGTGGTCACTGGGACCATAGGACTCCACTCTCCTGAAATAAAGCTCTTTGAGGTTGGAAAAGACTTTTAAGATCATTGAGTCCAACCATTAACCCAGCACCAGTGGTGCCACAGGAGAGGATGGCAGGGCAAGGATGTTAATCTAGAGATGAAGTCAGAGTTGTGCACTTGAATGTCTTTTCACAAACCAAACGTGTTGATTTGGCAGAAATTTTCTTATTCTTTGGGTGATTTTCAATGGGAAAAATACTGCTGAGCTTCAAGGCTGACTGAGTTGCTCAGGGGAATGAGTCCTGCGGGAGTCCAGCAGCCAGGCTTAGCTGGTGGCCAACACCAGCATTCCTGCTCCCGTGATTGGGAAGGGTTTTCAGAGCTGAAGGACTACAGACCCAGCCTTCATCCTATGATCAGTTGTGTGTTTGTGATTTACCAAGCAAATTTATGTGGGCTTTAGGGTGCAATTTCATTAAAATGTCCTTTTTCCCTAACTCCAGAAGATGGTTACAAAACATGCTGAAATTTATTTTTCACTCGTTAGGGCTTCCAGAACTTTGTGCTCATCTATCTTACGTTATTTTTCTTTCTATTTGTGGTTTTGAGGTCATGGCTTCAGAAATGTTAACTCTTCAAGTAAAGTTCTGAGCCAAAACCAAATTCTTCTTGAAGGAAATACTGACCTTTCCACTGGTGCCTTACAAATGAAAAACATGGAAATGGATACATGGTAATTGATCTCTCCTCTGATCAAAAGGTACCTCAGGGAAGTTACATCCTCATGGAAAATGCTAAATGATAGTGTTGGGTGGACAGTGCAAACAGACACAAGCTTTCCCACAAATATTTGCTTGTCTTAAATCTGCTCGCCTCTGCTCATGGCTCGCCAGAGTTTATTTTCCACAAATATTCTAACAAGAGCTTGTTGGCAAGAATATACATAGAAACTGCTCAAGGTAACATCTGAGGAAACTATTTTTGAAAGTCTGTTTTAAGGCCAGCAACCCTAAACCCCTGCTATTTTCATGTTTTTGGAATTACCATCCCCACGGAGAGGGCAGCATTCCCTTTGGAGGAGGCCAGGCATGGGGATATGGCTCTGAGTCATGAGTCAGATTCTTATTCTGCTCTGGGGAAGATGCTGATTAACCAGTGACAGCTGGAGCACTGAGACTGTATGGTCAGAGGAAGAAAGCTCTGGAAATGCTCTCCCCTGCTCCCCGCCTTGAGTTATGGGAAGGCATGAGAATCAGGGATCTCTTCTTATTCCTCTTCCCCAAATACAGATGACAGCTGGCAGTGATGTCCCAGGTGGTATTTCGGGCACAGGGAGCAGTGAGGTTCCTGAACATGCAAGTTTGGGTCACTGGTCTGGCTGCACACCACTGCCAAAACCAGAGATAGCAAAATTCCCTTCCCTGAGCACTTAGGCGACTGAGATCCTGCTGGAGCAGGCTGCAACACGAATCCTCCAGGCAGTTTATATATAGCCTGAGAGAATCAAAGAACATTATTTTGAGTTCATGACCTAGTCTTCATAGTCCTTGTAGCAGCCACAAGGCAGCTGGGATCAGACTTGCCCTGTGAATGCAAGACTGGGGCACCTTGTCTCTCTGGAGCTTGAGCAATGAAGCAGATCCTCAGGGAAACCCCACAGCAAACTGGTACTGCAGAACTGGGCTGCTGGGGCTGCACCTTCCAGCTTACTGCAGAGCTTGACGTCTTCAAGTCTGGCTTCATTTTGATTCAGAAGAGAACAGCTGGAACTCTCCTCAAAACTAAAAGGAAGACCCTTCTGGGTAGATCATAGCATTTAATTTTTATTGAGACTCCTTTATTTTCTATTTTTGCAATAAATAATAAACAATAAAACTGGAAAGCCATTCCAGAGTGAATAATATCATAGAATCATATAAAATCCTGAGTTGGAAGGGACCCTCAAGGACCACTGAGTCCAGCTCCTGGCCCTGCACAGATACCGCAGGAATCATACCCTGGGCCTGAGAGGATTTGCCAAATGCTTCTTGAACTCTGTCAGGCTTCGGGCTGTGACCACTTCACTGGGCAGCCTGTTCAGTGCCCAACCACTCTCTGGGTGAAAAACCTTTTCCTAATATCCAACCTAAACCTTCCCTGACACAACTTCAGGCCACTCCCTCAGGTCCTGCCCCTGGTCACCCTCCACTTCCCCTCATGAGGAAGCTGTAGACCCCAATGAGGTCTGACCTCGGTCTCCTCTTCTCCAGCTGCACAAACCAAGGGACCTCAGCTGCTTTTATGGCTTCCCCTCCAGACCCTTCCCCATACTTGTGTCCCTCCTTTTTATGATCACTACTAGATTCATATCTTATATTGTGGTGCCCAAACCTGCACACAGCACTCAAGGTGAGGCCACTGATGTGGGTTTTTTTAAACCTGGTTAGTCTTTGGGGAACACATAATTTTGGATGTATTTTGATGGAAGAATTTCATCAGCAGAGTTTCAAACTTGTCTATCACCTTGTTAATAGCACGTAGCAATAGTATTTTGCTCTTCTTCAGGCACTTTACCCAGTTTCTCAAACCACATTATGAAACTACATGGTTACCTCTATTCTAGACTGATCTTTCTAAAGGTGAGGTGGAAAGTTTTTCATTTCACTTCTAAACCATCATTGCCAATAGATCTCTGTAAATTACAAGTGTACAGTCAGGAAACGAAACCATTTTCACAGTGTACGTCAAAATTGGGCAGCGTGAACTGACTACAGCCTCCCCAGACAGGAGAGAGAGCTGTGAACAGGAGTCAAGACATTCTTCTCTGCAAACCCCTTCCCATGGAGCTGTTTGTGAATCTCCTTATTGCATGTCTTTTTCCCCCCTCTTTTAGGCTGCTGGGTGTGTTTAGTCTGGAAATCTGCTGGGAAAAGCATGGTGGCTTCCTGCTGCCATTGCTATTGATGCTACAGGGTGGAAGGGCCATGCAAATAATTTTGGAACAGGAGATGTGACACGGTGGAAGAGAAAATCACAAGAAATTGTTATTGCCTGAAAGCATTTTTGCAACTTTTGGTTTTTACTATGTCTCAAAAATTTTAAAGGGAATAAAACTTAAAAATTAGGCTTACAGAACAGAGTGACTCCTACAAAACACAATCACAAGCAGTTGTGATATTAGCAGCCACCCCTTCAGCATTCTGGTTACGTAGGCACTGAATGAGAAAGGCAGAAGTGTATGTTTGGAAAGGAAACCAATTTTTCACAGGTTCCTCCCTCCACAGCGGGAGACCACAGACTGAGAAGAGCTGACTACCCTTCCGGTAGCAATAATGCAACTGCACTATTCATAGCGAGACAGAAAAACACCAGCTGATTTTCTTTGCATCATAATCTGGTAACCTCGGAATTAACCTTGCTGGACACAGATCTGTTAACTTTCACCATGCTTCTCCCATTAAACTAGTAAAGTCTGTGACAGAAATAGCTGCCCACAGCTGTTATGAATTGATATGTTCCCTGATGATGCTTGGCGCTGCCTGCAGAAAAAAGTTTCTTATTTAATGCTCTGCCATGAAGGCAACCTTTTTATTCCTTTTATTTTTTCTATTTTTAATATTCTTTCATTGCAAACTGAGGGTATTAGACTGCTGTGCTATGCTTTGCTTGGAATGGAAAGCAGACGTGTTCCCTGAGTCTGCTCCACAGTGGTAACTCCATACCTGATATTTTCAGTTTAGGAAAGGAAGGGTGGAGGGTGCTGGCAGGGCTGAGAAGCTGCAAGCTCATCAAGTTACACTGGAGTATGCCCCACACTTCCAGTGCTAACAGGGAGCTACAGACCCTGAGATGTCCCAGCCCAGCTGGCAATGACACAAAGGAAGGCAGCAATCCACTTGAGGCCACCATCCTGAGAACACCAGCTCACACAGAGCGGCAGCCACGGGTTCAGTGCGTGCTCAGAACGGAAATCCCCAAATCTGCAAACAGCACAAAAATGGCAAAATCCCCATATCTGCAAAGCCACCTCTGTGAACTGCTTTATGTATGTACCAAACAAACACAGATCTTTAGAAACACATTAACACCTGCTTAGAGCTCCTTGGGCCTGGCCACCCTGGCTGAAGGACGTTTAAGCACTGGGTGAGTGTCACATCACAAAGTAAAGCTTTCATAAATCTTTTTGAACCCTGGTTGAAAAATTGACTTAATTGCCAACAGTCAGATTGTGTCCTTGGGACATACAGCACGTTTATAGAAAACGAAGTATGGGAAGATGTCTAAAGTGAGAACAGTGACAGCAAAACCCACATGAACTCCTGACTTGCTGGCAAGAACATTTGTAGGGTACAGACAAAGCAGCCCAGGTGCCAGGATCATCCGCTCAGCATTTGGCAATGAGACACCCAGACACGAGGGACCTGCCTGCAACCACCTGCATTGCAAAACACCCAAACTTGCCCATTCAAAGCAGCAGCATTTTGTGAAGCTGCATCACTGCAGGGCATCCTGGGGTGGGACACTCACCCATGCACCCCAGATCCAGGTACCCCACTCCATGTCCTGTGCTGTCCACAGGCTGTCCCTACGGGTGGGAGCCACCAGGCACATGGCTGCTCTGCCAACTGGCACAAAACCAGCTGCAGATGGGATGGTGTGGTGTAAAACTCATCAGGAGCTTGGTTTTCTCCTCCACAGTCGCCAATCCTATCGTGATTTGCAACAAATGAAAGCATTGAGTGTCTCCAAAATCTCCAAAAAACTCATGATTTCTGATCGTATGCCCCTTGCTCCATGCACTGCTCCTGTGTTTGCCTTGCCTTGTCCTGCATCTCGAGCAGAGATTACAAGTTGCACCATCAGCAGCCCAGCAAGGTCTAAAGTCACAAGGAAGGATCTGAGTCATCTTCCTGGGAGAGTATTTTAGCCATACATCATTGTTTGTTTTCAGGCAAACCCGTACAATTATGCAACATAAATTCTTTTAAAGCATTTGGGACTTCAATTTAAAATCCTGTAGATTTTATGGTCAGAGTGAGGGATACAAATTTGTACATAGAAATGAAGACTTGGGAAGCAGGATGTGGGAAGGATTAAAGGGAATATGGAGTCTCACGCACACTCTGAGCAGGCTCTGGCCAGGCTGTACCTGAGCATGGGAGACCTGGTAGAGCCCATGTCAAAACCTGGGTCATGACATTTATGTCTCCAGAGCATGGTTTTGCTCTCCCAGTGCAGTGAGTGTTTTCTGTGAGCACAGGGCCTGATCGTTATCTCTTGTGAATGCATTTCCACAGGCTTCAATAGAGCCAGGTGACTTTGCCTAGATTAATTCCTGATTTTTGCTGGCTTAAATGGGAATGAAAATACCATCTATTTAAAAAGAAGGATCAGTTACACCAGGAGTAGAGGGAAACACTAAAATATCACCAATCTGAGTATTTTCTCACTCCAGGGAAGTGTAAAGCCAGAGGTATAAGGCTGCCTGTTCACCCGTGGGCAGTGGGATGACCAGTGCCACAGCCCTGGCACCTTGAGGTTGTTTGTTCATTCTGTCTCAAGGGCCTCAACTGTGTCTGAGGCGCTTTTACCCCCACCCTCTGCCTCCTCCGTCTCCCAGCGCAGGGGCACCACGTGTGGGTCTTGTCCCTTTGGCCTCACAGGGTGACAAACACTTCACACTGTCACACTTTTTCTTTAATTAACAGATGGAACACATATCACCCCCTTCCAGCACAAGCTCTGCATGCACCTTTCTGCTATGAGCAAGACACAAAGCCCAGATGGGTAACCCCAAAAGCTGCTCTGCATCCACATCCAAAGAGCTCAGCTCTGAGCACCACCAGGACTGGCCCAGTGTCCAGTGTAAGCACTGGCCTCAGGGCTTGTGGGGCAGGAGGCAAATGGGAGGAAACACAGCCCCAAGTCATGTTCCCAGTGCCCAGCTCAGCCTTGGCACTCATCAGTGCCGCTTTGCTGTGGTGGAAAACATACACTTACTAAAACATTACCAGGAGCAGGATGAAAGGCAACTGTAACTCAGCACTTGCAAAACACCCAAATTGTTAATGTTAATTTATTATTTATAATTATTATTACTATCATCATCACTACTATTTAAAGAGCCACCGCTGTTGTGCTGTTACATGACCCTCATTGTACAAACAAGGTCTTGCTCTTGTGAACTGCAGACCCCAGCAAGAGCCGGGAGCTACGGATGCAACAACAGAATGCAAAGAAAGAGATCCCAAAGCTTGGCTGGCTGAATGCTTTCCTCAAAATGTACTCTTATGATTTCAGGAGGCCTAGCAAATAAATCACTTTGCAGTGTTGGCTACTTATTTATTTCTGCATCTGTATAAAGGAGTGTAGTCTAGAGCATTATTTTTTCCTCTCTTTTTTTTTTAGGGGAATATACAGACAGCTTTACATTAATTTTTCACTTGCAATGTAAACTTCACTGAAGCTGGGGGAATTATTGACAACCAATACTGAGGCAATCCAAGGCCAGACCTTGACCTATTGATTTCCCTGAGATTGCACAGGACGTATGCAGTGCATTGCAGAATACAGTCTTTGTTTGTTTTGTTTATTACTCAATATATAACCATGTGGAATAAAGGACACCGCCAAGCTGCAGAAATGCCTGAGGATTTCTCTTTAATTGAAATCAGTACTGGGAACATCCTCGCAAATCAAGAGCAGTCAGCCTTTGAGAAAATTCACTGCTTTCACAAAGTTTACTTCCAAATGGGATTTAGCTTTAACTCTTTGTCTCTCACACCAGCTCAGCTACATAACTTTTATTGATTTCTCTGAAGTGCTACATGCTGCTCAGTAGTCTGGAAACTTCCATGCACAACAGATGCTGGGCAGGACTCTAGTTTATACTAAAGCTGTGCACAGTAGTTTATAAAAATCAAGTACATGTAATTATTGGAGATATTCCTGATATCTGTCAAAATCTGTATTTTTAAAAAGCATCTCCAGATGCTCTTCAAAATCCTTTGAAAGGATTTTGGTTCAGTCCATTAAGAACCTATGACCTAGATCTGAATTTTACTTAAGTTTGACAGTGCTTTAGATTAACTTTTAGTTCAGAGCCCTCTAATTGCAATGCAGAGAGCAGTGCAGAGAGCCCTTAACTCCATCAGCAGTCTGGCTCCAGCTCCAGCCCCCTCTGAGAACGCTCCCGCCCCTGATAAATGGGTGCCAGCCCCAGTGAGCAGAAGGAACATCTCAGCTCTGATGTACTAATTAAAGTCCCCTCGTTTCCCACACTGGAGCTCCCTGAGTGTTATGAAACAGCCAAACAAGAGTGTTCCTGCTTAGCTAAAGATTTCACAACGGGACTTTCCTTCGTCAGCTGTAATTTTCCAAACTCCCATTTCCAGAGGCTCTCATTTCAGGGCGTTTATTGGATTGAGATGTCTCATAATTATAACAAAAGGGTTCATCCCTCCAGCCTGTTGTGAATGGGCAGCAGCAGGCTGCAAGAGGATCAGGATATGAAGATTAATGCAACAAACTTGAATTCTTTTGCTCCCTCCCTCCAGTAACCAGTGTGTGTGTGTGTGTGTGCATGTGTGTGTGTGGCTGGGAAGGAAAAGAAAGGGCTCCTATGCTCTGGGATAATAGCAAATGCTGCTGAAGAGGAAAAAGGGAAACACTGTTTATCCCTAGCAGAGAGATAATTGATCTGTAGTCTGCACACAACTGGCCTCAAAGCAGCCAGCAGCCACATGGAAAGGACTGTAGCTACCCAGAGCCCAAACGAGCCTGTCAAACAAAGGCTTTATGGGGACACCAGGGAGAACAAAAGTGGCACATTTCATTCCTTCATAATAAATCTTCCATCTTTATTGTGCAGAGATGTTTTGCTCCTGGGTGTGCCGTGTTTCAGAGCAGGACCTGCCCCTGCCTCCCCACCCCCCCCGAAATGCTTGACGCTGACCCAGAGCCTGAGCTGTGTGGCTTTATGTGGTTTATTTTTGCCGTGCACAGCCAGGCCCAGCTGTTCTCTGCATCCTCAGACAGCTCCTGGGCTCCAGCTCCATCTCACTCTATTTTATATGTGCTAAAGGTAATAAAATAACCATTTCTAAATTTAACTAGCATTACATAATGCAGCTATTTATTATGTAAAGCTGCTGCTTACAATGCCCAGAATATTGATCGCTACAAAAAATGCAATTCAGCTACAGCTCGTTTAAATTAATGTTACTGTTTCCCTTTCTTTTTGTTTAAAGGATAAATCAAAGATCTAATTTGTCCTCATGAACCCCTGCAAAGCACACAAGGCACTGGGCAGAGCCTGGCTGTCACTCAGACTCATTTGCAGCTCTCGGCTCAGAATCTGGCAGAGGATATGCCAAGATGACAATTTGTTCATTATCCAAACCACTGGAAAAGGCAAATAAAGCACACTAACCTGCATACTAACCTGCTTCATTTCAAATCAGGCCAATTTTTTTTCTTTTTTCAGCTATAAAGCAGCATTGGCAACCACTTAAGAATTCCAGCATTATGACTATATATCATCATTATCACCTATAGGAGATCATGAATAGGTATTTTCTTACAATAGCACATGAAGCCAGGGAAAATGAAAGATGTTTTCCTATTCTTCAGGCCTTTTGGGGCTAGAAAGAGGGATGGGAAAAGAGAATTAAATATTAACAGAGTGAACAGATCACTAAGCAAAAAACAATTAAATAGCACAGCATCCATTCAACAGTAACACCAAATCATGATGCAACCACAGAGCGTGGGGTGACATTCTAATCATGGATTAAAGGACTGATTTGTGTCTCATGAGTATTCATGGGCAAAACCTGATACGTGCAAACTGATCTCGGGGAAATATGTTTTGTGGGAAACATGTGGTTACACCAGTGTCTGAGCAAAATGATGATGCCTTTTCTTGACTGTGCCTTAGGGACAAAGGAAATATTTACCTTTTTATCTCCTACTTTCTTTTTTCCGTGGAGTTGCTTTCCTCCTCATTACAGAATGAGACACGGGGTTATTCCCATCTGCCTGCCCATCCCTACACTCGCCTGTACAAATACAGGCAATCATAAAACGTCACTCCTGCCATTTGATGTCACCAGAAAACCAAAGGTTAGGAGGAACCACAGAGCATGCCACTGTGGGCAGTATTCCTCTAATGGCATCCACGAGCCAGCATTTCCAAAGATGAATCACTCCTACAGACTGAGGAGATGGTGTAAATCCAGCCCCACAGCAGTTGTGCTGTAACCCATTGCACATGGCTGATCCCTGGGGGAAGAGGCCTTGGGACAGCAAACTGGAAAATGTCCTGATCCAGAGGGAGCACCTTTTTTGCACCATTAGAGTGGCCTGGCTTGGTTTCAATGCAAAAGTTGCTGTTAGTCACAATCTTACATGAACTCTTTTCTTCCAGTTACCATCAGCTCAGGACACAATAAAGTTAAATATACTAATGGGCCAAATTATGGGCTCCTAGAGAAATTTCCCTTTTGGACCAGAGAAGACCTCAATGAGTCTCACACTGAGAAAAGTTCATCTCTAGTGGTGTCTGAATACCAGCTACTGCCATGTAGGTAGAGAGATGTATGCTTTGTGCAAAAGACCTGGGAAATGATCCTTTTCAATATTTTCCACTAAACAACTACTCCAAAACATTGAGGAAGCCATGCATGACTTCAGTGCATGAGGAGGCTTTGCTGGGTGTCCTAAGGCATCTGACTTATGTAGCTGTAGCCCTGGTATATCAGACTGGTTTCCTTTCCCTATTTTACAATTTGGAAAGTCCCTGATTTCTCCATCTACATCCTCATCAGCTATCAATCATCAATGTCAGTGTAGGACTGTTTGTTAATACTGAGATTGCTCTTCTCACTCAGCCTCTGAGCAGTTGTCTTCCTTTCAGCACAGTAAAAAATCCAGCAGCTAAGGCAGTACATTTCTATAATCTTAATGGAGCTCATACTTTAAAGGAACTTAAAGAGTGGGAAAGCCCCTGTGGAAAATCCAGTGTTTTCATATGCAAGTCAGGCTTTTGGTTGTGTATTAACTACTGTTATTTTCAGTAGCCAGTGTTTCATTTCTGTTCAGAAGCAAATGCAAGAAAGCAAGTGAGCAATTTATAATGAAATAATCAATTCTGGTGGTGAATTTGCTGGTGCCTGTGCACTTAGCCTTGCCTATGATAAGAAATTTCTCTTGGGGGCAGCATTTCTTACAGAGATGGATGGATTTATTTTCTGTCTTCAAAATGTTTACCAGCACATTAAGATTTCCTTCTCCAGCCATACTGCTGGTTGGGGGGCCAAGAGCTCCCCACACTGATGCCAGCAGGGGAGAACAGAGGCATCTCGAGGTGGAACAGCAACCCAAAGGCAAGCCACTGTCCCTTTCCCTTCCCCTGAAATTCCCCACTTAGCAGCTCCAGTGGGGCACTCCATGAGAACCTTGCAGTTCACCCAAGACACCCGCCATGGGATTTAGGAGCCCCTGTTCCCCAGGGTGGGCTTCATGGGAGCACCAAAGCACAGGCTGCCTGCACCAAGCACCAGGGATCACTATGCCAGGGACTATCTGAGGCCCCATTCGCACAGTAAGATGAAGCACATGAAGCTGACTTCAGGCTGCTGAGCCCTAAGTCACTTAATGTCTGCCCACGCAGCTCTGGCCCTTGCCCTAAGCCTCTAAGGGGCTTGTTTGACTGGTGTGGGACAGATCTGCTGGTGAGTGTGTGGGCTGGGGGTCAAGCCAAGGTGATAGAGAAAATGCAGCTCAGTCATGCTCTGTGTAGGTCAGACATGGGAAGCTGTCCCACAAACATGCCAAGAGGTTACAGAGCTATAAATGTTTAATTGGATTTCTCCACATCAGTCTCAGCAGATGAAGGAAGCCCTGCAAGGAGGATGGGAGAAGCAGATGCAGCGTCTGCTCTGATGCTCAGGACCACAGGCTCTCAAACCCTGTGGGTTTCTCAGGAGCACGTGGCCAAACGAGGTGAAAATATAGCCAAGGATGGCTAATTAGGAGCCTGGCTTGGAGCAATCCATGAGGGCTCAGCTCTCCTCTGAAATAAACCTGAAGAATATGGCTGAGGTTCAACATCTTGGCAGGAAAGTGCTGGTGAGCAAAGGACTGAAGAAACCATGCAGTGCATTGTGAGAGATGAGAGTAAGAGCAGAAGGGTGCTCCTGCAGGGAATAGTCCCAGAAACCTGAACAAATACACAGCACAAAATAAACTGAGGAGCTTTACACCAATGCAACTTCACATTCCACACTCAGGTGGAATGTCAAGTGTTCAGGATTTATCAACAAAGCCGAGAGGACAGTTGTACTCACAGCTCACTTAACTATGGGAGCTCCAAAACAGATGCTTCTGAATGCAGGCAGAGAGAAACCCAGGCCATTTTTGGAAATTGCCCTCTTATTTTTTCTCTCTTTGAAACTGAGGGGACTGATTTTCGCCTTGTTTATGTGACTGTAAATCAGAAGCAAATTTAGCAAAGGCAAGAAAGTGATGTGGGTGTAGTGTGCTGGAATGCCTGAGAACCATCCTTATTGTTATTATTAAGCTGTAACTGTATGTGGCACTATAAATCAGCCCACCCTGCTGATAAGGGAGTGTTTGGTAACACTACACCTTTGTAACAAGCCTGAGACTGGTGGGGTTTATGAGCAACCCACAACAGTAAATGCCTGAGCTCCCCCTCTGTTGGGATGAGCCAAGGCTCTTTCCTTCCTGTCACTGTTGTGGCTGAGCCACAAAAACCCCTCTGCTTTCTTCCCTGATATCCAGATCTTTGTGTTTTACAGCGCTTCTCTGAGCAGGTTTTGTATTCTGCAGATGCTGGGTGCTGTTCCAGCAGTTTTTACAGGGGGAATGGAAGATCATTCTGCAGAAATGAAGCATAACGAAGTGCAGTCCACCTCAATGTGGCTAGTGACCTTTGCTCAGCACCCATAGGTATGGATGGGTGAAAATCTCACTGCAGAGTACACACTTCTGTTTGGTGCACACTACGTGTGGAAGATGCCTCTGGGCCTTAAGTTCCTCTTCCCATCCACTGCCCCATAGGACCATTTCCTCTCTTTTGTCTTCTTGCTGGGAACAACTGCCTGCCCTTTCCTGCTGTGCAAGACGTTCCTGCTCATCTCAACAGCATCGCTGATCTAACCTGGGGTATCTCAGTGTCAAAACCAGGAGGCTGAGCTGACTTGCAGAAGCCCCACTGGTGATAATCAAGCATGTAAGTGGGGCTTACAGACATCTCCAAGTGGGGAAACGACTGGTGAGCAAGACAAGGTGCCAGGCAGAGTGGCCTCAGCTTCCTGGGGCCACTGTCACCCCGGGGCACAAAACCACCAATGACTTCATACAGGACGCTCCTGTGAGGGCTTTAGAAGCAGAGATCAGACCTGACACAATGTGGGTGTTAAAGAGAGGTCATCCTGCAGCCTCTGTGCGTGTTGAGAGCAGACTGCCTTTGCATCACAGCCAACGAAGAGGCCTCATTTTTTTTGCGGTCTACCTTCACATCCTCCACTTCAAATGCCAGGGTACTGTTTTCCAGCTGCAATCCTCTGCTGGTCTTGGGGGAAGGGAGAACAGGTCCTTATCTTCAGAATCAAAAAGAAGAGCTATAGAAACTTCATGAAGAGTGTCTAGCCCTCCCCCCCTCAGCCTACAGGAGTAAACATCTTCACTTAGGTGTGCCTTTTACCATATTAATAGATACTTCCCTTTCCGTAATCACTGGGTTATTGCTCAACAAATTGCAGCAACGTTAATAACCAGTGACCCACAAACTCAGTACAGCATCAAAGGTCGCCGCGTTATCTCATGCAACGAACTTACTTTTGATGAATTGGTACCATTCCCTGGAACATTCTTACAGTAATTTTAAGAGTCACAACATCTTACCATGTGCTGCTTTAACTTTCTGACATGGAGCTAAAAATAGCAAGCGCTACACAGCCTGGGAGAAAAGCTTCAAGTTCAGATCTGAGCTGAAAATCCCCAGTGTTTCAGGCTGTTCGCACGAGCGTTTTGATTTCCACAGACCATAAAGACAAGATTAAAATGAGAAGTTTGGATATGAGTCCCAAGCAGGAAGGGGACAGGTACAAAAAACGTTCACCTGACTTCATCTGATTTCTATTTAGAGAATCACAGCATCGAAAGCTGGCAACCGATCTGCAGGCAGAGGCCAGCTCAAAATCATCAGTGATCATAAGCAGATGCTGCTAAGGCTTTGGTTGCTGCGCTGTTTGCTGTCTCAGCCACATCACCACACGGGTGTCGTTGCCCATCTTGGGTCTTGCTCACCCACTACACAACACATAACCCTGCTCACTACTGCTCACTGGCCTCACAGGGCCGAGAGAAGGCACAGGGGTTGGTTGGGTTTTTCCAAGTGCTTTGAGACCCCTGGGTGGAAGGTGCCATTATAACTGCCATTGACTGTGGTGATTTGCTGGCTCTCTCCTAGCTCAGCATCCCGCTGGGAAGGCAGGCACTGGGGGAAGTCTTGAGCCCAGAGGGCAGATGTGTGCCAGAAGCCCCAACAAACGAGGGATGGTGTGAGCTCTGCATCCTGTGACCCTACAGGAGGCCAAGCCAGGATTCACAGCCCCCTGCCACGGCCTTTCCTGCACTGCCTGGGTACAGGAGAGGATCCCTGCATTTTCTGTGTACCTGATTCTGAGAAAACATGGAAGCCTGGACTATTTCTGTATTGTGTTTCCATAACGCCCCTCTGACACACGCCTGCTGTTCCTTGATCTGCCCTGGCTGATCTCAGGCACTGGGCTGTTCCAGCCCCCCAGGATGCGGGGTGGCTGCACTGGAGTGGTGAGGAGGTGGCTCTGCCTTGTTTACGTTTGGAGCATGAGTGCCTGCTCACAATCCCGTGGGTTGTTCCGGTTATCAGGCATGGCACTGCTCTGCTGGCAGCTCCCTCATCTTGAGCTTGGAGCGGGCGATGCGACGCCTTAGGTAATCCAGTGTGGGAAGGGTGAACACCCTGCCATTTACTGGTTATTTATACACCCAGATTGGCTTTCTCTGCCTGCCTAGCTCCTTTGCTTTTAAAGGGAAATGTGAATGTTCAAAAGATATTTTTTGAAACTGTTGTCTCTCCCCTCACCTGGATGCAGCCAAGGGGATTCTCTGCTGTAGCTCCCACCAAACTTCCAAGAAATATTGCCATGTCAAAGTAGCCATGAGGCAGCACTGCTACCACTGGGATTAAGGTGAGGGGAAGATGGGGATAGAGATGATGACCACCATGGCAACAGAGGTGCCAGGCAGCCCAGAGAGGGGAGAGTAGCCTTTTCCCAAGGATTTAAGGGCTAAGCCTGGAATATCCTTTCATTAAGGCTTAAAGGCACATTTTGAGGCTGTGCATGCTGTGAAGCGAGGTGGATGGGTGCAGATGGGATTCCCTGGGTTTGGACTGGCAGGTGGATAGGTGCAGATGGGATTCCTTGGGTTTGGATTGGAGCAGCATGCCTGCTGCTCCGTACGTCTTGCCATCCGCTGTTAGATGTGATCTGTGCAGGCACTGTGCATCCCACTTGCTAAATCCTGGGCAACCTCACATGTGATGTTTTGGGGTAATTCAATCCAAGCTTGTGTTGTGTTTGCTGCGCTGTAGACAGGAAGGAAGATTGTCATGACAGAGTCGTCTTCTTCTCCTACCCATCTGTCCACTCTTCCTTTTATAACAGGGATTTCTTGTGCCATTTCCCTCGCGGACTGTTCCCACACAAACACCACAGGAGAAACAACAGCAGAGTGAAGTGCAGCACTGCCCTGGTTCCGTGGTTGGATACAGTTTAGGTAACCAGGCTGCTATTTTTTTCCATAGGAGGCTCCTTGGCAAAGCCCATAAAATAAGAGGAAAATGTTTTGCACTTGCACTGTCTTTTGTGCCAGGAGCTCTCAGCGCTGTACCCACAACAATGAACCAGCCTCGCAATTCTCCTTTGGGGCGGATTAGCACAATCACACACATTTTGGATGGCCGTGTTAGAGCCAGTTAAGGTCAAAATCATTCACTCCTGTATGTCCTGCTGCAGTGTAACGGGATCAGCTCACCAGGGCACCTAATCCATGGGCTGCAGGGCCCTTCCTGACTGCTCACAGCCTCAGCAGGAAGCACAGGATGCTCAGCTGTTCCCTGAAGCTATTTGCCAGATGCTGAAAACACCGGGATTCTGCTGGGACTCATGCGGCAGAAAGTGATTATTGGGCTGAGACGGGAAGCTGGAGAACCTGATAAATTCCCAGTTTCTATTTACTGTTCCCTGAGGATCTATAGAGAAGGAAAAGTGCCCTCCTGGGTGATTTTTCCACCAGCCGTGGGCTGGCTGGCAGAGGACCTGTGCGCTGCCAGCGGTGTCTTGGGACATGTCACCAGAGGGCATTGCTGAGACTTGCAGAGCCCAAACTCGGCTGGGATTGCACCAGCAATGCCATGGGGACTCTGAAGAGGGGAATTTTGTGGATTTCTCTGTGAACACTATATGGAGCCTACAGGCATCACCCTGGACATGCCCCAGAGCAGCAACAATCCAGACTGTGCAGAGGTTGGGGTTGGCACAGGAGCTGTACAGGCAGTGGAGATTTAGGATACACCTGGTGCTCCTCATCTCGACACGGCCATTGTCTTTTCACAGCGCTAGCAGCCTAGGGGAAAGGAAAATTAAAAAAAAAAAAGTGCATATATAAACATGCATCCTCTCAATGTAAATTAAGGCCATATTGCAAGAGAAATTGAATCCAAAGAATGCAAAAAGTCAAACAAACAAACAAGTGAGCAACCAAAGAAAACCAATTATTTTTTGAGGGAGTCAGGAATGAGTAAACAAAACAATGAGTGCCTCTGGCCTCCAGCATCCATGCGCTGGCACTATCACATCTCCCTGGGAACAAGGCCTGGCCTTCCTCTTGGAGTCACTCCTGCCTCACTGTGATGCCCCTCTACCCTATGGCTTGTTTATCTCAGTTTAAAACAGTTTAATTGTGACACACGGCTTTGCCTGATGGACCTGGCACCGGCATTTTTTGGTTAAAGCCATAGACAAACCCCAGAAAGATGAGAATTTATTTTTCCGTTTTCCTTGTAGCATCCACTTTAGAAGAAATTAATTTCTCCTCCTCCTTGATTGGCCATGCAGTCTTACAAAATCTCCCTGCATCATTTGAAAACCAGCATAGATGGTTGGCCTATTGTGAGAAACCACAGGGAGTTTTTAAGCTGTACAGTAACCAGCTTTAGCTTCACAGGGATGAAAATAGACAATAGCTAGAGGAAGGGGGTTCTGGAGAACTCCAGCTCACTGTTTCCAATTAGGAAGGGACTTTGGTTCATTCCATCACTGTAGCACATCTTCCCGAGCAGCACAATTTGTTCGGGTCCTTGCTCGGGCTCTGCTTCCAAGAAACCTCCCTGCTCAGCAAAGCACCTCAAAGCGTGCCCCAGTCCTGCAGAAATCAACGAGATCCAGGCAAATGCTCCAAGGGGATCCCAAACTTTCCAGCCTTCCCTGAGCCTGCATTTCCCAGCCTGCGGGATGGGGAAGGCGGAGGGAGTGCCCTGGTTGCCAGTGAATGCTCCCAGTGCTGCCTTGCACCACCTGACCCAAGCTCAGCCTAAGCACAGACCACTCTGCTGCTTTTAGCATCTTGTTATCCAAAGTGCAACACAGCCTGCCTTACTTCTAATGAACCAGCCAGTCATGAATCTACTATTTACTGTAAATCTCCTAGCCACTTCCTGGCTAATTTTACAGGTTTTAGCCAAGATTATTCACGCTTCTGGCCGACTACTATCCCACGCCATTGTGGTGGAAGGATCTGTCCCTCATTTATTGTCCTTCCTAGTTTATTGCCTTTGTTTTTCTTTTCACAGATTAATTACAAACATCTCACTCTGTGAACTCCCACTGTATGGTGGCTGTGTGATCTCAGTGCCATGAATTATAGATGCCTGACATATCACACCAAGCTATTATGATTTTTTTTTTCCACAAGCAAGCTATGAATAATGAAAAAGATCTATTAAATTTACAATATTCTCTATCTTTGGTATAGGAACGGGAAGGCAAAGCCCGATGATGCCTTTTATCGCCCTCCCCTCCCTCTATGGGCTCAGGCAGCTCAGACAATGTGTGTCTCAATATGGACTCTGTGTATTTAGAAAAAAAATATTGATGTTGTTGAGATTTCAGCCTTGGGGTCCCTCCATCAGTCGCACGAGGGTATCTCACGGCTTTATTCAGACCGCTGGGGACTGTGGCTGGCCAGGGCCGCTGTGCAAGGGGCTATGGCTGACACGGCCCCGCCACCCGCTCCTGTGCCAGCGGCCTCCTGCCTCCTTTTTTGGCGCATCTTGCAGAAGGATGGAGGCAGATGAGGTGGTCAAATGGAGGGGTGGAGGGAGGCTGTGACAGGCGGCTGAAAGGGGGCCACATGAGAGGAGGGTATAGAACCCCATAGATGAGAACCGTGACCCTCGGCCGCCCCCTCTCAGGGGTTTCCCCTCAGCGGCCCCTCCTCAGCGCTTTCCCCCGGGGTCTCCCCTCAGCGTCCTTCCTCTCGGGGGTCTCCCCTCAGCCATTTCTCCTCAGGGGTCTCCCCCGGGCACCGCCTTTGCCGCCATTTCCCCTCGGGCCCTTCCCCCCACACGGGGGTCTCCCCTCAGCCCTTTC